>NW_028301554.1:10112500-10460000 GCF_042242905.1 Orbicella faveolata
TTGGTTTTGGTTTTGGTTTTGGTTTTGGTTTTGGTTTTACAACAGTTTGAGATTGGCTGAGTAGTGCAATTGGTAAGAGATTGGTTTGGTTTTGGTTTTATGACACTCAATTTAAAACCCCTCTATCAAATGATGCTACAATATTGGTATTACACAAATACACAATCATTGGTAAACAAGTTGTGGTCATCTTCATGGTGTAATGGTTACCATAGCAATGATACAAACTGTTAAAGACACCCTTAATTTTGGCTTTAAGTGCCTTTACTTCATAAACGATGAGGTGAAACACATTTTTTATCATTGACTTGTGATAGCATTTCGATCTTTCAAAACTTAAGGTGATCTGAACCCTATTGAAGTAATAAGAGTTATAAAAGTGCAATTAAGATTCTTAACATTGAATCTTGTACATGCATTAGCAAGCACAAGTTACAGTGCATGTTTGATCTTGTCAATTAACTTTTAGTTTTTCTTATGTTTACCAGTTGGTTCAGAGAGGTTTGTTAGGACTGACGCCGGGTAACTCAGGTAACTGAACATGTCCCCTTTACTATTCTTTGTGATGCAGTGCATTGGTAGAAATTGAGTATCAGTGACATGTTACTTTTATTTAAATTACAGTGGAAGCCCTAGTAAGCGGACACCCTTGAGATGCGAAAAAGCTGTCCGTAACTGGAACTGGCTACTTACTAGAATAGTTAGATCACTAGTTGCCACTAGAGTTTTAAGGCAAAGATGTGGGAGCTTGCCCAGTGGAGCTCCCTGTGGGAGCTTGCCCAGCTTACAATAAACTTTGGGAATGCAAAATACCACCAAATTATTTTTTGTTTTATTGCCTTGTGCAATAACAACAAAGGAAAAGTCTAGATCGTAAATCCTAGATGTGTCCATGGCCACTTACGACTATGTCTGCTTACGGGAATGAGTAAATAGAGCTGTACAGATTTTATTAGCTATACATTAGTAGAAATGCCTTTTTTTCATACAGAGTTTGTATAGAAGTTCAAACAGGATTTTGTGAAGGCATCCATTTTTAGTATTAGAGCTCTCCGCTTATGAGAGTGTTTGTTAAGAGAGCTTCCACTGTATTTTATTTTTAATGGGGGCAGGATTCACCAAGCCCTCCTTGCAATGACTTATAGTTAGAGTAACAAGAAACATGTCATAAATACTGCAAAATGCTTCCTGAACAAGCTGCTAAAGTTTGAATTGGGCAATTCCAGAAAATATCCATATAGTGATGCCTATACCACAGACGGTTTTCAAGAATTCTGAGGGCAAGGGGGGTTTCTTTGAACTGGAATTCCGAAGGCGTGGAGAGTTTCAGATCTGGGATTTCCAGAGGGGACAGACAAAAGTGTAAAAGCTGGACCAAACAGTTACAATGTCAACTGTGCTTTTTTTGAGAGGTACAAAGTTTTATAATCAATACTAATCACTTTGGAATTCAGTAGGTGTGAGGGGGTAGAGCATTTTAAAATTGCCGAAGGCAAGGGGAGGTTAAAATATGGATGCTGTCCATGGTTGGGTACGGCTATTTTCCGAAATCACCCATTGACTCTACAGTGACCTTGAAATGACCCAACAGTGTAATGCAACTCTGAATTATAAGGTTCTTATTCAAGTTGGATTTTTCCAGATGAGGGAGGAAGAAGAAGACCTCGAAGACCAAGAACAAGAATAAGCATACGAACCAATCAGCGACCAGGAGAGAGAGATGCAGCAAATGCTGCTGCAATTGATGTGTAAGCTGTACTGACCTAGTTGTCAACCTTTGTAAAGCATTACACGACTTTGATCCTTTTGTTTCAAACTGAGCATAAATTGAAACCTTTTCTTGTTTTCAGTTATGAATTTTTTTCATTTATTAAGTCAATTCTTCATTGATATGCCTATTTGGGAAAGTGGATATATACGTAAAAGAATTATTTAACAGTTTTGTATAGACATCAATGTATCATTGATTCTTGAATGTCTTGCACTAAGTTAAACATAATTTCATTTTTTGTTTGTTGTACAGAATTCTTCAAAATCTTTTTGGTGGCTTAGGACCTCCAGGTATTTTTGTTTTCATTTATATTGTTATTTGTTCCATTGCACAAGTACAGCATTTAAATCTTCAGACACAATGTAAAAGTTATATTTTGAACTTTATATTATTATTCCAGGTGGCTCAAGTGAGGATGGTGCAGGACCCTCTGGAAATGTAGCATTTCCTTTGTAAGCATTCATGCATATTGCAATCCAGGTTTTCTTTTGTACCATTTATGACTTTCTTTTACACTTAATGACCCGGTGAGGCTGAAGTGCTTTTTGAATCCGCTTTGTTGCCAACTGGTTTTAAAGTTTTCTTCTCTCTATTGTATCTTACAATACAGTAATTTGCTGCGTCTCCATGGGAACCCTGCAGATTATGTCTGGGGTACAGAGGGGTTAGATACTATAATAACACAGGTGAGAGACCAATTCCCACAAAATAACTTGCTATAAATATGTTTAAAAGCTTGCAACAATCAGTGGACGGTCAGTCAGATTGACAACCAGGCGGGGTAACATGACAGGAACCTTAAATATTACCATTTTACAAGTACATCCATACCAGTATACAAGATAGCCAGAACATATCATGTATGCTGTAAGGCCCTGCGCACAGTAAGACGGTTTCATTTGAAGGTGGCGTCACATCAAAAATGTTTCCATTTGCTAGCAAAAATCAGCATCTACTTCATGATCTCTGCTGGCTACATTGCTTGCTATTTGCCTCATTCTTTTGAATAAGAGGGCAAAAGTACTTCATCAAAACTCTGTGACAACTGTGTATACCAAGATACTGAAAAGATACAAAAATATGCAACCTCTGTCTTGCGGAATACATGCATGATATCTGGATAGAAATAATGCGGAATTGAAACTCACAAAGACACGACAACATTTTCATCTTCCATCTTTTTTTATTCTCGTCACATCCCATAATTTTTTACATGTTTTCAGTCCCTGCGCCGCGGTGCGCCTGGGACTTTGAAACAGTCACGCAACAGTCAGCTCAAAAATGTCGCTAGTCAATTCGGCTGTCTCTCCATCCTCCCCCCCGAAGAGTGCCTCAGGGTTTGTCAGCTCTTCTCTCTACATCACGTCTTCTGTATGGTTTGAGAAATTCAATGGACACAGTCGGGTTATCGGGCGGATATACTTGTGGCCTCTTGCGCTCACTCGGACAACGCGCACATGTCCATCCTGTCCTGGGAATACTTCATCTATTGGTCCCAGATGCCACTTCCCGCATGGGGCATTTTGATCAACAACCAATACGTCTCCGACATGCAAATTTTCTTTCGCCTCCCGCCACTTCTTCCGAGTGTTGAGTGTTGCCAGAAACTCTTCTCTCCACCGCTTCCAGAATGTCTTCACCAGACTCTGAACCAACCTCCATCTCCTTCTAGGGTTGAATGCTATCTCATCTGTCACTTGAGGGGCTAACTGTCCTCCCAACTGCCTGATCAGAAAATGGCTTGGCGTCAACACAGGTTCGTCATGCGGGTCTGTTCCCTCATAACTGAGAGGTCTCGAGTTCATCAGCGCTTCTACTTCTTTTAACGCGGTTTGAAGTTCGTCATCGTTCAGTCCTGAATTTCCAACTATGGCCTTCAAGGACTTCTTGGCTACTTTAATCAGCGACTCAAACACTCCTCTGAAGTGAGAACCTTCAGGGGGGTTCCAATTCCATTTAATTCCTTTGTTGGCACTGTCATCCACAATCTTCTCTTGGTCGATTGACTGAATAAGTTCTTTAAGTTCCTTATTGGCACCTACAAAGTTACTCCCATTATCACTTGTAACTTCTTCCGGTCTTCCTCGTTTGGCTACCATCCTACTGAACTCGTTTAGGAAGTCTGTGGTACTCAGTGAAAAGGCCATCTCCAAGTGTACTGCTCTGGTGGCAGAACAAGTGAACAGGCACAAGTATCTCTTGGCTGATACTCTCTGTGTTATCTTGGTTATGAAGGGCCCTGCATAATCAACGCAAGTTTTCGCAAATGCTCTCATTGTGGACCCAAGTCTCAACTCTGGAAGTGGTGCCATGATCTGCACTGCCGGCTTTACACGCCTCTCCTCACAAGCCTTGCATTCTCTATCCCAATTCTTCACCTCCTGCCGACCATCTATGATCCAGTAACGACATCGTACTTGCGCTAGTACATGATTCACTCCTGCATGGCAGCAACGATTATGGACATCTGCTACAATCAGTCTAGTGATGTGATGTTTCTTGGGTAGAATCATAGGATAGGCAGTGTCATAAGGAAGTTGTGCTCTGGTAAGTCGCCCTCCTACCCACAACACACCAAACTCATCAACTACTGGAGTCAGCGCTTTCAAATGGCTCTGCTTGCTGACTTCTTTTCCTCTCTTTAACTCCTGCATCTCCTTTGGGAATCTCTCGAGCTGTGCTTGCTTAACCCAGGGTTTTCCAGCTTTGTCCAGTTCGGTCAGGGTTAACGTAACTTCTGTGGAGACCTCAACACCCCAAGGTTTCTCCACTTTTCTCACTTTGGCTAGTAATTTGGCGAAAAATCTCATCACCCATGCCGTGACCCTTTTCAGCCTTGTCCAACTTGAGTACCTCAATGGATCCATCCATGGCGATGAAACATCTGTTGCAAAGGTCATCTTCGGTTTTGCTATCTCAGCTAGACAGTCTTCAGAACGTTATTCCTGAGGCCAAGCATCTTCATTCTCATACAAGAACGCAGGTCCACTGAACCGGTGATGATCTATTGTCAGTTCTCTTGCATGTAGTCCACGTGTCACATCATCAGCACAGTTCAAGTCTGTCGGAATGTGGCGCCACTGTCTGGGGTTTGACTTCTGATGGATCTCTGATATTCTATTCGCGACAAAGGTCTTGTACCTCCTTGACTGGCCCTGAATCCAGCAAACAACGTCCTCACTGTCAGTCCACCATGTGCAGTTCTCGAGAGGAATCTGTAACAGCTCTGAAACCTTTCTGGACAGTCTCAATCCCAACACTGCTGCCATGAGCTCCAATCTAGGAATACTTGTTGCTTTTGTGGGTGCAACTTTCCCTTTTGCTGCAACAAATCGCACAGTCACTTTCCCATCTTCGTATTCATGCCACACATAACTTACAGCTGCATACGCCAATTGTGATGCATCTACCATTGTGTGAATGGATGTGTCGACAACATTTTTACCCACTTTGCGATAACACCTCGGTACCTGGACGCCAGAGAGCTCCGGTAGTTGACTGAACCACTCTTTACATCTCTTTTCCAACTCAACAGGAAACTCCTCGTCCCAACCCAATCCGAGAAGCCACGTTTCCTGCAAGGCCATCCTTGCTCTGATTGTAAATGGCGCTAACATCTACAGTGGGTCAAGTGTTGCAAGTTTCTTGAGGAACCCTCACTTTGTGTACTCAATGTCCCTCGGTGGACTCAATTTGAAGGTAAACATGTCTGTCTCAGCATTCCATTGGACTCCTAAAGCGTTCATGCTGGGTAACTCAGACTCCTCAATGTTAACATTGGCCATGCGATCTTCTAAGGGAATATCCTCTAGCACATTAGACCGGTTACTGCACCATTGCTGTATCTTGAACCCTGCCTTGCCAAGTAACTCGATAAGCTGGTGACGAGCCTTTATTGCTTCATCATCCGTCTCCAAAGGGGTCATGATGTCATCCATATACATCTGCAGAAGGATGATAGCTACCGCTAACGGATAGTCGTTGTTGTTATCCTCTGCATGCTGTCGAACAATGTACTGTGCGAGGTAAAGTGATGCACGGTCACCGAACATCAATCTCATTGCTTCATAGACTTCAGGAGGTCTTGTAAGGTCTAATCCCCTCCACAGGAAGCGGTGGTACCGCCTGTCTTGCTTTGCCATAACAACTTGGGAGAACATCTCCGTCAGATCTGCTACCAGGGCCACAGGATTACTGCGGAAGTGCAGCAGTACATCAAAAATGTCCTGTTGCAGCTTTGGTCCAGGCAACATGGTATCATTAAGGCTAATTCCTCCATATCTTGCTGCTAAGTCATAATCTATTCTCACTTTAGTCGTCTCTTTATCTTCCCTTACAACAGGGAAATGGGGAAGGTACCAACTCGACCCATCATCAATTTCTCCAGGCTCCAACTTCCTTATGTATCCCTTGGCTATGTTTGCCTCCATCACTTCGCAGTATTTCTTGGCAACATCTGGCCTTCGATGAAGGTATTTCTCAAGGGAGTAGAGTCAGTCTTCGGCACTCTTCCTGTTACAATACAATGGCAGCTTGTCATCAATCCAGGGGATTGCCACTTCATATCGGCCATTGGTGTAATGCCATGACTGCCACTTTTCGTGCAGCAAGTGTTTCTTTGGTTGTGAAAGGCTTGTTCTGGTCTGTGATGCCAATCACCTCTTCATCCCATATCTTCCGCATTAGTTCATTGGCTTGCGTTTCTGGGCTAAGGTTTGCATGGAACGTGTAGGCGTGGTTAGCAACTTGACCCTCGTCCGTTTCTCCTGGAACATGTCCAACAACAGCCCATCCAAGCGGTGTCTTTACCCCCACAGGCTCTCCTGGTTTTCCTATGCAGTGTTCAAGTGGTAGAAGAAGTTCCTCATAATAATTACTCCCAATGAGTATAGCGACTTCTCCATGTCCAACTGGCTTTGAGATCTCAAGATCACAAAGATGATTTAAACTTCTTGTACTGTGAGACCAACCTACCACTTTCATCTCACAAATGTTCGGGGCAGTCCATAAGAAAACTTCTCTCTTAGTGCCACCATCCAAACTCTCAAGGTGTACAGTCACAGTTTTACTATCTGTAATAATTGACTTCGCTCCAAAGACTGATACACGAAGTGATCTATGTTCAGCTTCTAGACCCAACACGTTGGCTATTTCTTCTTTCAGGTATGGTGATCTAGAACCTCCGTCAAGGAAAGCATTTGCTTTAATCCTGATTCCATTTCTCCCTTCCAGGATTACTGGTACCATTTGCAGGGCTACCCTTTTAGGGCGTGGCATGCTCACAGGCTCCTCAATCACACCACAGGTTGCATAGGTTGTAGGTGTTTCAGCTGCTGGTGTTTCTTCTACAGTAGCTTGTGGTGGATGAAATGTCCCCGCTGACGGGTTTATGCTTCATGTTTCTATGACTGTGTGCAGTTGTGGGTGGTGCCTTCATTCACATCCTTCCACTGGACAAGTCCCTTTCAGTGAACAACGCCCAATCTGGTGGTTCCTTTTAAGGCATCGAAAGCACAAGCCGAACTTCTTTGCTAACTCCCAGCAATCATTCACAGCTGCCTTCTTCCAAGTTTCACACAACGTGATCCCATGGTCTCCTTTGCAAATGATACATTCTGTTTTGGCCCCTGAAGCTGCAAACGTGTTGTTAGGAGGGTCCTTCTGTTTTTTGGACCATTTTGATCTGTTTGGATATGGTTTGGACTTTCCACCATCTTGTTTAGAGTCTTCCGTTTTGGAACAACCAAACGCCATCTCTTTGACTTGGACCTCTGTTTCCAGCCACTTATCCAGATCTGTGAGGTCAACCTCCTTTGCCTGTAGCTCAAGCTTTTTCCTGCTCCACCTTTCAGAAATTGCTGGAGGTAGTTTTCCCATGACATGTTGCATGTTGGCTGCTGCCTTCAAGTCTTCTCTATGACCATAAGTTTTTAATGTCCTCACAAGGTTGTGCAAGGTGTCAACAAATGACCTCAGACTTGAAGTGCTTTCATCTTTGAGTGCTGACATTTCCAACAGCTTGCTAATTAAGGACTTTGAAATGAGTCCTGGGTTTCCAAACTGACAAGTCAGCTCCTTTATAGCTTCGTCATACATTGTCACATCAAAGAACATTCCTGCGATGGCTTTCTCTGCCGTTCCCTTTACTGATGCCTTAAGATAGATCATCTTTTGTGTTTTGGAAAGTCGCTGGTCATGTACCAGTGCTTTGAACATTCCATACCAATTTGGCCAATCACATGGGTCCCCATTGAATACAGGTAAGTTAAGTTTGGGGAGAGAAGACACCAATGCTGACCTTGGGATACTCAACTTTGTCAAGTCCACAACTATTTCCTTGTTCTCTGTTTGCTTAGGAGGATTACTCAATTCATCTGGTTCTTCCTTGGGGCTTACATCAGCTAGCCACTCCTTAACTTTCTGTGTAGTAAACTTGGTATCCTTTTTAGAGGGGTCTTCTTTTTTAGTTTGGGTCATCGGCTTAACAATCTTTATTTTGCCTGATCTTTCTGCTACCGAGGCATCATCTTCAATATCTTTTAAGCGTTCGACAATGTTATCCTCATCTATCTCTTCCTTTAGGAGCAGTGCCTCTTTTTCTTTCCTATCTACTTCCTGTTCTGCTTCTTTGATTGTTAATTGTGCCTCGAGTTGGGCTTTTTGTGCTGCAATTTTGGCCTCTAAACGAGCTTTCTCCTTTAGCTGCTCCACTTTCAATTTAGCAAGATCAGCTTCCCTTGCAGCTGCTTTTGCACGTTTGCTGGACGAGGAAGAAGTTGTCCTGCTTAGTTTGCTACCACTCTCTTTGCTACTCTTATGGCCAATGCTAGTGACTGAAGCAATATCGCTTTGGTCAGCCTGTTTAAATTTCCCGGCTACTATTGGGGCATTTAACTCAGATCCCCCACTATCTATTTTGTCTTCCTGATAATCGACAGCTCTACAGATAAGTTCTTCTACCACTGCTTGGGATTCTAGCAACCATGTGTCAGCGTTTTGCAGTTCCTCGTCATTACTGCACAAAGTTTCAAATTCTTTATGGTTCTCTATCAATTGATCCCATGCTCTATTAAGTTGAGTAAGTGCAAGTTCAATCAACTTATGGTTTTTCCATCCCTCGATGTAATTCTCTATTATGTTTATCTTCTTTGTCAGGTTGGCTTTCATCGAACTTCTTCTGTTCTTTATTGTTTGCAGTTTGTTTTGACTGGGAATGTCGGTGTAGTCGCTTAAATGTTTCGGCAGGTTTCATTCACGTGTGCTCTGCTCTACAGCAGATCCATCGGCATTCACATGCGATTTCGTCGAATTCTCCGCCATTTTTCGATTCTACGCTTCCTTTTTAATCCGCCTCTGTTAATCCGCCGTTGATTCTATTCTTTTCTACTGAGATCCAGCGCTCGAAGGACCACGATGGAGAGAAATAATGCGGAATCGAAACTCATAAAGACACAACAACATTTTCATCTTCCATCTTTTTTTATTCTCGTCACATCCCATAATTTTTTACACGTTTTCAGTCCCTGCGCCACGGTGTGCCTGGGACTTTGAAACAGTCACGCAACAGTCAGCTCAAAAATGTCACCAGTCAATTCGGTCGTCTCTCCAATATCAGTGTTTCATAGAGTGCTGTATTTGCCGTGTACAATAAAGCAAGAAAACAGCAAATATTAAAGAGTCTTTATTCAAGTATTTGCTTAGAGAGTGTTTTCAAATCACTCCATTTTGGCAAACAAAACTGGGGGATATAGTCTGGACAAGAAGTAACACACATTTAAGAGGAAGCATTTTGAAATGAACATCCATTAGAGTTGATTGTGCCAAGGCTTTTTATGTTTAAATTCTTTAATTGATGTGTGAATGTGCTATCTCATTGGTTCTCAGCTTTTAAATCAAATGGAAGGTGCTGGACCTCCCCCTGCAGATGCTGATAAAATAGAAGCCCTTCCAAAAGTAAAAATCTCACAAGAATTAGTAGGTAAGTTGATTGCATTTTGTATCACTGTTACGAACAGCTTATAGCATGACACTTCTGTATATGGATATGGACACTTCAGCCGCATACAAATGTAATATTTCTTTTAATGAGATTTTACTGTCACGCCAGTAAAATATAGTTAATGGAGCGTGACATACGTTCTGAATGAGCCGTTCATGGCGGCATCACTTTCTATAGAGCTATTGAGCAGTTATATTCCAAAGGTCAACAAACTGTAAGCGTTATTGTAGCTAAACCTAAAACATTGTAGCTTTGTTATCTTCTGAACGTTATAACGTACCATAGCATTGGTGCAAAGCATTAAAGCACTATTCATGTTTAAGATGTTACACGTGTTAGGGTAAGCTGTTCGGTAGTACAGCCTTTTCTACTGGCTTACAAGCAGACGAACGTCTCCGTATAAAAGCTCGGAAAACTGTTCGGAGTCCATTCTGAGTTCGTCTAAGCAACGTAGCTATTACTTATTGTAAATCTATTGTTTAATTTTCCCTCCCTCCCTCCCTTTGGAGACGAGGTTGGTCATGTCTTCCTGCATAATAAACAAGGGGTCACTCCTGTGTGGTGCGGTTAAGTCTGCGCAGCGACTTCCCCCAAGCTTGTTGTTTTTTCATCGCCTTTGAACATCGCTTGCTAACCGATACTCTTGTCCGATCCAGCACGTGCTGTCTGTCATTCAGCTCGTAGTGCTGGGGAGATAAGTGAGGTTGTTTTGTCACGCTATCGCCGGAAGTCGCATGGGCTAACCAAACGCAAGGCAGTGTTCCCCCATTAACGCCATCACGAGTTGTTTGTATTTGAGTAATAGCTCTGGTTCAATCGCAAGTCGCCACGGTTAACTTACTTTCGCTAGGAACAACGACATTAATTGCCCATAAGTAGACACCTCTCTTAATTAAGTAACGTGCGAGTCTCACCCCATAGACATCTGTCGCAAACCTTGGATGTGAGTCTGTAAGAAACTGGTTAATGTTAAACATGTCTTCAGAAATCTTCAGAATTTCCTTGGAAATCCTCAGTTATGTTTGGATCTACTTTGACAATCGTAGCATTCACAAGATAAAAATCCCTCAGCTGAGACTAGGAAAAAGTTCGCAGGGACATTATTTTCTGGTCCTAGGAATCAATGTCTCACTTGTTACTGGAAGTTTGATTGTGTAATAGCAAACTTGGTACTATTATGATCCTTAGAACATATTTATTTATAAATGGCCATGCAGCCATTACAGTGTTAGAAACCTTGATTTTGTCACCTAACATTTTTGTTGTATGCATGGTCTCAGTGCAGTGTTGCTCAGACAAGATTGATGACAAATCATAAGGTAAATAATTTTGCTTCCTTTTTGTTTAGCTGCTTCTGCTGATTGTGCAGTTTGCCAAGACAAGTTGGCATTAGGTGAAGAAGTTAGACAATTACCCTGTAGGCATTTATTCCACTTTGACTGTATAAAACCTTGGTTAAAAATGGTGAGTATACAACTATACTTGTTAAAACATAAAACAAATAAATGATTAAGACTTCATTGGTGTCAGTGGATTTAGCACTTCTGTGCTAATTGGGGATGCCATATTGCAAATTGGGCTTAAACTAATAATACAAATCCCCACTATTTAAAAGGGGGAAAAGGAGTTGAACTGCCACTACTGACAACAAATCTAAATAGAAACAAGATGGAGGGTTTGAGCCATACCACCTTCCTAAGTTATGTGTCAGTGGCGGATTGAGGAAAGGGGGGAGGGGGACCCGCCTCCCTATTTTGGGTAAAAAAAAGAGCAGAAATCACAGAATGAAGAAAAGCCGGCAGGGCAAGCAAAACAAAACTGGGGTCCCTGCTTAGCTCAAGGTGTGGATCCACCACTGCATGTGCTGTAGTTCTATGGACCAGTACTTTATAAATGATAATTTATGATTACTGTACCTAACTGTTTGTATGTTGGACTCCAGGCTGTGTAGCATTTGTTGACCTAGATACATACACTTACTTGTAACTAACTCTCATGGTGCCCCAGGGCGAAAAAAAACTTGGGCTGGACAGCTGTTACAACTTAGTCAGAGTGGTGCATAAGGCCTCCTGGTGGTTACTGGGTCACTGGGTACTACCAAGTTTTCAGGGAAATGTGATGAAACATTGTGAGATTGACCTGTGATGGGTTAGTTTCCCAGACATGAGAAGCAGAAATATTCCTGATCAGTGCATGAAACATTGATGAAACATTGAGACATTGATGAAACATTGAGACAATGATGAAACATTGTGAGATTGACCTGAGATGGGTTAGTTTCCCATACATGAGAAGTAGAAATATTCCTGTCAGTTAGGCTGTTGAGCTCATGAAGGCTTCACATAACATTATTCTGAATGGCATTCCCTTGCGTCAAAATTTGTTCAGATCTGGAAAGCTCAGAAAACTGCTAACAGGAACTAGAAAATTTAGGGAGGTTGCAACAATTCATGGCACAGACTAAACTGAGTTTTGATTTTTTTTCCTGTGATTTACTTGCAGCATGATTCTTGCCCTGTTTGCCGCCTGAGTCTCAGTAACACCCAGACAAGAGGGTCATGAAACCATAATTCAAGTACATTGATTTCCTAAAGAACACTAAAGCTGATTTGTTCTGGAAACTGTAGAAAAACTTAAACTCTTTAGGCTGCATAAAGATCTAAGTTATTGAGTGTGTTTCATGATAAAGGAAAATGTGGGTTGCTGTGAATAATTATTAGTTATCAACAATATTGTACTTTAGATTGAAAACTATGTAATTTTCAGTGGAGATATTTCTTTGATTATCACAATTTCTGCTTTTGTTTGTAACTGAGTGTAAATAAAGAAAAGAAAATTAGTGATTAGAAATAACTTCTGGTATCTCTGAAAATAGCACTATGTATAATGTACATTGTCTTTTTTGATATTGACCTTCTAAAACATGTAAGAATATAAGTTTGTTGTTTCAGATGTTCCTTACAGAAGGCAAGCTGTTTGGCAGAAAAGCTTTTTTCAGTTTTGCCTCAACATTTAAATATTTTCTCTCCAAGAAAGTGATGGCGTGACTTAGATCCATCAAAATAATTATACTGCTTGTAAAATCAGCACTTGTTGAAACAAAATGATTACAAGAACTTTCTATCCCTGTAGTTATTGTGTTAAACAAGGGTTATTTTTTACAATTCATTATTAAGTACTACAAGTATATTACAATTTATTAACACTTTCGACAAATTCTGGAGAACAAACATTGCAGTTTGGTGCTCCAAGAAGTTAATTACTTGCTACGGAAATGTTGTGTTAAAGTCAGACAGGATTGAAAGGCTTACTAGTTTAAATATAATTATAAAATCATTATACAACCCTAGTGAGTTGACTACTGTCTGATAAGATTGGTTTGTAAAAGTGGGTATATAGCACTAATGTGCTTGAGTGAAACATACACATGGCCTTTAAGACATTAGTCCAGCATGGTATGGCTGCATAACACTTCAAATGTTTGGAGAAAGAAGGAAGCAAATGATTTATTGGAGAAATGCCTTTTTTTGCAGCTACTCAGAAGAGAAAGAAGTAATGTTCCCAGTGACCTCAATTTATTATGAGTTATTTATCAAATATTCATCACCATTCTCTTGGCTTTGGTAAATAAAAATTGACTCCAGATTTTCGTTTTGTTGAGCTGTTTCAACTTAGTCTTTGGCTTCCACCACTAACAAATTCCCTTAACAAGGAGTGTTCCTCAAATTTCAGAAACCTAAAGTTGCGTGGAGTTACACTGTTGGACATAATGTTGGCACCTTGGTGGAAGCATGAAAAAAAAACAAAAAAACTGTTTTAATTTCCCACTTAACATATTCGCTTAATAAGGACACCTGGGTATTGTGGAGAGTAGCTTTGGTCTTTCCCTCATAACACACTTTATTAAAAACTGGATCATTGGATAATGCAATTTGAGAGTTTTCATTGGCTTAGCCATCATGGGTTATGAACCATTATACCATGCTCTGCAAATATGGTGAGCATGCACACGATTTTATGGAGCGTTTTTATTTTCATTATAGTTTATTTTCTATATTTTGGGGGGCATTTTTAGTTTTATAATATTCCACTCACACTGGTTGGATATGAGACGATTATAGCCAACTCGGCACTACACGCCTTGTTGGCTATCTACCATCTAACATCCAATGCATACTTGTGGAATAATAATTGTTAAAAATATGGATGCCTTATTATCTTGTAGCTGATTTAATTTGAGACAGTTTCATTCATTTCTTGTTATCAGAACTGGGTTAAAATTTGAGCCCAAGGTTATAACATTAAGGTTGCTTGAGACACTGCATTCCCATTTGCAGCATTCTATCACATTTAATCAGGTGATCCTGTAAAACAGGTATCAATAAACAGATGAGATGCAAAATGTTGGCAGTGTTTGTTGCCATTGAAACATTACCATTTTTGCCCAAATTAATCATGAGGTTAAAGGACTTCCAGTGTTTTCATTAATTGGTGGAAATTTTTGTTTACACTTTGTAAAGGTAATCGTATGAATGTGCAAGTCCAATTAAGGATTTACACGACGAGTGATATTTGAAAATTCTCTCAAAATTGCACGAGTCCCTAGGTGGGTGCAATTCGAAAAAATTTTCAAATATCAGTGGTAGTGTTAATCTTTATTGCTCAAGCTTTCACATGATTACTACTCATTTATTGAATGACGGAGGAAATTGTGAACACGTGCATGTTAATTTAAAAGTTGTCAGTGCAAATTGAGAATCAAGGACAAATAAGCCAACCATCAGTCAATCACAATGAAGTTTCCTCAGTCATAATTCTTTGGTCCAAAATTAGAAATTATCTTTCCTTCTGAGGTTTCAGTTTCATCAGATAAAAGACCCTATAGGAATGTGACGTTTGACAAGGTGTTAGCTCGACAGAGTTATTCTTTTTGTTATAGAGCACTAAAAGCTTTTGCGTTGCGTGACATGAAAATGGCAGTCCGAAAAGACTATGGCGTAGGCCAAAAGATGAGTTATCGCTTTAGTTTTTGCTAAATAAACGGTGCTTGCACTAGAAGAAACATTTATTTCAATGTGTCAGAGCTCTAGAGTAAAAATTTCGTTTTAATAGCAAAACTCAACGACAATGATGTTTTTGTTATTTTACGGCCGCCAAGTTTGTGCCCCTCCAGCACAAACATGGCGTCTCCATACAATGCTCTATAAATGTGGGTGACACACTTCTGCGAATAACGGGCAAATGAAAAACAGCAGAAACCTGATTCTTGGCGAGGTTGTTGATATAACAATCATCTATCATATCCCACATTCTTGAATTTATTTATTGAATGGTTACAATTTTTAGTTTTGATCACATGAGTGGTGAAAACAGACAATAAGAGCTAACAATAGTTACTGAAAAAAAAAAGAAAACTTTCACTATGTATTTTTCGAGGGGTTGTTAGCTTCAAAGGGTCAAATTAAGGTACAGTTGACTTTCAAGCGTGGCCATGGGAACTAATTTTGATGGCAAAATATACACACTAAACACAATAAAAACCATGAATATAATCTGGAAATAATGTGATTTTATTTATATCAACATTAAACAAATCTTGAGACTAAGAAGTATCTTGAATAATCAGCTTTGTAACAGAAGTGACTACCCTCAAAGACTTGACCATCTTTATTATTAGTATTTGTAATTGAATTACTATTCACAGATTGTGACATTCTCAAATGTTGATATTGACAGTATTATATGAAACTAATCATTGATTTTGTTTTGTCAATTCATAGTTAACCTCAGCTGTTAACCCTTCCATTAAAAAATGTGGTGTCTACATTTATGGTGGGGTTGCACTGCATTAGTTCAACCAAGATTAGCCCGTGTAGCATGAAATTTTTGCAGGACTTTTATTTTGCGGATTGGCAATTTTTTGAGGTTTGCAGGAACAAATTTTTGCGGCTCGAATTGACTGAAATTTCCACTGGGAACTAATTTTTGCGGAAAACCCCTCAATCATCGAGAATGGAAGGAAAAAATGGGGTACAGAAAATGGTGTCAATTTGGATGACCCGTTAGGGCAAGTGTACCATGACCTTTTGACTGCTTTGAGTTCGTTTCTTGTGCCTCAGAGACTGGAAAAGTCTTGACTAACCTTTTATTGTTTTGTTTTGTTTGTAGGAGGTTCTGATTGCGTTTTCTCAATGCAAATATCAAAATAAACATTCTTTTTTTACCCCAATGTATAATATAAATTATAGTAACACAAGTGGATGAAAGCCATTTTTGATTATATTTACGGGATTAAATTTTTTGCGATTTTTGATTTTGCGGGTGTTTTTTTTCTGCTGGAACTTATTTTTGCGGATCAAGTACCATCTGCAAAATCCAGAAAAATTAAACCCGGCAAAATAAAAGTGGTACACAGTATATTCTAGTTGGCTTTACTTGTGTCACAATTAGTACAAAACCACTCGTAAGAAAATGTATTTCAACAGCACACTGCAAACTCATTCTCATATTGAAAGTTTGGTACAAGAAACTGTCTTGAGATGGTGGAAAAAGCAACTTGGAAATAGGTGAAAGAGTTCAACATTGTTTAAAATACATGATGCCCGAGTGAAATTTTAACATTATTCTTGAGGATAGTTCTAGGCTTCATGGTACTCTGGACTACTCCAGATTTCCAACTGTAACCCACTAAATTTCTTCTACCATTGGAGCAGACATATACACCCTGTATTCTGTGTCAAAATTGGTGTTATTTTACAATATGAACACAACTTTATGAGAATAACTAATTCACATATCAGTCTTTACATACAGTTTCAAAAGCCATTCCAGAAGAATTTTTGTCTGTGCCTGTCATCATGGCTTGAGTTAAGCCTGGTTTATTACACAATTGTGAAGTGTTTTTGCTTTGAGATTTACTTTCCACAAACAAGTGAGAATTTGCACCATTGGAACAGCCTGACATGTCAGTGCCATGAAGCGATGAGCCTCTGCTTTCTACTTCCATATTTGGTGAAGTTGAGTTACAAGGAGCTCTAGATGGTTTAATCTCTGGGATGTGGTTTTTAAGTTCAGAACTCAAACCTCTGTTGTCAAGTGCTGGAGAAACTGGCCTGGTAAACTGAGTGATGCTTGGAGTATTTGTGTGAAGACCAATGGGAAACTTTGCAGTTTCTGTGGATGCATCTGAGCTATTATAATTAACCGCATCTACCACCAATAAATTCTCTAGGCCAAATGATGCCAAGATGTGACTGTGAACATACCAACGAAGTCGATCACTTCTTCTTTCTTTAGTAGCAATATTTTGTATTCGCTTCTCTAGTTGTCGTTTGGATATAGGACTTTTCTCGTCAACTTCTTCATCAGTGACAGCTCGTCCCAAACATTTTGCTGTCCACTGCTTTCTGAACTGGCTCATGATCTTGTTAAGACCTGCTGTGTTGCCATGGACTAACTTGATAAGATCAGGCATAGCTGTGGATTACAAAGTCGTTAACTGTCAGTTACCCAGGGGTTACATTGAGGGTGTGACACTGGGCAAATTGACCAGCTGCAAGGACGATTCTGCCTGTCTGTTTTGATCATCTCCAGGAAAATTTTTGTATGAAAAGCTCAGATCAAAAAGTTTTGCCGGCCTGTGAAAACCAGTTGCCCTCCTGCTGAAAAGGTTAATGAAACCCCTGAGTTACCCACTGGGAAAGACCAACAACTAACTAACTAAAACTAAATTATTTCTAAATTATACACTGGCTTTTGCAGCTGTACTGGGCAAGAAAAAGTGCATAAAGTTTTGAAGGGGGAAGGGTTCAACTTAATTATAATTGAATAGCATAACATTTGAAAAACAATCTAGTTCTGTGAGTTTTCATTTCATTAAACATTACCTTCATCTGGTACATAGAGAGCTCCACTAGTACTTGTACTACTAAATGTATCACCAGGGACCACCTCATTACTCCTGCTGCTAGTAGATGATGAGCTCTCAACATTTATTGGCTCATCAACGAGTAAGCAGGCAGCAAATTGTTTAAGTGTAAGGTTCAATGCTGCATCCTCTAACCACAGACATCCCAGTGTCACAGGCTTCATGGGTTTGCACTTCCTTTTCATCGCTGCTTCCCAGGCCTTAGCTTTTGCAAGCTGCTGATCTTTTTTATTTTCACAATTCTTATCCTGTGTAGAAAAGGCATCTATCAGGTATAAACATCTAGTGGAAAGCTGGCTTTTTACTTTTTTGTTCTTTCAAACATATCTTTTTAGCCTTGCAAAAAATTAGTTGTAAACATCAAGTGAATATTATGGACACAACAAAAAAAGTTGGTCTTAATTTCTAGATGACCTCTCCTGATTGACGTCTTCGTCATTTTAAACATTGGTCATTTGCTGTTGCTGGTCAAAAAAGCTGATTGCCACCTACCAATGACAGGCACGAAAGATAATTAAAATGAATACCTGGCAACATGATGTGATATCAACATTTCACAACCCTGTACAAATAGCCAAAACATTAATTTGTTAATTTGCAATAATTATGTGGTTATATCCATACCTTATTCTCTTCATTTTCTCCACAATCATCCTCCTCTCCATCCTCCACTCCCTCGTCATCTGATAAGTAGCCATGAGGAACAAAGAATCCATCATCATCATCATTATTGTCATCATCACCATCAGCTTCATCTTCTCCCTAAGAACCAACATTGCACTTGTTGTTGACCATTCACAAAGCAAATAACTGGCCATTCTGTCTTCATCGAGGGCTTATAACATTTAATTATGTGGTCACAACTTAATGGTATCACAATCAAAAAAGCAGGATAAATGTAGAGTTTTTGTGAAAATTATAGAATAGATTCCATGACCTTCCAATGGTACTGAATTTTAAGCTTTTAAATGCCAATAGCCCACTTTAATATATCAAAATTTTAACAAACTTTTATATCTGGTCTTGTTTTCTTTGAATAAGTCTTATGAGAATAATCTTGGACAACTTGGGGTTTGTGCCACAAAGCCAAAGAATCCTGTTAGAATGAGCAAACATGAGCAATTGGGAAGGGGACTTTTAATTTTTCAATTTGAGATAACATGATGTTGATCATAATCTGTACCTCACTGTTTGACAGACTCTCCCCAGGTTCTTCCTCTTCCCATTCATCATCACTATCCACCTCATAATCAAGTAAGTCCTGAAAGGCGGAAAAGAAAATTTTTTCATAGAATGATACACGCACACTGTTGGAATTAGATTATTAGAAAGAAAGTATATTTGGCTTGTTTTTCCATTAACAGCAAGTTAGATTGTACACTACTGTTAGCACATTTCAAAGGTGGTTTGTTTCAGTGGCATCCACAACTATCTTAAAAAAAAAAATGGATGGAAAATTATGGTGGACGTATTAGGTGCCTGAAATTTTTTTCAAATGCACATGCAATATTGACACCTCCTTCTTAACTTGTTAATCAGCTCATCACATGAAAACAAACTTAAAGAAATTACATCTGTGACCAACCTTGTTCCCAGAGTCTCTTTTCTTCCTGTCCCCTGGACCAGGAATAAGAAAGGCCCTGGGAACGAGTTGAACTGTGACGGTGCTTGGAAAGGTGCTTATAACTTTATTTCTCTGTTTTCTCCTTGGTTTCTCAAACACTCAAGACATGTTTCCAAGCACCTCAGAGTTTTTCAAAAATGGTTTATTTCTCTTCAAAAATCCTCTCAGTGTTTGGAAATGCTATGAAACATTGTTCCTCAGGTTTGCTGTACCACATAAATAACAAGGTTACTTTACCGTGTCCTTTTTGAATGGGTTCTTTGGAGATATTTGCTTGCTCCTCTTTCTCCATGTACCATAATAAGCTGGCCTGTAGTTTTTGTGGAACTGAAGCAGCTTGCACTTCAGGCCCACAGAGAAAGATAGATTGTTCTTTTTCTCAATGATTTCAATACTTGAATTACTGTTCTCATAATCGATAACTATAGTCCCTTCAGGCATCTTTTCATCTGAGTCACATCTGGGTTGTTCTTCAATAATAGTAAGTCTTCTTTTTGTGTACTTAGTTATTGGTTTTCTCTTCTCTAGCTCCTTCAGATATGGCTTGTAGCCCTCCTGTAAAGAATGAGTCCAAGGATAAAATAATTGTTTGTCCACCATGGTCTCAAGTCTCATTTTGTTTCTAATACATTCAACTTTCTTGTAAAGCAGTTTTTGCATGTATTTTAATGGTTGAATTTGATTTTATTGTGAGGTAATATTGTGTCAGATGTTGCTAGACAGGATTGACAATATTCTCTTTTAGAAGAATTGTGACATTGCAAAAATGTGGGTTGTCCAAAGCAAAACTGATCTCTCTTATCACCCAGGAAAACCTTTGTTTTTCTGATCTAAGGCATGCAGTCTTCAATGAACCCAATGAGAGCTGAGGTTACTCAGTAACAATGATTTTGCAATCAATTTCTGGATTTATGAGTGACTGTGTAACACAATCAATCAACTGTTATATAAAAGTGATATCTCGCACTCTCAACCTGAATCTGCAGTAAATATAGTTGATTGATTGATGAATTCAAGTATGAACTTCTTACCTGGTGTCGTAGTCCTTCATCTAAGAGTCTTTTTGTTTCAAGTGATAATTGTTTGCGTATCTCTGGAGCAAGGCTCATTCCCTTTTTGGGCTCAAATGGTTTGAATCGATGAACAAATGGCTCGAATTGAGTGCTGGTCTCTATTGATGTGGTCTGAAACAACATCAAATAGTAAAAGTATTGTTTGCGTTTATAGAGTATTTCATCTGGCCTGTAAATCTATAAATTATGCACACCTGTTAAATTGCAAAACATGTTTAAAATTGCTAACCTCCACCCTCCCCTGCCCCTTGCCAGAACTTAGCAAATTGTTCTTTAGCAGATTCTGTCAAGTCATCATTTATTCTTAACAGTATAATCCCACAAAAACTATGTAGTAACTACAGTATGTCTATCACCCTCATTGGTTAATCTATGTTCAAGCAAGGACAAAAACTCCCACTCCCAAGCACATGGTGAGCAATTTTTATCAACCTGAGCTTGGGAAAGATTCAGTTTCATTTAGAGTTTACTTCATCAAGGCTGTCTAAGAAAAATTACAAGGAGCCCAAAGGTCCCAACCATGAAATCCTGGGTGCCAGCACTTAAGCTTACATGAAAAAAAAGTTAGGTTTTCCCAGTCACTTAAAGGCAAAAGTTAGTTGCCTGTGGCACCCGGGCACTTCTAAAGAACAACCCTGAGCATTTTTCTTTGGTACGTGGTAAAACTAATGATACCTTTGGTGGTAAAGTAGAGGTCTTGGTAAAGAAACTGACAAAATTTTCTTTGGTCTTGAGTCGCTTTCTTTCCTGATAGAAAATATTAATTTACAGCAATCAAACATAAGACAAACATTACTAATGGAGCGGAAAAAAGTAACAAATAGCACATATAGCAAGCTGGTTTTTAGTAGCAGTAAAACAAGATGTATAATTTTATTTAAAATGCATGCTTTCCCACATTCTCATCTTAAAAGCTTTGAACAACCAATAGTATACCTGTTCTTCCTCTACATTTCTCTTTTCTTCTTCTCGTTTTCTTTTTTCTTCTATTTTTGCACTAAAACCAAACAACAGTGTGACAAATAATATTCAACATTATTACATGGCTTGTGTTTGTAATGAATAGAACATGTGCTCTGATTGGTTTATTTCTAGGGCATTATTCTCTCATAATGCCCAACAGCTGATTACAGGCCTGTAAAAACAAGGTGAAAAGCCATATAATAAATAACACATTAACCTTGAACATTTGGTGTTTATGGGAAAATCTCAAGTCTTGGCCTTGCTGTATTGACCTCGCTATTGCTGGGTCAATATGGCTTGATCTTGTTTGGGATTTTCCTATAAAGACTTCACCCCTGGTTATTAAGTTGTTGCTTTTGATTTGACTTCATGCATATTTGCCAACCCATGAATCACCCAGTCACTTCCTTTGGTAAGAATAACGATCCCAGAATAGTCAATCAAAACAAGTTGCCCTTTAGCCTTGGGCTCACCTCATTCCTCTTGGCACCTTAATTACATGCAACATCCTGGTGCAAAACCCAAACAGGCATACATGTTGGCTAGTTCTCTTTGTATAGAACTCAACCGACCAAATTCATGTAAGAAGTTCTCTAGTACCTGGAACTAAACACAGACTAAGCCCATACATGTAGGTTGGCTGGGTAGAGAAGACATATTTTGAGGGTACAATGTACACAAACCTCACTTGCACCACTTCTCATTTGTGACGCCAAATTGTCTTATTACTGTAACTCTATTCTTGTATTTCACTGGCAAACTATGCAGGAATTTTATTTTATCCTGCAACTTAACACTCTATCAAACATGAAAGAAGGCATTTTACCACATTCCAAAAAGGGAGAAGAGAGTTGAAAATAAGACACACAACAGACAATTTTTTAAAGAACTTTGAGGTGTTTGGAAATGTTGTCAAATAGGGTCCTGAGTGCTTCATATATATTGTATCCTCTCAAACAAAACTAAATCTAAAGAGAAAACAGAGAAATAAAATTATAAAACTTTATGCTCATTAACACCAGATCTCCAACCACCACCACAGTTATAGTTTAAATTTTTTAACTTGATGAGTTATTAAATAAATGAGTTTTAGAAAACTACATGTATATAGATGTTTTCACTGAACCACCCTGTTTCCAGAGCATACATGAGAAAGAAAGGTTCTCCAACAAAAACACCTGTTGGAGAGCACTGCAAAAATTGGTTCGATGTCAGACTGTAACCCAGAAGTTAGGGCTGCAACAAGTTCACTTGTTCAGATGTCATTTTTTTCCTGCTTACTGGGAAAATTAAGAATCTCAGCCTGCTGACAATGTGGTAGCGCCTGCATATATAGTTTTCTGTACTCTATTTATATCCCTTAAGAGAACAACCATACTTTTTTTCCTCTTCCCGTTTTCTTCTTTCCTCATCTCTCTTTTCTTTCTTTTCTAGTCGTTCTTTTTCTTCCTTCTCCTTCTTTTCTACTCTCTCCTTCTCTTTTCTTTCCTTCTCAGCTTGCTTTTCCTGTCTTTCCTGGTCACGCTTTCTTTTGGCTTCTAGCCTTTCCCTTTCCTTTACTGCCTTTGCCTCCTGTTTTTCTTTCAGTTTCTCTTCTTTCAATCTTTGCTTTTCCTGCCTTTCTTTTTCCTACAATCAAAAGAGAAAACTACTTGTTACATTTTAACCTTCAACCAAAAGATAACTATGGAGATATAAATTCCTTTTTTAAATTGCTCTGATTGTACAGAAGTCTTTTTCAATCAGCTACTAAATGTATAGTTTCAGAAGTGTTCAGTACTAGTGCAAAAAAATCAGAATAAATGGTGTCACATTTTTACCCGTTCTTCTTTTCGCTTTAGCTTTTCAGCACTTTTTAGCACTGGCGTCCTCCTGTTGTCCTAATGAAACACAAACAAAACATGTAAAATAAAAGAAATTATTTTAAAAGATGTATTTTCATTATTTTACTACACTATATTTTTGCACAAGTTAGACCAGAAACAAAGATACTGGAGTGTCGTGTGCACAATTCAACATAGCTTAATTTCTATATGCCAAAAGAAATCTATTTTCAAATTGTTACAAGCACTCAGGTATAAATCTCTAATATTGACTGGGTTGCTCAAACCAGACAAGAAAATTTTTAATCCTTGGACTTGCTGCACCTTGTGCTAAGTGCACTGTGACCAGCGGTCCAGCCAAAGATTTTCCTTTCTGGTATTTCTACTCAGTGTGAGTGATGCAGTGGAGCATTCAAGCCTGGCTTGGGTAATTGTATTATTCCTTAGTAAAGACATGTTACTTTATCAATCCCTCTCCTGACATGGCCACAGAGGGGTACTATCGATGTACTTATAGTCAAGGAAGAAATTGCCGATGGACCGAATCTTTCATTGCAGCCACTGTGGCAGGGTATGCCTGTCCCGCATAGCTCCTGTCAGTAATGAGCATGCCTGCAGCAGAGTAGGATCACCCATTCTTAGATCATTGTTTGCGAAGCCATGCCAAGAGAATAGTCAGGGAAGTATCTGAGAACCCTAGGAGGAGTATTGGTATTCAAGTTTTAGATCTGGTCTAGGCAAGTGACCTTCAGAATTGCATCAAAAAATATGTATAGTTTATTTGCCTAGAAAAGGATTCAAAATTCTAAATAGTACACCAATTTCTGTCTGCGGCAAGGGCCAAAAGCTCCGTGTGCATTGAGGTTTTGCTTACCGTTACTTTTGTATTGACAGCAACGTTCGCTGGGGGAGATTGATCTATAATCATTAATTCATCTTCATTGTGAGATGAGGAATTGGATTCTGGTGAGGAAATGCTGTTTGAATCCCTTTGTCCACTTGTCCTTTCCTCCTTATTCTCCAAACCCAAATTCTTGGAAACTTTAGAGGGATCAGTTGAAATCTGTGGCTTTACTGAATTGTCTTTTACATCAGGAGGAGAAGGTGCCCCAGTTACTAGTCCTCCATTTGTTTGAGGGGCCTTTTCACCAGACTCTGGTGGTTTGCTTTCAGAGTTATTGTCTCCAATAACATTATTTTTGGAGGAAACTGAAGGTTTGAAACAACCAGGAGAAGTCAAAGAAGTTGAAGTTAAAACTGAAAAGGGTAACACAGCTGCAATATAAAAAAGATTTCAAAGAATATCAGTCATCATATTTTTATGCGAGTTGCCTAGCTAGTGGCGAGGGTTGTCTTGAGTCCTCAAGACCATATAAATAGGGTCTCAATGTTATCCAGCCTTTACTAACTTTATGATTTTCGTCAAAATTTTAACTTTTGAAAATTAAGTTCACTTTGCTGTACATGTACAAGAGGCTTTGAGTTTCACTTAAACAATGATAACTATGGTTCAAGAGCAGCGTGATTAGGAAATAACTTCACATGTTGGTTTAATTGAGATTAAGTGTTGCATTAGGCTTGTACAATAAGCTTCAGCTTAGCTCATCCCTCAAAAGTACAATGTCTATTAAAATCTTCCACTGACCTTGTTTCAGTCTCTTGCATGGCGGGCTCTCGCAGTCATCTCTCTCGGAATCATTGGCACATGCTGTATAAAAGGACACAAATGATTGCACTATACAACAACAACTAAAAATATAACGAAGCTTAAATAAGGTTGATGTTATTAGGGTTAAATCGAGAACTGACAAATTTTGAAGGACAGAAAATCTAACCTTCGCTACTCGTTTCGCCTTGAACGCGTTGTTCCGAAGTTTGGCCAGGATTTCTCATAGTTTTAGGGCCCACCATGTAATCTAAACCCCTAAAAGAGCATCAAGAAACTAAAGAAAGGAAGAGAAACGTGAGGAAAAAGAGAAAAGAGAAGATTTCAAGCCAAGAACCTCAACATTTGCGAGCTGGAGTGAGCGCGGTCTTCAAAATTGGCGGGAAGGTCATAGTTTGATGCATCCTGGGAATGTTTTTGACCTACAGGATCTGGAACCCAGTATTTACTTTCGGGAGAAATGAGTGAAAATACATAACGCACCCAGCGGCCAAGCAACTGCGCTGATCATAACCTTCCCCTCTTGGGCTTATTTGCCTTCCTTACTTCTGAATGTTGTGATTGCGAATTAGCGCCTTGATTGTTGAAAAATGAATGCTCCCGAGTCATTTGAGCCTTTCCTTTTGTTGGATGGAGAAAAAAAGTAAGTAACCTTAAATACAGACCTGTAAAAAGTTGTAGGAAACACAAGACACATGCACAATTAATCATGCAGTATTATGTTTTCTAGCTCTAAGCTCGACTTGACCCCGACTTGTAGGCAAGTCAACGAGTTATCAAAACTGTTCATCAGTACCATCGAGCTGACCAAATAAAAACATTAACAGAATAATGAAACGGCCATCAGCAATGCTTTACAAGCTCACTCTGTAGTTGTGCAACGCGATGGAAAGAAATATGAATGGGCAATACAATCTTGAAATCAAGACAGAAAAGAAACCAACAGAGTATTTTATTTTCAGGATCACCATAACAAAGGATACAAAAGTACCAAATGCAGCTCACTTTGTTGTAAATAAAGAAGATCACACATTAGGAAATCTTCTAAGAGCGTAAGTTAACAATGGATTGGTCAAAGTAGAAAACTTCTGGTGGGAAATTTCAATCTGAGTTTCAACTTGAAAGTCACCTCAAGGGGGCAAATATTTTATACTTAACTTTGGTGTACACATTTACCAGCTGAAGAAATTTTGGATGCGTTAATTTATCGGTAGTAGTGAACAATCTTATGGCTCCCATTTTCAGCTGTCAGTAACCTGTCAGGCAACTGTCGGGCAACATAATATCTCTCTTTTCTTAATTAATTCAATATGGTGTCATTGTTAACTTCTGTAAACCAAACTTTATTCATTCTTCTGTAACTTAATTGTTGAAAAAAGAATGGTAATTGTTGTAGTTGTAGAAATAAATAAATAAAGGGGAAAAAAACCCTGCAATTTTACCAATTGAGTAAAAACAAAAAAAAACTGTTGGGCGACATGATACGGACACATTATTGACATTCTGCGGGTAGTAAGCCTACAATGTTAAGTAGACCAAAAATTGACCCAAAACAACTTATAGTTGAAACAGCAAATAGACCATTTGTACCTGCGACCACCTTTTGCCCATTTGCTGGTCGACTGTCGGTAGGCAATTGACTGACAGTCAACCGATGGTTGGCCAACAAATGGCCATCAGTGGCCGACAATATCTTTTGGGAACTGTTCTTCACTGTTCTTGACCAATTTATCAACAGAGCTACAGAATCATTATAAGATTATTACTTTGTTGAAGGAGGTTGTTTGTCTTCGTGTATTGGGGAATATTTGTTTTGGCTCAGTCCATAAACATCAAAACAGAATAGAACTAGACCAATATCTCCTTGAATAAAGTCCCCAAACTAGTTCATTAACAACTGCATGATGAACTTAGCAGTCAGTTAAAGCTTGTTTCTGTTGGAAAATTTATATGAAAGTTCAAACATTAAATGAAAAATTAACTAAGTCCTTTTCTAAATATTGCTGTATTTGTGCTACTCCAACAGGCAGCTTTTACGAGATCCACAGGTAATATTTGCTGGTTACAAAGTTCCTCATCCCCTTGAACACAAGTTTGTGCTACGAGTACAGACCACACCTGATTACAGCCCACAAGAGGCATTCACAAATGCCATCACAGATCTGATCAGTGAGGTGTCACTCTTGGAAGAAAGATTCAAGGTTTGCTTATTTCTCTAGTTGTTTCCATCTATTGGAAAAGCTTATTAATAAGCAACTTAGAGAGCTTAGAGCTTAGCAACTGCTCAAAACCAATACTTTAGCATAGTACATTAATGTAAAAATTATGCTGCAAACAAACAAACAAAAAATTTCCTGCAAGTCACAAAAAGTCCAAGCCTTGCTCAAGTCAAGGTAAATGTGAACTCTTTTTGTCCTTTGATGCTAAATAATAGCATATGCAGGGAAGTTTTATCATTTGTACTGTCCTCACATTGTTTTGTTTTTTTCTTTTTTCTATAGGCAGCTGTTAGAGATAAACAAGAAGGTATAGAGTAAAATGTACTGTTTCTTACAGAGTTTGAAGTAGATACAAACTTGGTCAAGATATTGACAGCTGCTTGGTACACCTGAATAATCAAAATGGAAGGAGACTCAAATATGCCGTTTTATTCATCATGTCATTCTTTGACAGATGTCACCCAAACAACCAGCTTTAGTTGACCTGTGTAGATTTGTGCTGCACGCCGGATATTTTCCTACAAACGTAATGTGGACTTTGTGTGTAGATACAGAGTTGAATGTTAAAGAAATTCTAATGTAACATCTTTTGGTTTGAACATGTCTCCATGGCTTTAACAGTAATGGTTACACAGTAGATAGTTTGACCCCAACAGAATCAGTTTTTTGTAGATTGTGAGCATCTGGGAGAAGGTACATGTAGTCTTGAAAGTGATGTTGTTATTGACTTAAAAATCCACATTAATTTGAACAAATGTCATTGTTACATTACTCATATGTTACATTTTTCTCTCCAAGTTATGATATGGCTAATACCAACATTCTTCTGTTCATTACTCAAGAGCCTAACAAGGTCAACACATAATAATTGTTCAATTTTGAGTTTCTGGTACAACTTAGTGATTTTCTGTCCAGTGGATAAATAAAGAGTTTGATTGACTGACTTATTGATTGACAAGTGGATGTCAGTTAAACCAAGAAACATACCACTTGTTAGTTGAGGGAAAAGCTTTTAATGTAAACTTGATGAATTAAAACTTGTATTTTAATAACATCCACTTAAATTTTATAGTTACAGATTATCTATCTTGAGTACTTTACACTAGCTAGAACTTATAAAAAACTAGACTCTTAATAACAAATTTCTTTATATTCCCATTGTTTGGTTCATTTTCACATTCTATCAAAATTTCTGATCAGTTTACATGTCTTATTTCGTTGTATGGTTATTTCTTGGTCCTATTACATTTATTACCACAGTATAATTTCTAAATTTGTTTTAAAGCAAGAACACAACAAATCTCTAAGTTTCCAGCACTTCTTTATTCTTTGATCCACTTTCCTTCATTTATGCTTACGATTGCATCCAATTTTCAAGTGGTAACATTTGATTCAATTCCTGACACCACACCTTTAGATGAAAAGAACAAAAAAACTTTAATGATTTTATTTTAATTTATTACAAACATCGGGGGCTTCATTAAGGTTTTCAGCAGGAAGGCAATATATTATTGGTTTTCACAGGCAGGCAAACCAATTTTGACTGAACTTTGTTCTAGTAAAAACTCTCATCCAGGTGGGCAAAATCGTTGTCACAGCCAGTCAATTTTCCCAGTGCCCGGCCCTTAATTAGCTCCAAGTGAGGTTCTAAAAAAAGTACTTTTAATAGACTGTTTTTTCCAGCGCATCAGCATAAGCTGACATACACAGATGGAGAGAGATGTTGATAATTAGTGTCTTGTTAGGACAATTTCCTAACAGAAAGCAGGTGTCTACATGTGTTGCTTGTGTTCAGCTCGTGTTGTAGTGAAAAGCAGCCTTAAAGGATCAAAAAAGTTGGAAAAATGTTATCTATTCCACTTAACTATATTTTGGTAAGTCTTACATTGCCTTCCATTATGATTGGTAGTCCTGCACCTGGTTGAACCATGACATAAACTGGGGTACACTGTGGCATAGCATACTGCTGTTTAAGTACCCGTGACTTTGCCTGAAACACACAACCAACCAAACGAACTTATAAGATTCAATTTGAGTCTGTAAAATGTTAGCATAGAAGTTTTTCTCTGTCAGAATAGATTGAGACTATAAATCCACTTGTTGATGAGTTGCTTAACTGTTTTTGTTGAACAGTCACTATGCAAAAAAAATTTCCTTTTTTGGGGGAAATGTACATGCAATGTTCAATCAGTGAAAAAACAATGACGAGGGAACCAAATGTCTGCAAATACAAATACTACTGTCTGATTGGCTGTCCAGATAATGGCAGTCAGGTTTTTCTTGATTTTCCAATTCAGAAGACAATAATTTTAGGAACATTACTGTATAACTCAATCCTTTTTCTTGTTTTTCCAATTCAGAAGCCAATTTAGAAACGCTACTGTATAACTCAATTCCCAAGAAGACTAAGAAAGGAAATTGGCAATTATGTGACTTTAAAACCTCAAAATTGTTCTGCAATCAATAAACTGACAAGTGTACATTAACAGCAGCAACTTTCAAACAACAATTCAATCTATTTGTGATAATTGCTAAATTTGAAGTGTAATAAAAAAAAAATAGAACTTGACCAATACAAACCTTATGCTAGTTCAAATTGATTATATTTTGAGAAAGTACTCCATGAAATCAAATTTGCAAGGATCACAATTATAACAACTTTTGTTGAATTTAAAAAAAATCAAATGTATGATCCAAAATAATGCTCTAGTCTAGCCCATTTTGTTACTTAGCAAAAATTAAAACAATCTCCTGTACATGTAATTACCTTTCGCTTAACAGCTACATCAACTTGAAGAACGTTGTCATTCCACCGTACCAAGCCCTAAAATGGAAACAATAATTTATTGCTTTTAAGGGTGAATAAAAAGTCATAGTTTACAGTTAAAAGATCGCTTGTACATCATTGTATCTTAAAAGCAAAATATTAAATGCTGCATCACAGGTGTAGACAACTGGCAAAACAGGATGGTTTTATATTGAGTGGATAAAATGGGACCATACCATTTCTTGAACTTTCCTTGCTTCCTCAGCAGTGCGAAATGTTACAAAACCATAACTGCAATGTATCAGAGAACATATTAAACATTTAATTCCCATGAAACTAAGTTGAAAACACTTGGAGCCAGTATCAGCATTAATAGTACTGTCCTCTCGACTCCGTCTAAGTGAGGTGAAGGTGCCAAACACAATAAAATTGGTACATTCCTACATCTACATTTGTAATCTGCAAACGGATTTACCCACCACAGATGAGACTATTATTATTATTATTAGTTATTTATTTATTTATTAGTAGACAACTCTCAATACATTTTAACACTGCAGAGGATAATACACAGTCCTAGAACAGTCTTTATTGACTCAATAATTAGCAGCTGTTTAGAAAAGCTTCAAAAAGTAAATGTTTACAAGTACACATTGTATCCTTACCAATCATTGTATGTAGCAAAAGGAAAAAATGGTAAAATGATATCAATGACAGAATGTCTCAAATAAGTTAACAAAATTAACGAATTTATCAGTGTCCTTGTTAACCACGCGGCCATGGGCTGAGCACGGTTCATGTTCTACCTGTGTTTTTTTTTTGACCAGACCCAAACTTCCTCTCGGCCAAATTTTGAATCACACAACCTGTGATGTCTATTTGCCAAAAGCTGTTGAAACGTTAATACACGGACAATGTTATGGATAGTGTTTTCTTTATTTGTGTGTAAAATATATTTTCTTTTGGTTTTATTGAAGCGTTGGATTCGAAGGGAAATAATAAATATGCTAAAAACGCTAAAAAAGGGGTATTGCGTCAGCCATGGGATGCGCTGACATTACAGCTTTCATTTTCGCTACGTGACAAATAAGATCATGTTTACTTTGCAAGTTTATTTTGCCAGAAGTGACGGTCATTAATTTATTTGCAATTTTGTGAGTATTTCTTGTGGGTTTCAGCAAATGAACCAAATTCTTTGGCTGTTTCATCTCAGCGAGTTAAGGTTACAGTATACCTTCAGGGGTGTCTCGCACGCAAGCGATGTAGTGCGTGCAGTTTAAGCTGTAGATACCTAAACCCCTATATCAAATTAAAGTTTATCGAGCTGGCTATCAAACTATACCAAGAATTTTGAAAGAAAGTGAATTGTTGAATTTTTCACAACCACTAAATGCGAGCGCCCGAATCACCTTTCGAAAGCTACAAGTCAAAGCGAGTTTCGTTTTTCGCCAATTTAATTTTTTCCTCGGTTTCAGGGCCCAAAGCGCTTAAAAAACGTGTCCACGTTTTGGCATATTCGATTGCAGTAAAAAGTTACAGAACATTTTCGAAATAGGATTAAAAAAATGTGGAGTGATCGTACAAAAATCGCTCTCGAAGAAAAAGTATTTCGAAATTAACAATTCCCAGACACGCTTTTGTAGTTTATATGTTAAACTAGCCACTGTCCAAATTTAAGAGCAATTGAACAAATTCCCTTTGAGTTATAACTCTTTAAAGTGTCTGCTTCAAGTGAAAAAATTTATTCGAGAAAACAGCGCTAAGAAAGATTTTCTGCTTCACAAGCAAACTCTGCCCATGAATGCCTTCAACTGGGTTCTCAGATAACTAAGCCAATCAGTGCAGGGAAACTTTACTACCGTTAACCTCCTGGTGAAATTTACGCGCGAACCTCTAAAAAACTCTTGTGTTTCGCAATGCGCTCAAGGAACCGAAGGCAGAGGGATAATTTTTCTGTAGCTTGGTTTTTCTTGAAGCTGGTCTGGCAAAATGGGGAAGGCTAAAAAGGATACGAATGCTAGAGTGGCTGAGCGAAGGAAACAAACAAAAGAAAGCGCCGAGAGCAACTGTGCATGGATAATATTTCAAATGGTCTCAATGAGTCCGACGATTCGTCGATATCGGACTCATCAGAAGAGTCTCTGTCAGCATCCCTGTTATTGCTGTCAAGTTCCGAAATTTTTACAGAACCTTTCTTTTCTCTTACCACGAATATTTGCCCGCCTTATACGATAACTATAGCTTCATCCGCGTGGCGAACTTTCGCTTCTTCACTCACTGATGTATTTTCATTCGTTCTTCGCTGTTTTCGCTTTTTCGAACCGGTCCATGGTTTAAACATGGTCTATGTTTACTTATAACTTAATAGAGACACGCCTAATATCAAAAATGCTGGGTAGTCAGAACAACAATGCTGATCAACTGAGTAGTCGATTCGTGACATCCATACAGGTAATTCCCGCGAAAATCGTCTTGGTTGATTGCATAAACTTTTACTTCCGGTGAAAACGTAAAACCGCCATTTCTCCGCCAATATTTAGCCTTTTTCAAAATTTTTTTTCAGAAATTAGAGATTATTCTTCGACCACTATTTTGACCCAAAAATCCAAATTTGAAGAAAATTGTCGACCCGAAGGTATACTGTAACCTTAAGAGATTTAAAGAAAAATCAATATTTGCCGAGGTAAACAAGAGCTTGCCAGAACTTGCAGCGTTTAAGTCAGTGCTGGGGGAAAAAACACAACCATTCTAAAATTATTAGCCGTGGATAGCGTAAACCCTCTGATTGTGTGACTTGCATGACTACTTCAAAGTACAAACAAATAAATTTTGACTTTTCAGGAAGAAAGCTGTTTATTAAAAGCATTATTAATAGCGTGGCACTCGTTTCCCTTTGTATCATTCATGGGCATATCCCGAGCGAACTTCCAGATTAAGACCATTGCGTCATCATAGATTTCACAAAGGCTAGGAGTGATGGTGCAATAAGTAATAACACAGTTTGTGTTAATCAAGTGATGTGTTTACAGTAATCAATGAATCATCAAGGACTGCTTTGGAATGTGCACTGCGTTGTGACTGTAGTATTAACAAAACAGTTAAATTTTAAAAGTGCGGTTATGAGATCTAAAAGATCTTCTTATAATATGTATGACTCTTAGTCGCATTGTTTTCCAATTCCTGTTATTCCTGTTGGAAATTGGCAACTATATTCATTTGGCACCTGTGACACAATCAGAACACAGTCCACCATGCGTTAAGGTGTTTGTTTCTCTGTCCTAGAAGTTAGTAATCTCTGGATAAGGGAGCAAATGTCACTGCCATGCACTGACCAATACAATTAAGTTAATTAACCAATCGTGACTGCAGCTTACCCTTTATTTGCACCTGTCTTCACATCTTCCACTATTCTGACATTTTGGACATAACCCATACCACCAAACAGAATTTCAAGTTGCAGTTCGGTCATCTACAAGAAGAGAGGGAAAACAAACCTGCAAATTATGTTTAACTTTAGGCCTAATGTGTCTCCAAAGACAGTCATTGCGAAAAATCAGTCTAATTGTGGAGTTTTGACAGTGCATAATGATTTTAGCTAATGTGTTGACTGTTCTACTGGGAACCACAATCCCAGCCCCCTCCCCACTGCTGCTGCCTCTATCCCTGAGACCTGATTATTATTATTTTTCTGAGGCCTGAATCATTTAATTTTCCTATGAAATATCAGCCCAGATAATGAATTTTCAAGCAAACCTTAAAGTGTTTCTGTGTCAAGAACTCCATCTAAAGACACACAGCAACTAGTGTAAGATGCCACCATTTAAAAGGGGGGTTTGTTACTGTTTCAAACTTTTTGAATTTCATGTTGTAATCTCAAAAGGTCCCTGCAGTGCTAGTTCTGTTGAGATCATCATTTAATCAGCTTCTAGTAATATACATGCAAACATTTCAGCACACTGATTGGCTGAGGGCACATCAATTAATCCATACCAATTCTAACATAACATGGTATCTCCTGTCATATTTTTTTTGGCTCAATACCCTAAAAGGTACCGCAAAAGCTCCCGCTGTGGACTTATTGAGGCTGAACACTTTAAGAGTTACCAAAACTGCTTTTTTTAACTCCTGAAGGGTATGATGAACACCCCGGTCCTTTTTGTATGGGAGTCCCCCCCCCCCCCCCCCCCTGGAGTTGCATGTCAAATACTTGCCCTTGTTCCTTTCAGGGGTTGACAATCATTTTTTGATACCGGTACACAATCAAACACAGTGTAAAGCCCTGATCAAGCAGCACTTGATAGTAGATGGTAATTGATTCTCCATTAACTATCATCAACTGTCATTCACATGGTCAAATGACCAAATGAAGTTTGTGATAGTTGACCATATGGTTGCACGGTTCACAAGCGGTAAAAATAGCAAATCATAGATCACGGATATAAAAATTTCATTTTACCATATCACAAATGTGTAACTCAACAAAGACAGAAGAAATGCACTTTTCAACTCATTATCTACAGCGTCAACCAAAAGCTAAAATGAATATTGCGGGTTCTGAAATTAAGACAAGTACCAATGCGTGTGATCTTGGTGTCACTCTCAATCGGTACTTAACGACTGATGTCCTCTCATGTTAGCAACCTTTGCAAGTTTGCATCCTATGCCATTAAGCATATTGGGATTATTTGGCAGTATCCGAATCAATCAAGCACGGAAAAACTGATACACGCCTTTGTGTCATCTAAGTTGGACTTTTGTAACAGCCTCTTGTTCAGTCTCAGGGAAAAAAAGATCTCCAAACTCCAACGTATTCAGAACCCAGCTGCCTGACTAATCACCAAAACAAGCTAAGGAAAATGGAACACGTTACTCCAATTCTCTGTAAGGCTGCTTGTGCATAGACGTATCACCTTTAAGATTCTTCCCATTACCTAGAAGGTTTTAAAAAGCCTCACTCTTAAGTACTTGACCGATTTGTTGGTTTTACATCAACCAAATAGGTCGCTCAAATGCCACTGACAATCAGCAACTGTATAGGCTGATGTTTAGGACAAAGAACTATCATGGTGGTCACGCTTTTTCATCTTGTGCACCCACGCTTTGGAATGACCTTTCGTTAGACTGCGGAGTGCCCCGTCTGTTGATATTTTTAAAAATAGACTTAAAACTTTTTTATTTAATCTTTGAGCATGTCAATCTAGTTCTTTGTTTGCCTTTTATCCTGGATCCTAAATTATTACTATTTTTGTAAGAGTATTGAGATTTTACTGATGTAATATACTAGAAATAGATTATTATTATTAATTTTAAAGGCTCCTTATTTCAAATCACATTACTAAATCATTTTTGATACACAACTCAAACCATTGGGAGGACTCGCATCTCAAAATCATGAAGACTAGAGAGGTGAAAATCACAAATATCGGTTAGTAATTCAAGTTCTTCACGGGTCATGCAAAAAAGGAGAGTCAAGAGTGGGACATTTAAATTGGTGGTAGAATTGGAAGTTGCATGAACTTAGGGCAGCCATAATTCTAACGAGCCTGCTGGGAAAACAGCCAACCAAAAAACTATCATGAACTATCAAACACATGGTCAAACTGAAAAAAAACTATCATTGACAGTCATAACGAATTTGAACAAGCTTAAAGTGAATGATAGTTGATGATAGTTGATGATAGCACATGATAGTTGGTGGTCAAACAGAAGTTTGCACAACAACTATCATCAACTATTGTTGACTATCACAAGCCTTTTTTGGCCACTCTGAGGGCTTAATAGTTACTTTGTGTTTGAAATTTTCACAACTTCTTAACAGTCATATTATGTTTCCAAAACAAGCCACAATTAAACAGGAAATAGCTGTCAATAAATTATTTTTGAAATTGAACCAAATCTAGAACCATACCCAGTGAACTGGATTCTCATCCCGGGGGTACTCCCCAAAGTTTTTGGTGGGGGTGTGTGACCCAAACCTTGAAACTTGTATCCTATTTCAGAGCAAAATCTGTAATTTTCCAGCAAAAAATAGATACCCATTTCAGACCTCCAAAATTAGCACAGTTGGCTCTGACTGCAATAACGCAATGACTACAGCTAACCAGAATTGGCTTGCATTTGTATAAACCTTTGAGAAGGGCTAAAAAATCTGCCTTACAAACAAATTATACCCAAATATGCTAACCCAGAGTGAAACACATACCCTATTTCAGACCAAAAAAGTCAAAATTTATACCCTTTTTCAGACCCAAACTGCTCAAGAACCATACCCTTTGGGACCTTACATAGCCATATAGCCCCCCCCCCCCCCCCCAGGATTCTGGGGTGTTTTCCAAAATTGCCGACAAGCATCCCTATGGCTGTCACTTTTAGTTTCTCCTCTTTGGGGAGGGAAGGGGTGAGGGTATGTTCTCAATAGCTGATGGTAAAATTTCTTATTATTTATCTTACCTTATTGGGTATGCCACGAACAAACACTCGATTTAAAACTTGAATTCCATGTTCTGTCCATACTTCAAGAGGAGATCTAGAATTATGTGAAGAGCTGTCATACTTGTATGAAACCTGCATCCTGTATAATAGGAAAAAGAGACTTGTTTGAACTGTGAGTAAAAAGGAGCTAACTATGTTCCTAAGCAGCTTATTAGGCCAAAACTTTTAAAGTTGTGGGCTCATGCTAACAAAATTAACAAGAATTATCAGAGTTAACTAGTTGTTAATTCCATTCAGACTTGGGCGGTTTTCTTTTATCTTCTCAGGGTTAAATAGGGCTATACATAGTTAAAGATCTTTAAATATTTTGGTAATCAGCTGGAATGGGTTTATTGTCACGTTCCACTCCGTCGCGTTATTCAACCCAGTCTCTTTCCGAACAGCACTGAAAGAACGCGTGACACGATTTTTCCCGGGGAAAGGAACTCGGAACGTGATGGCGAATGCTACTTTTATCGCGACAAACTTATATTTCCCTGGACAGAATCACAGATATTTATGTTCAAAGAACATTTCCCTCTTTAGTAGAAAGCAAAATGCAACCCGCGTCTGATTATTCAGCGTACGATTAACTGTTAAAATTCTGTACAAAGAGGTTTTAAAACCTATATTGACAGCTTCGTGCAGCAAAATACATTTTCTGTTCTTGTGAATTTCGTAAAAAATATATCTCTCACCAACTTCTTTTTGTAAATTAAAACATAGCGATCAAATCATTTCCGATACTCCAGAAACAAAACCAATATATTGCAGGCACAATAGAACCAATAAAGTCGAAATAGTGTAAATGAACATGAAATACTTTGTAACCCATTTAACATCGAACTAGCGATCAAATCATCTCCGTCACTCCAGAAACAAAACTAAAATATTGTAGGCACAATAAAACCAATAAAGTCGAAATAGTGTAAATGAACATGAAATATTTCGTAAGTCATTTAACATCGAACTAGTAGAATGAACAGCTGTTGAAAGTAATTAACGACATTTTCCCGCCAAAACCGCATACAAGTTCCAGGTTTTGCCCAATTTGCATGGCAAGGACATTTCGTCCGAATTGGAGACAACAAATCCTTGCAAGTCACCGTATTTTGTACTTTATTTTGCCTACTTTTGACTGATTCCTTTTAAGAGGTGATTATTTGAAACGGAAATAAAACAGGGCTAGATTTTTGCAGCAAAGATCTAATTTATTACACACTTACCCAGACGATCCATCCAAAACTGATCTGTCTCATTTTTGCGAATTTTATTTTTGTTTTCACGCAGTGGCACTTCTTGAGGAAAGTTGTTGTATAAAAATGTACAAAAAAAAATGATTTGATTACTTACTTTTTACGATGTAAAAGCCCTCGACGCACCACCTTAACTCTTCAGTGCAAACCGTGGAAATGCCCAGACCAGATAATTCCCACAGATGTCGTAGAAATAAATTATGCAGCACGTGAACTTACAATTCAACTTGTAAATTTATTCACGCCTTTTTTCAATCAAAAGCAGTTTACTTTCTCATCTCTTGAATGAAAACAGTAATTATCATGTAAGTTTTTAGTAATTCTTCGACTAGGTTGTTCCCTGCATCAAAAAGAAAACAAAGAACACTTTTTGCGCCGTTTCTCTGTTTTTCACTTCGGCGTGCTCAAAATTCAAACCCCTGTTCCCGGGAACGAGGCTAATGTGACGTGAGACTAGTGGGCGCGATAAAAGTCCAGTCCACCTTTTGGTTGTCCCAGTGTCTGTGAGGGTTTTTGTACTGTCTTTACCCCTATTAAACGGCCACCCAAAATTTAACACACGTAATTTAGCTTTGTTTTGGAAAAGGTGGTGACAAGTGGTGACAGATAAGAGTTGGAAATAGGTGACGAGAGACACACGTTTATCAAGATTATCTTGGATAGGGGGTGTGTCTACCCTTGTTCCGCAAAAAAGGTGGATGTGACGTGGAGGTCGCGAGGTACCTGCTGTATAACATTTACAGTATAGTGGTATAGAGCTACAGATTTTTGCCTATCTCAAACGAAACTTAATTCGCTGACCAGAAGAAGGCGGGAATAATTCGACTTATTTGAGATTCTCTCTTGGTGACAAAAAGGCAAAATGGCACTCCCAGTGCGGATAAGAGTCAATAAGGGATGCAGGTGCCTGCAAGGTTTAATCCTTACACTTATTGAGAGTCATATTAAGGCTGATCTGATCGCTATTTAGTTTTAAACACGTCCACAACAAGTTGAGGCTAAGTCGCGCAAGTTTAGGCAATTTTATAATGAACGGCCACTCATAAAAATATCCAACTGAAATATTTACAACAAAAACGCGAAAGAGACACAAAAAAAGCCAAAAGGGACATAGATGGGTATAACTGGAGAAAAAGGAGCAGCATTCAGTGTGGTGAATTTCTTCAAGATATCCCGATTTGGACAGAAGTGTCACTGATTTCAGTGACTTGTCGTGCGGCCGTGATTTTGCCAATAAACAACACTGCAGAAGTTAAGAGCTTAAAATTAACGAAAACAAACAAAAAAAGCAAACAAAGCAGTGGAACAGGGTCTAGACAGCCACGTCTGGTGACGTACCACGCATACATGTATCAAGCAAAATGCTTTTTAATAACCCTTAAAAGACTAAGCAAGTAAATTATCATTCTGGAAAAAGCTAGCCTTATAAAGCAAACGTAACTGCGAGATTTAAGCCAAAAGCCAAAAGGGGACATAGATGGGTATACCCGGGTTTTAACGCAAACTAAATTTTTCTCGTTGGTCATATCAAGTTTCTGTTCACTTGTATTTCACATTTCTTCAAATTCCTGTAGAGTGGATTGCAGCTCCTCCGCTGCTGCGTCGTGCTCTTCCTTGATTTTCAACAGAGCAGCTGAAAAAACAGATTGGAGAGTTAGTCAGTAGTTATACAGTCAACGTTTTCTGAACCTTTACGGCAGAAGGTAGCTTGTAATTATTTTGCTTGTTTGCAGCTGTTATTGTCTTAGGGCTAGGAGCATTATTTCTGTTGTTTGTTCTATTGTCCTCTCAAATGGTATCAAGCTATTCTTGTGAGACCTTACGAGAGCTCATGTACCCGACCCATTTACGGGGATGTCCGCCCTACCGAAGAATCGAACGGGCCCGACACCTGTGTGAAGTGCGTACAATAAATATTCGCATCCCCGGCCTCTGTAGATATGGGTATCAACAACGGTTAGTCTTCATACCCATACACATCAGGCGCTAGGCCGATTATCACAAATTTCAGGTCGTTCAGTAAGTTGCTTGGTAGTTTAATAGGATTGTTACTGGGGGTAAATTATTATCTGCGCTTTCATTCACACTTCCCTGCAACTTTTCTCATTGGGTACTTCCCACCCCCCACCCCCCCTTTAGTGGCTCCCCAGGGATTCTTCCTCCAACCCACGTGAACCGTTGACCTCTGGAATGAAGTCAGCCAAGGACGGACGGGCGATACTGCGATTCAGTGGTGCGAACCAAGCCTAGCGACGTAGCCAGCGACAAAGTAAAGCCTTAAGGTAAGGTATACATCAGAGCCAAGAAAAGATCATTATTTGTTCATACCATCCACTGCGTCAGCTTCCCTTTCCAAATCCGACACTTTTGCTTCCGCTTCATCAGCCAACTTCACCGTCTGCAACGCAAAGATGCTGGTTATTGCATATTATTGTACAAAACATAATACACAAAACGTTCTCAAAAGATGTAATTTAATATAAGTTACACCTAATCATTGTTTTTTCACCAGTTTGGGTCGCCGCGCAACGGGACGGAGCAAAAACAAATCGTGTAAGGGGAGCCATTGGTAAAAAATTCAAGCAGGTGCAGAAAATTTCCCAACGACTCCTCCTCCCTCAAAAATGTAATGGTCCATCCCTAAGTGGCAGGTAAGAGAAGGTTCCTTTTGGCATCAGCATTTGCGAAATGGGAACAAACATAAACGTATCTTACCTCATTAAACTCTTCTTCGATGCTCTTGATTTTTTCTTCAACTTCATTCAAATGACAGCGAGACTGCGAGAAAGTCAAATCAAATTTATATAACACGCAGTCACGGAACTGGAATGTTTGCCTGACCCTGGATGTCAGTCGCAGTTCACTATGAAAAAGCTTGGGCTGAGAGAATCCGCGCGGAGCCTGGGGTGGAGGAGGACACAATAAACGAGTATGACGAGAATGTACGCAATGGCGATTATTATAAGTCGAGAGAAGATGACAAACGAGAAGCCATCTCTGCAGCTATGTTACAGTACAATCTACAGGCTTCTCTCAAGAAATAACTGCCCCCGGAATGGCTTCTTTAGTTTCACATGTTTACTGATGTTTTCATAGAGTTCTATAAATAGTCCAGTTTCGAGTTCGCCGTGACCGCTGATTAAAAGTACTGAGAACGCATTTGCACAGGGTTAACCTCGACTTAAAAAAAATATTCACAAATTCCAGCGAGAAGATGACCTGTTTACAGCTCTGTGTATTGTTTAATTTTCAAATTTGTGGCACCTTCCCGCCGGTATTTGTGAATATTTTTTTTAGGTCGAGGCTAACCCTGTACAAATGCGTTCTCAGTGCTTTTATTCAGCGGTCATGGCGAACTCGAAACTGGACTACTGTCTCTTACCCTGCAGAAAAGTCACTGGTTTTGTATTATTTGACTAGACTATTAGATTTAAAAAAATTCGCGCCTCTTTTTCATCCAGTCAGAAGTAAAACCAAAACCAATCGTGGTTCGCTCGCACACGCTTGCCAGTGCTTCGGTTCAGCTACATGTATTTACTTCAAGTTTTGATTGGTTTAATGGATCGTTTGTGACTGTGTCCTTTGTGATTGGCTATAGTGATGACTTTAGTTTTGGTTTTAAGATTTTCAATAGGTCACATTCGATATATGAATATTCGAACATGGCTCCGAGGTGCTATATTTGGTATTGTTTTCTTTGTATCCAAATCTCTTTGGGGAATTGAGAGACAACAGCAACTTAAAAATTTTTTTTTGTCCTGAAAGCCTCGGCGCCATATTAGAATATTGATATATCGAACGTGGCCTATTGTGGCTCGTACGCATACTCTCGGTCCAGGCCATTATCACAGACAGAGACGGTTGGTCAATAAGCGTTATGAATACCTTATCAGTCTGGATTTCCAGTGAACGTAGGCTGTTGCCGACCAGATTATTTTCTTCTTCCAGCTCTCTAACGCGTCTGATTGTAAAGGAGAGAAAAATAAATCCTCGTTTGTAAGAGGCTATGGAGAATGAATACAGGCTATGGGTTGGTTAAAGGAGCTAAGAACAAAACCAATGGACCTCTTCCCATTTTTTCATTCAAACAAAAGTAAGCCTCGCCGCCCAGTTTTATAGTAAAGTGCGAAGTTTCGTGAACTTTAAATTGCGCAGTGTCTTGTTGGTGAAAAGAACGCGGCCTGCTTTATTAACATAATATTGTCAAACAGCTCTGTAAACCTTACTCGTCTTCTTCCTCAGCACGGGCTTCCAGCTCTTCGAGCTCCTCTTCTGCGGCGGCAAGCTGAGCTTCCAACTACAAATAACATATAGCAAAAGTACATTGGAAAACATCCTATAAGAACTTTCAGTGAGGTGATGAGCGGGTCGTATTAACATTCACATCTAAGAAATAGAGAGTGACTTATCTAATAGTTTTAGCAAAATTCTCACAAAAGTTCCGTTACAACAATGATTTAATTTCCAACTGCATCTTCAAGCTTTATTGGACTTTTGATAGGCTTCGACGAAATCGCGCTCCACCGAACTGTCATTTGAAACTTGCATCTGTGTACGCGCGCTTATCAGTTCATTGAACAACTTTAGGCTCTAAAGTCGTGTAGCAGGAATGCCTCTCTTGAAGTCTTCTAGGGAATTTCATATCCAGGGTCCAGTTGTTCGAAGGTCGATTGGCGCTAACCCACGGCTTAATTTTCATCCGGGTTTCTATTTCTTTTGTTCAGAAGCATTTTATCCGATAATTTTTTTTACCCTTTTTAGAGCATCCAATCATCAAATTTTACACAAAAAGAGCTTTCATATCTGAATTCAAATATCGCACTAACCTTGGGTTATCTTAACCCACTTTTGAACAACCCGGCCCAGTATTATAATCCATCAAATATTGGTTTAAACGCGTCACGTGACTGAATATGCCCCAGCTAAATCTGGGGAATATCCGAGTGACATTCCCCAATTTTCAAAACTGCGCGTGCTGCGATAAAGATTTGAAGGATAATAAACACGATAGCCTTCATTTAGCGTGAAAATATGCTTCGAAATTTGTCTGTTCCTCAAAGCTCACAGCTTTCCCCCGGGAGGTACTCCCTTAATTGGGCTATGCGGGGCCGTGCAGCTAGACAGGGTATGGTTTTTTGGCCTCGCTGTCCTTAACAGGGTATACAATTTTACTCGCCTTTGTCCTTAACAGGATATGGTATTACGAGTCGAGAGACGTTGAGGGGCCATTACAAGGTAATCAATCAATATCAGATCATTTTCTGGACAAGAATGCTATTGTTGTCGGTAAAAAAAATTCCACTTATCACCATTATTACAAGAACGCATTGACAGAATAGATCCTACTGGTAGGTCTAGTTTCTTTGTGTTTCTGTGTCCTACACAGGGGGCGTGTTAAGAGTATTTTTGTCCTAAACAGGGTCAGGATTTCAAAACCTCGGCGGCACCCCAATGCCCAAACATGGATCAAGTATACCCCCGGGAGCTTTGCTCGGCCTCGAGCTACGCTCTCGGAAGACTGTTCGCTTCTCGGAACAGACAATGTCCGCGGACAAATATGCGAGTATATTTTCGCGCCAAATGAAGACTATGGTTTATATATTTCTAAATCTCTCTTCTAAGCTTAGTTGAAACGACAATATTTTGTCACTATTTTAACGACCTCCAGCCACTGCCCATTGATGGTTGACAGTGTCTGAGTAGCTTAGCCAATCAGATTGCAACATTTGCATTATTACTAATACCAGTAGAATTCCATTAATGTATGATAGCTGAACCAATAAAGAACAGAACTAACACTAGCGCTGACGTAATGATGGTCACGTGCAAGTAAGGAGAACTTCAATGGTCGAAAGAAGCGGGTGATTTTCCTTTCTTTTCTAGTTCTAGCTAGTTCTGTGTTCTGGCTCTGTGTTAAGCAACCACTCAGCTGTGTTCTATTGAAAATCCTCAAATCTGATTGGTTTTCTCATTGTTTTCTATTCAACAATTAGTGAGCTCGAGATTTCTATCACGCATAGAAATCGAGAGGGAATAATCTAATTGTTTTTGTGTAAATGTACTAGTCGTCAAAAGCTTCATCTAAATCCTCTTCACAGACACCTCGAAAACACAAAGAAGCGGCCGCCAGTTTGTTAACAAGCGCACACTGTCTACAGGAATAGAAAATGAGTAGTGTAACCAATCAGAGAGAACGCTAGTAGATTTATACTAATCGCCGATGGACAACGATCGCACGCGAGCTGCTCTTGAAACTAAAAATTATTCTTAATTTTAAGCTTAAAAATACACAAAATTGTAGCTTTCTAACAGTAATCCTTTGAGGTGTCTACTAAACAATTAAACTACTCGCCCTCGCCTAGTTAACTCTTGGCTCATAGACCTCATAGAAAGCTCGGGCTCAAGGTCGGTTAAATAGAAGTAAAACTTTCAGCAAGCGTTTTATTACAGGCCTTTTCTAAATTCACTACAAACACGGAAAAAGAGCAATCTGGCCTTTAGACGATTAATTACTCCCGCTAGGCTAAATTGCACTTTTTTTTCTCATCACAGGAGCACAAAGTTTTATGTTTTTAAACAATTTCTTACTTCTTCAATTTCAGCTTCTGCAGATGCATGCTTTTCTTTTTCTTGTTGCAACTTTGTTTCAAACTGAGTTTGCTGTTAAATAATAAAAATACAAATATAAATCAAAATTTAAAAAATAATAACTTAACACTTGCGTGACATGCATGACCACTTCGTCACACAACAGTCCAAAACAAAGACGAGTGAAAAATGAAGAGAAACAGTTTCATTACTCGCTCTATGTCTCCCATTGCCCTGTCTTCCAGCACCTTTCTCACTCTGCAAAGAAAAAGCATCTTAAAATTATAAAGGAATGTTGGTGTTATTAGCCCGATACTTGTCACAAATCATGAAAACCCAGGTACATAGGAAGCTTTATAAAGATAAGTCGGCTGAGGCCGGAGCAGCGAGACCCAGTACCTATTTCTTCTGTTTGATGTTCTGTTAGTGCGCTTTGGTCTGACACTGACGGAACTCAACGATTTCGTGTTTCGTCGCTGTCAATCATCATAGCGGACTTCACAAGAAACAGGGCTAGAAGTGGCCCTTGTGGAGGGGTGGCCGTTATGAGGAGGTACGGGTGAAAAATGACACCTGTTTTTTTCGGGGGGGGGGTTACAACATTCTTATTTTTAAAAAAAAAATGCTCAGTAGAAATAGAGAAGTAAGATGATCAAAATAGAGTGGTTTTCAATTGAGGGTCGAAAGGAATCAAGCAAATACTTTGGCTTTGGCTTCTGTTTTACTACGGCTAGAGAACGGACAATTTGCGAAACTCAATTAAAAACCGCTATATATCACCGACCAACGACACGCAGTACGGATCAAGATTGGTGACCTTTTTTAATATATACTGTTCGTCAATAGTTGATTAGCTGGTCGTGGTCGAGAGGTTATTGGAAGTTGGTACACGCTTTAGTGGCCGTGGCCGTTGCCGTTGTGGAGAAGAAGACGCTGTAGAGAGGTTAAAATAAGAGTGAATGTATGGACCGTCCGCCGGGACACAAAAAAAGGAGCCCGTTTAGTTGGAGAGATGTGACCGATAGTGGAGGTTCGACTGTAAGTTTCAGCTTTCAAATTGCAACTTTAGGGAGACATGCTCCATTGATTCTGCAACCCCAAGATACCATCCACCCCGTACCCCCTTGAAAAATCCTGGATCCGCTCGTTTGCTAGTTCGAAGCAAAATATAGAGCGACAAACCATTTCTGGGTGTTTTTGTGAACTCCGACTTTCGATAGCAGTTCTGGCGGGAAGTGTGGGTTCGTGATTGACTCTTCTCGTCTAAACAGAATTTTAGCTCGATATCCATCATTACAATAATGAGGTGAGGCGAGACGTCTCAAGACAATAACTAATTGTATATTTTGCATGAAAATTGCAATTACTCTTAAATGATTAAATCTGTGAGGTCAACTTGTTCTCAAATTCCATTGGCTGAGACGGGTACGCCCATACCGTGCCAAACGAACCGAAAAATCAGCCTTGTTTCTGTTGATTTCCTTCCAAGTCTTTATTTCATAGTGAACAAACTGTTTTCAAAATTTCTTTATACCTAGAAAATGGAACTGACTCCGCAATATGAGTAAAACTAGTTAGTACCACATGTTTGGAGAGAGCAAAGAGTACCGGCAAGAAAAATTTTGTTTAGACTTAATGCTGACGGTCAACCCTGTGGGAATCAATTCAAGTCACGAAATGAGTAAACTTGAAACTCTGTTCTACGAGGATGTGAATAACTTCAAACTAAAATATAATTTTGTTCGAGAAATGCTTATAAAAGCTCCTTTCAAATTGCAATATAATCTCAGAAAGTTGAAGTCTCGCAGAATTTTTCAGGAATCAGAGACAGAGTTTTAAAGACGGAACTTTTCCTATCCTTGTTTATATTTACTCACAGACGCGAACAAGCGGAATGGGAAGGTAGTCGAGAGCTGTCGCTATAAAAGTAGGTAATGGCTTGAAAACGCCTTGAAATTCGTATGCAGAAATCAAGATAACAGGATATTCAAGGCTGGGTTGCTGATAATAGTAACATGCACTTGTTAAGGCGAATTTGTTATTTGAAGTATTTACGGTAAGACAACAAATATAGTGTAATACCTTCCGTTTTCGTCCATTTGTTGTTCGGCCTGTTCTAGTTGCAAAGTAACATCAGCCAAGCGCGATTCGGACGCATCCAGGTCATCTTCCACTTTTTGAAGCTCAGTTGTCAACTTCTGGACTTCCTTTTCGACCTGCAAAGAACAACAGCCATTATCAACGACATCAATTTTAGAAACTGAGCAAAGTTGTTCTGTTCATCTAATCCGGTGGCGTGAGGCGTAACTCCGTCTCAGTTACTTGACGTAATGGACAGTTTTCTCGAGAAAAAGAGAGTGGATGATTTTTTGCGGCATATTTTTGACTGCTGTAAGAAAGAACCAACATATTAACTTAGGGTAATCCCTACTTCAGCGTTTCTTTGGGTTGACTTTTCTAATTCTTTCTCGGCATTAATTGCCCGATCTTCTGTCTCATTCAGAGTGTGTCGAAGAACGTCGAGTTTCTTTCTGATGGTTTCCATTTTGCTTTCTAAATAAAAGAGCGTTCCAAAATCCAACACTCCTGACCAAGTCAATACGGCAGTTTAAGTCCCTGTGACCCAGATTTAATTATATTTATTAACCAATGTCATGTCAAGGGCGGGGACATGGAATTTAAAATATGCCAAAGCTCTCTTCTTCACTGCGTGATAGCTTCTTTCCTGAATTTTATTAAATTTCGTGAACTGCAAGTTGAAACTTATGTATTCGCAGAGCTATTTACCGAAAGCGGGAAGAACTGAAGTTGTTTTTATTGTTAGTGTAAAAGCTTTTTGCCTCGCTGGCACATTTCGAGGTGTGATTTTCCCTGGGGACAAGGCAGGCGTTATCGCATCTCATCTGTACTTTCAAAATGTCTTTTTATATCTGTTGGTGTTTAGAAGTTAACCATTTATGCCATAACTTTCCTTTCCCTCTGAGGTTTAAAATAACTATAAGAAGAACAACATCTGCATTTCGCTTTTAACCATGTCTCATGCAGGAGTTTGTTTCAGGTGAACAGAATACAATGCGTGGCGGAACAGACATGCTTGACTTTCATAACTTGTGGTCAGGCTACTTCTTTGAATCACACTATGCCTGTCACGCTACGTTTACGGTGTACTTTCATGGCGTCTCAGCCTCCTTCCCCCACCCCGGGGGGGGGGGACTCCCTTATATGGGCTATATTAGGTATGTGCGGCCTTAAAGGGTATGGTTTTTCAGCCGTTTTGGTCATAAATAGGGTATCGATTTTAGCTGATTTTGGCCATTTTGGTCATAAAAAGGGTATGGTTTTTGAACTCTAGCCTTGATATGCAAACAATGCCTCAATATTTCCAATCAACTGGCAAATGAAGCAGTCCTCTTTCATGTTAACAGTCAATGAAATCATCAAAAATTATTTAGATGACCAAAACCATCCGCATAATACAAACACACACAATTACAATGAACAAATCATCAAACATAATTTACACAAACTAAAATCATCACATCTCAAATGATATGAAAAGACACCAAATGGAGATAATTCGGTCTAACAGAAAGTTGAATTTCTACTCAAGTTTCAAAAGAGATGTAAGCAAATCTGAGTGCCTAGAACAAGTAAAGAACCTCAAACATAGACAAGTTTTGGCAAAACTCCGATCTGGTAATCATAATCTTAGAATTGAATCTGGGCGACACTGTACTCCTAAATTACCTGAAACTCTTAGAATTTGTCAGTACTGCTGTTCTAACCAAATTGAGAATGAAATGCATTTCTTATTTCATTGTGACCGATACAATAACATTAGACAACAAGTCACAAATGATATCATCAAGAAATATCCAACATTTGATTCCTTTAATAACACAGAGAAAACGATATTTCTATTTAACAATGCTGACACTTTTATTTGTAAAAAACTAGGTTACTTTACATATGAAGCACTACAAATAAGAGAACTTTGTAACCCTAGAACTTAAAATGAAGAGTCTTTTAACTAACTATGTTTATTTCTCTTTCTGGTTGCTATTGAAATTTGTTTCGTTTTTGAATTTTTATTTAGCGATTCTGTATTTACGTAACACCATCTATATAGGAATACCAATAAATTGTTGTTGTTGTTGTTGTTGCCTTGATATGTGTATGTTTTTAAGAAGAAGCCAGTTTTTCATCATTATCGAAAGGAAAATCAACAAAAGCCCTTCACAAATTATGTCTAACATTGGTCTGAACTAGCGAACTAATTATAACGCAGGTCTGAAATAGGGTTTGGATTTAAGGGTCAGGTCATAAATAGGGTAGGGAAAATCGCAGATTTTGCTCATAAATAGGGTAAGGGTTTTGGGAAGCGGGCCGCACACCCCCACCCAATTTTTCTGGGAGTACCCCCCCCCGGGCCCCCACCACATCCCGCCGACCTTAAAACACCTTTGGAAATATTATGTTTTTCGATGGTCTGGTCAAGTACCCTACAATAACTCTCTCCCACTCTTGTTAGGCGTATGCAACTTGTCGAAGAAAGCACATATCTGTTCTCTTTTCTGCCATGTTAAAAACCTTCGAAAAACCTTCCGAGCAAGACATGGGTTTACGTCTGGCCTACGGGGAGAATATTCAGTGTAGTCCTACATAACGAAATTTATCAATGGCTGAACTGGGACACGTTTCTCGAAAGCCTCCAGAAACTTTTCGGGCCCGAAAAGACATTTCTAGTTAATCTGTATCTAAAAACAGAGGTGCCTGAAACGTCTTGTATGAAGAGAACCTCTGGTCTATGGTTAGCCAAATGTTGCAAAATTCAACAACTTGCACCTTGCCGTCACGCAATATGCGGGTCTCAAGCTGTGACCGACCTCTGTATGTGTTGCCTGTCGGAAATAAACTCTGGCTTAGACTTGTTTGTCGCTCTTTCCTTGACCATCCCTCCTAGTGTACGTAGATTTTGCCGGCGAACAGTTCTCTATGCCATTAAATAAGTTTTTTGTTTCGGGGACAAAACCAAAATAAATATAAATAAAGTATAGACAAGGCTAATCTTTGGATACAGGGAAAGTCTCACATTTGTTTATTTCTCGCTCTTTCCTTAACCATCCCTCCTATTAGATTTTGCCATTAAAGCAATTTTTTTCTTCGGAGACAATTCTATAAAAAATGCAAATAAAGTAGACAAGACTAAGTCCTTTGAACACTGGGAAAGTGGGATAACCAAATCCCTGGTGATATGGGTATCCCTTTCCAATATGCTTGTTTGTTATCGTTTCTTTAATTCAGGGTAGCCAAATCGACGGAGGATTAAAAGGCAAATTGGACTCCACTCAGTCCTATTACCATTATTTTTTATTATTATTATTATTATTATTATTATTATTATTATTATTATTATTATTATTATTATTACTACAACAAAAGCGACTGAATGCAGAAAACAGAGAAAAGCAGCAGAAAATTCACGGGAATAATAAGTACAAAATTAAAAGCTTAGCACTTTGCTTGTAAAATGCTGGAAAGTTGTTGCTCACTGAAATGCCTAAAAGTTGCTAAAAAAAATCTCTAAAAATCGAAAGATTTGCTACCTAAATTTAAAAAAATGGTTCCTAAATTTCTTGATATTTTTATATAAAAATCAATTTTAACAAAGCTTTATTGCTCCCAAATATGGGCCAAATTTACGATACTCGATACTCCTAAGTCCAACGCAACAAAACGCATGGTTCATTTGTCGTTTTGCCGAACGTTGTCAAGTGACAGGTTATGTTTTCAAACTTTAAAAAGTTGATAAACATTCAAGAAGTTCGCATAAATTGAAGTTTCCTATGAAATCGTTGACTTTTTCGTTGTTAAGTGTTCCGACGATATTTTGCTCAAAAGTTGCTCAGAAGGGCAAAAGTTGTTAGCCGCAAAAAGTTGCTCCAAACGCCGAAAGCTGCTCAACTGTTGCCGAACACAATCGGGACAGGCCTATTCCAGCAAGACCGGTAAAATTTGTTTACTTTGCAACTGGGCTTTGTTCTTTTATACTTGAGTGAACTCGACAACATAATCTGTAGTCTTGATGATGACACCCGCGTAAACAAGTAATGCACCAGTCATTTGAACCCTTTCCCCCAATTGAGGGATAACCGGTACAAACGGAGGATTTTCACCTCGTTTCCACTCGATTTAATGGGTTCCCCAGTAGTCAGTGAGTGCACCTTTTTTTCACAGGGAATGGAGGAGCAAAATTTGACCTAGTCAATTATTATTTGTTGGATCTTTATCTTAGTCCCCTTCTGGTTTCTTGGGATGTCTCATGTCACACAACGCTAAACCCCCAAATATTTTGGCGCTTTTGTCACGTTGTCCGGTCTTTTGTTGCCCGCGGTCAAACACAGAGTATTGTCAAAGTAAATTCGCTACCCGCTGGGTTTAACCGTTATCGCTTGCTTACATAAACAAAAAGATCCGTTAAGGCAAAAGATCCGATCCTCTTTCCTCTATTCTGTGTTGTAGCTTTTCTCAAACCTTGAAATAGATCGAGCAGCAAGGAAACTAAGGTGACTGATAATGAAAGTCGAGAACTGTTGGCGTCGTCATTCTCCTCCGAGACCGACCTCCCGGAAGCGTGAGAAAGTACGCCCGCGGAAAAAAGTGCCTCCGGAAATGCGGTAAATTTGGCCAAAGGGTGGGAAAAACACCGCCAAACACGAATAATAATGTTCACATTTTTTTTTTCACTTCGAAAAACAAAGGAAAAAAAAGGCAAACAGACAAACAAAATCAGCAACAACAACAACAGCAAAACACACACAAAAAACAAACAAGGAAAAAATCCCGTTACGCGGTTTCTCGTTACGCAGTTACGCGTTTTACTAACAAACCGTATCATCCAGTCGACAAGTAACATGCGAGGTGATTACATCTCGGCATTACGCGACTCGTTTGTTGTTTATTAACTCATATGCAATGTGGCCTCATGGAATAATTGCTTTGCCAATCAAATCATGTTTCCGAGCTGAGCCACCTTTACCTGTTGGAAGGCGAAACAAAAAAAAAAGCGCGCGGAGAACAAACGAAACAAAGAAACAAACGGGCCTGCGCGGCCTCCCACTCCCCTAGGAAGCCCCTTGTGGAGAAAGTTATTTTTTCATGTACTCGTCTCATACTCCTTGCTATGCTCGATGCAGGTAAGCCAATGAGCGTTTACACTGACATGCAGTGACAGATCTCAAATGCAGTAAATCATGTAAAATGGAGCAGTGAGAGGGACTGGATATAGCTGGTTTTCACATGACGTCACTAAAATTCGAACTACAAAACTATTGATCTTCCTGAGATTTTACTTAAATGATGTAAAAGAGCAGCTGTAAACTAATATTCATACAAATTTTCGCTCCGAATGGGTTCTTGGTTTTTCTGATACACTACGCTTGAATTTCTAAGCTTTTGCGTGACGCGGCATTTACATGACGGCCTAGAGAGCTGTCATGATGGTTAAAAAGTGACTTATTTCGGGGAACGTGGCTATCTGAACAGTTCATGTCTTAGAAAAAGTATTATTTTAATGTTTTAGAGTTCCCCGAGGGATAAATTCACGTTTTTGTAGCAAAACTCAGTGACAGATGTTTCTGCTGGTTTCCGGCCGCCATGTTGGTGCCCATACGGATGGGCACCAGCATGGCGTCTCCATACAAATCCCTATAAATTTGGGTAAAAAATTTCTCCGCATATCTCACACAAGAAAAATTGCTGTGACCAGAATTTTGGCGAGAGTCTTTGCATATTTACCTTCTTTCATTTCTCAGATTCTGGACTTTATCTATTGACCGATTTTGATTTTGACTTTGATCTATTTTGAATTGCGTGACACTGAAAACCAGCAATAGTCAGAGTAAGGTAGGTTCCTCCCCAGTTCCCTTCTGGCTTGGTTTAGCACTACGAGAATGACATATTTCCATATGAAGTTACTAACTCAGACACCACAAATGGTAAAACAGGTTTTATTTCCCTAAAATTTCACACTATTACTTGCTATAATAATAATTTGATTGGTCTGTGATGGTTAACGAAACAACAGAACTTGGAGGACAAGACTGAAAAATTGTGGCTAGGTTACATGAAGAATTTGATCAACAGCAAATGAACTGTTGGAAATAGCTTTCAAATTGATCTTTAAGCGAACACAGCAGTAGATGGGAACCATTACAGGGAAATACACAGAGCAGGCTATAGTTTGCAACTGCTCATGATGGATCATATGAAGTGTGTTTAGTGTCACGGTGTGTGTAGTGTCACGGCAGCTTATGCCAGTGTCACACCATTTTTGGTGACTCTAACCCACAGTTTTTAACTGCAAATAGAAGACTTGAAAAATAGTATGGCCAGGCATATTTAAAGGGTTTAAATGATGACAAATAGTTACTGTGATGCAATAAGTTAATGCATTACAACTAAAAAGAAAAATACACATAACTCATAATTTGAAGTACACTAACCACAAGTGCGGAGGAAAATGATCACCATTTAGGAGATTTCTTTTACTTCATTTAATAAGGAAAAATACCTACACTTAAATTAAAAAAAAGTCTTATCTATAAAATAAAATCAAGCTATCCTGTTTATCCATGACTCCTAATTTACACAATTTAAAGCCAACAAAGGAACTTTGTCATTGAAAGTACACAGCCAACCGGTTCTCATCTCACATTTCGTTCAACTCCTGCATGGTAGAATCAAGTTCTTCCTTGACTTTTGCATAATCTGACTTAGCACCCTCCAAATCCTCTGCAAAAAAAGGCAAAGAAGAAATGTGAAACCAAATTGCCTGAAACACTAACACCAGAGTAATGGATGTCCAACAGTAGCAATTAAATAATGAAAGAATGAAAAATGCAAATGCAGCCATAACACTCTGGAAAAAATGACCTGAAAAAATTTCATGCTCTGAACGGGATTGGCAATTAAATAATGAAAGAATCCCATTCAGAGCCTGAAATTTTTTCAGGTCATTTTTCCAGTAGTGTTATGGCTGCATTTGCATCTTTCATTCTTTCACAAACACCAGAAATGACAACTGCTCAAATCAACAACTTAGGCACTGGTGGAGATTCTGCAATCATTGTTAATTTACCCTTTTATTTCATAAAGCTCGAGTCCATTTTGAAAGATAGATTATGAACAAACAAACAAATAGCACCACACTGTCCAATGAGTTTGAGAAAAACTTATGATATTTCAAACTGTAGTTAAATGGAGAACCATATTACACCATGATGTCACCTCAAAGTGCTTCTCAGGTTTTGTGTACACGTACATGCAGGTTGTTTCTTGTCCATCAGCTCAGGTTTGTTCTTGTGTTTACATAGACAACATTTTAACTATGATAAACATTAGTTTCAGGGTTTCTAAATTGAAGTAGTGCTTATTAAAGACAGCTTAGTCTGTTGCCTCTACTTCATTGTGGAAAATGTGCATGTGCCGACAAAACCGATACATGTACATGTACATCATGCCCGCAAAAAATATTGCTCTTGCTTCGAAGGTACATAAAATAGCTGCACTCTCTAGATTTTCACCATTTTATTTCGTCAGAAAGATCAGATCATGATTACTTCAGCAAAACAAAATTGTTTATTAATAAACTTTACCACAAAAAGTACCCAGCGCAAATGCTTAAGTAGCCGCGGGTGCCTTGCGCCAGGTACCGGCTTACTTTGAAAACCCTGTAGTTTGAGTAAAGTTCTCTTGTGATAGGCTAAAAAGTGCCCAAAACTTTGGTTTGGTTTAGTTTTTGATAGTACACAGCCTGGAGTTCTGAAGTTGATGGAGTTTCTTTCCATCAGTAGCCTGTTGAAAAAGCTCAAGGGTTCTTTCTGGTGAAGGTATCCATTTCTCTTTCTGAGAATGTGAGAAAAATGTCACAAGAAGAAATAACCAAAACTGCACTAGATCATTTTTACAAATTTTGCTTGTGACATGAAGACAACAAGGTTAATGTCAACATCTAGTAATCAGATGATGTGTAAAACCAAATGAAATCAAAAAAATCAAATTTTAAGTGCAAATAAACTGTTGTTTTTGTGATTGTTGGTGTTGTCATACATGAAGTTAGAGTGACCTCAGGGTTAATTATTCACCATCACCTGTCCAAACTGAAAGGTATCAATATGTCCTTTGCATGAGGAGTCACATGGTACAACATCAGCTATATGTATGCTGGGACAAAAGTTCTTTAGTGGGGCATCCTGAACAAAGGAAAGTCAAGCCTGACTAGTGTGAATTGCATTGTTTTGGATGACACAGCATAACATGCAGCCCACCATGGCTAATTTTGTACCATGTGATTGGGTTGTGCAAAAGGCCTATTTCATTTGATTCAAGGCAACTGTTTTTAGCCTGTAAACACCATCTTACCTTCCAAGCGACCAATCTCTTTCTCGAGTTCTGTAACCCTTGTTTCAGCTTCATTTGCTCTCTCTTCAGCCTACAAAAAAAACAGCTCTAATAAATTCAACAAAAAAATCTGAACATAAAAAGTTTGAAATATTTAATTTTTATCTCGCTGGCAATCAAATGTTCTTTTACAGGGTTCGTACCCTTTTTCAGAAACAAATTTCCAGGAGTTTTCCAGGAGTTTTCCAGGACTCAGATTGATTTTTCCACGACTCTAAAATTCACATTAACCCTTTCACTCCCAAGATCTTAATGTTAATTCTCCTTACTGTCTGCCATACATTTCATATTTTTTTTACCCGAGTTTAACAGATTTCCAGAACTTTCCAGGACCAGTAGCCCTTTTCCAGGACTTTCCAGTCCTAGAAAATGCCACAATAAAATTCCAGGACTTTCCAGGTTTTCCAGGACTTGTATGAACCCTGTTTTTACTTATTCGGGTGTGCATGGCTTACATCTACCATTCTGTACAGCTAGCTAAATAGGCACATTTACACGTCTACATGCAACCTTATCTAGATATCTTCATTTTACTTATTTTTTTGCTGAAAGAAATAGAGCAGATATTGTGTTACATAACCAAAGCTTCAAAACCAGAACAGTTTTCAAAATGCCCCAACTCCAAAACAAGTAGGGTGACCCCCAATTTTATTTGCATTCTAGACTCTAGTTGGTTGTTATCCAACTACAAGAAAAGCTTCAAAAGCATCTCAATGCGAGAAGATTTGAGTGCAAACATCCTTAAACATCCAATCCAATAACCAAACTGAAACATACGCACTAAAGTTTGGAAGATGTAATCATGAAATTTCTAGAGTTTTAAAGTAAATTAGCATACTTCTGTGTACTCTTTTTCCAGTTTCTTAATTTTGCCGTCATAGTCCAATTCTCGTCTGGTTGCCTGCAAAGGATAATACCAATAACAAATTACATCAAATCAAGGGTGATTATACATTTAGAAAACAGGTTTGTTCTCAACTAAACATATTCAATATTTTTGTCAGCATTACAAAACTCTTGAGCATGAAAACTTTTGACTTACTTCTCCTTCGCTGACCTCTAAACTTCGCAAATTGTTTCCAACCAAAGTAACTTCTTCCTCAAGAGTTTTCACTTGTCTGTGGATTCACAATGAAAACAGAAACCTCTAATTATTTGTTTAACACAAAAAACTGACAGATTAAGGCCTGTTTCAAACACAGTTGAACCTCAACTAATGGCAACCTCTCTACAAGATTCATATCTCCATACGAGTAACTCTTATTCAAGCCTCCCTACAACAGTTGAGCCTCTCTAGAACTCCAATTTTATCTCTATGGTAGGTACAGCTGTACATTACTTCTTGAACATGTCACAAGCCAGTAATCAAGGTCACAATGCATGTAACCCTATTGTATTTAGAAGGGTGGTGGCAACTTTATCTACAATATATCTAGGAGCAATTTGGTATGGCATTTTACTCAACACTTTTAAAATGTTTCCATAACATGTTTTGCAGCAACCTTGCCCATGCAGGGAATCTTTTAAGTGCAAATAGCATAAGTGCAAATAGTGCAAATAGTGCAATTAGCAAATAGCATATATCCCATATATTCTCTTTGCGTGAGCCTCCATTGCATGCTAGTTCCAGTTCAAAACCAAGAATATGAATATGGTCTACTGCTGATGAAAATTGCAAGCGATTGTTGTCTCTGTCTCCTGCAGGGACACTAGTTTGTTGCAGAAAAATCCCCTGGAAATTAAGTCACCCTTACTAGGCGTGCAAGCCATTTCTGATTCTGTTTTCTTCTGTGTTAAAGAATTTTTCTTCACATGCCCTGCAACACACATGCAAGCAACTAGCCCTGCCAAATGTTTTCTTGCCCAGAGTCTCTGGAAACTTGATCCCCAAATTTGACAGAAAAATTGCAATGCAACTAACAGGAAAATCAGTTAAGCCTAACATGGTTTTACCGAATAGTCCCTCCAGATTGATAGAATGCAGTAGTTTCGTTACAATTAGATAAAGTTGAAGAGGAGCAAAACTTTTGGTAGATGGCTCATGTCAGAAGCCTTGCATTGATATATACTTTGCGGTGGTCGAGTTCTAAACAGTGCAAATCCAAGATGATGGATACATGTATATACCATCCAAGATTCATGATCGTTGTTAAGTCTTGAGGTATGGAAGAGATCTGAATAGGGCTAACAAAATCCCTCCCTTCCGGATTACAGATGGCATGTCTGGGTACATAGATTTAGTTATACAGACCTCTTAGTCAACAAGTTACCACTCATATTTTTACTTTTTTTCCCTCAAAAATGAACCATTGATTTACACAATGTAATAGAAATCTCTGCAAAACTCACTCTTCTGCCTCCTCAGCCCTACTTTCTGTTTCCTCCAATTCCACTTCAAGCGCAGCGATCTTATTAGCAATCTGCAGAAATCAATCAAGAAAATATCCACTTCAACAAATGTTCTAATTTGTAATGCAGAGAAAGCAAAGAAAAATCACCTGGAAAGAAGAAATGACCAAAAGATTAAAAGCTTCACCAGAATGGATATTTTGATGTTCTGACATCCTATCACAAATCGAATTTAAAGAACAGCAGTCCACTTCCATCCTTGTAATCTTGGACTTTGTCTCCAAAATACTTGTTGTTGTGCTCTTTTTATCCAATTTATTTGTGATATATTTGGGGGCATTTGGGACTACAATATGAACATTAAGAAAAGAGCTGACCATAATCAGTTGGCACACTGGGACATTACTAGCCTCTTGACTCTTAACTATAAACATTTGTGAATTGTATCATCCCACTCTTTTCATATAAACAGCATAAATTACAATTATATTATCTGAAGATCATGTTGTGATGTTTACAAATTTCTTCTATAACTCTAATAATGACATTGCTACAATTATATTGAAAGTTGAGTGGTTTAACCTCTTCATATTCTTGCTCAGCTCTTTCAGCTCGGTCACGCTCCTCTGCCAGCTTGGCTTCAAACTGGGAGGACTAGAAAAGAAACAAAACTATTGTCAACTTGATGCAGACCAAAAGAAAATGCAAACAATTCTTAGCACAATACAGGTACACAACATTTAAAGCTCAGATCCATAAGTTGTCACCACTGTTTACCACATTAAGGTACTTCATTCAGCAGGCTACTTGTTTCTGTTCAAGGCTAGAAGATTAGCCAACTAAGGATTTAATAACACATTAAGAGGAGCATCGAAAGGGGCCTTCAGTTATAATAACAAACTTGAAAAGTGCAAGCTTGTTTAGTAACTTAATTTATTATATGGCTAGCTCCGTGAGCGGGCAAGATGAATCAAATGCTGCACTGTGATTGGCTACCCGAGCGGGCAAGATGGAACTATCTTGCCCGCTCGGGACTACCCAGCGTGTCCCGCAAAAAATTTCCCCGAAAGCCATATAATAAATCCTTTACTGACCAAGCTTGTTCGGTCAAGATGGCTGGATATTGGCCTCGTTCTTTTTTTTCGAGTTTATGGACCTTGACTCCATCTCAGTCCATAAACACGCAAAAAAAGAACTTGGCCAATATCCAGCCATCTTGACCTCACACTTGGTCAATAACCCATACATCTTGTCATCTATCTTCAAAGTGTGAGACCTTTCATTTCTAGTGTGATCAAGGCTGTCATTGAACCAAAATTTCAAGGAGAGTTTAACTTAATCTATAGCCTGTTCTACTGTAGGCCTTTAATTAGTTTGGAGAAGTGAGAAAATCAGCAAGAGAAAAATAGGGGCAGTGTAAAAGAAGAGAAAGTCTGAGAGAGAAAACAGTGCTCTTTCTGCTATACCAGACTCTGGTATATCCTCTGGTCAATCTTGACAGTTTTTGTCAACACTCGAGTGCTATTGACATAGATGAGATATGTGTTATGGTGGTGGTCCAAGACATTTCATCAACTTGAAGTCAGGATCACACAATGTTGAAATCCACTGCAAACAACATGCTCAAAGATTTCTCATATGTCACTCTTTACGGTTCAAATAGGTAGCTGTGAAAAGCTTAATTTTGCTGTTAAATTGCAAGGTATACTTAATTAATTTTGGTCAACCCAAACTGTGTATTAAGATTAAAAACAACAACAAAACAACATCAAGAACGATGCAACAAGCAAATGTGATCATGTTGCCAACATCAAGTTCAAAAGCTATGGAATATATAAACAATACATGGCCAAATGGAGATAAAAAAAATATTTCATGAGTGCAGTGAACGAGAAGAGAAATTTTGTATCTTCAAGTGGCCGTGTAGTGTCCTATTTATTTTACAAACACCAATGAAATACCAAACCATTTCAGTTTCACTGCAAAAGGCGTGATTTATTATGTAACCATGGTAATAGTGATCATTTCACATGTGAAAATAACCTGTTATTTCATGTGTGAAGATAACATGTTATCTTCACGTGAAAGTTCACCTGGTATTTTATTAGTTTTATATAATAAATACACAGTCAAACTCCTATAAGTGGCCACCCTCGAAAAAGGGAAGTGGCTGCTTCATAGGGGTTGGCCACTTAGTAGTGGTTTGTCATCAGATGAATTTATTCAATTATAAGAACTGTATGCCTGAAGGCTTGTGACTACTGTTGCACATATCACTATTACATATCACTATTTTCTTGATTCACTAAATCCCACTTAGAAGCAGTGGCCAGTTAATAGGAGTTTTGTCTACAGTAATTTACTAGCAATAATTTTGAGACTAGCTAGACTGAGGGTGGCCGCTTAACGCCTGTTTGACTGTATATATCTCCTTCTGTCTATATCTTGATAAACATCTTTAATTAGAAATGAGCAAGACATATCTACATATCTACACTACCAAGGCATCAAACTCTAAAAGGCCAAATTCAAAAGCTGGCAGTGGAAACCATGTTGACCTGTACCTACAGTGTACAGCGAATAAGCCACAGTGAACAGCTCTATTTCACTTAAAATGCATGTGCACACATTCTACATGTATCACAACCTTTCTGAACAACACCTAGATACATAAGTGGAAATGAAATGAGAATGATCCCTTACTCGTTCCTCATCAGCCATTCCCCTGTTCTCCAGGACCTTCCTTACTCTGAAAGAAAAATCATATTAAACAATTACAAAAGGTTTTACTTGCAACTGGTCATGGATAGACTGGTACATTTATCTTATAAGTGCTAGTTCTTGCTTCTAAACCAGGCTTGGTTGTAGTTTAGTGTAATGTATGCCAAAAGCTTCTTTGAATGAAGTATAATGCTTTGTTTCAGAAACTATCCAAACACAGTGCACTCTTAGCTCTTTGACAGGAGGTAGCAAGTAAAATTTACTGCTGCTAACACAAAGTTTAACCACCTAACACCGAATATAATCACTGGTAAACAACACTACTTCCACCAATGTGGTTGTGAGATATGCAAGTAGATATATACAGCTGTAAGTAATGGCTCTCAATCATATAATGTGAGTAAAAATGAGCATGCCTAGTAGCAAAACTGTAATTCTCACCTTTCACTTTCATCTGCCTGGGCCTCTGCTGTTTTCAGTTGTTCTGTTATCGAACCTAAGCGCGATTCTGCAGCGTCAAGTTCATCTTCGATTTGCTGCAACTCTTTGGTCAAGGAAGAAACTTCTGTTTCAGCCTAAATATGAATAGTTCAACAATACTAAGTACTACAGCAGTTTTGTTGTATGATATAACTAAGACAAAGACTCTCTGATTGGTCCATTTCAAGTTGTGTCACTTAAAAAGTGCATCACTTGATATATTTGTTACAATTTTGCTGTGAAATAATAACAATAAAAAAACACCTGGATGTTAGAGGAATGGTCAAAGAGCATCAAATTACTTGAACTAGTTTTATTACTGTCAGTCCTATGTACACTAATAGGTGAACTTTCTCAGTGGTTTGACATACAAACTAAACAATGGAGCTATTCTGCAACAAGGTTATACCTGGAAAATAAGGCAATGATTTCCACTGTACAAGCTGCAAAGATTACTGCTCTCTTTACTTCTGGTTGGCAATCGAGTCAGTATGTTGCTTTCTAAGCTGTAGATCGAGTCTGAATAACCGGATTTATCTGTGAGTCTGGCAATTACTTTGTCCAAAAACTCAAGTTTGGATTGTTTTTCTTTCAAGTCCAATGCTCTCAATTTTTTCGTTTTCTAAGCCTGATTAACATTCAAAAGAAATAACTTAAGACAAAATTCCAAATCAAGCAATTTCGGCTTTTAGTGGACAAAAACCTTGTACCAGCAGAATTTTAGGTATTTTACAGTCCTTTTTACATTTTCTTAAAGCTAAAGATATTAATAGTTGCCTGGAATAACACAAGAAACAATTTCCCATGGAAACTCGCGAAAATAAATTTCACAGTTCAGAAAAATTGTCCAAACACAGATAAAATTTCATCATCAGTTTTACTGATACCTTCCATCACATTTCACTGATACCTTCAAGTGTTTCACATGAACTGCAAACTATATTTTCGACGTTTGGTGTTGTTAGAAATGTTTTATTGAGAAAATATTTAAAACAGTTGCACAGAAGTTTGCAAAATGATGTAAATAATCTTGGTACAAATTTGTTGTCCACTTGTTAAGTACTCAAACTTCTGGCTGATTTCTTCTCAAAACAAAACAACAACACATCATAAGCTTCAAAAGAGGAACAAGAACAACAAATATTCTCATCTTGCCAAGCCCACCTTCTGCAACATTTTACTAGAGACTGCCTTGGCTGCCTCACTCAGAGGAATCAGACAAACAGACCAGCAGAGTGGCTCGCCAAAATCATGAAGTAGGTAGCGGGCTGCAAGCTACTTTTGACAACCCTTCTTACTGTTCAACTGAGATTCATTCTGTATACAAATCCATTTTCAATAAATTTCAAATGCCATTTAACTCCTTATTCCCTCCAGGACTACTAGGATATCTCCTCAGGTTTTTTTAGCCTCTTGGCCAATACCTTGCAGGGGCAAAAATGGGAATATTGTCTGAGAAATATAGAGGGCAGAACAACCTGGATGTTAAGGCTGGAAAGGTGACATACTAATTTTGTCAAACAGAAAATAATAACAACTTAAACTATAAAATCACCTTTGAACTTGACTCATTTGTCAAAGTTGAGTTTTTAATACCATGATACAGAGCATGAAACTTGATCAAATCATTTATAAGGCATAATTTCAATAGCCTCTCTTTGACAAGCTTATCAATATTTGCAGAGAGAAATATGACCTATGCTGAATGACTCACTGTTTTCCCACAAACAAGGTGGACAAAGGTTGACTAATATGACTTTTTCCTCTATACACCAGTTGATTATACTACGATAAAACGTAGAACTTCACTTCTTGGTGTTCTTGCGATTGTGGCATACCTAATTTTTGCGAGAGTTGAGGGTTAATGGAATCAACCTTAATGGTTATGTGATACTGCCAACGATTAGACTTGCATGTCTTACTTCTCCGAGCAAGGTTTCTTGGACAATACCATAGATAGCCTCAAACTTATTACCAGATATAACTCTTCTCTAGAGTTTGACCGATTTACTATAATAAATGTTCAAGAACACTCAATGCAATGACGGTTTTTTCCAAGTATGAAAGAGGCAAAACAATTCAACCGGAGCATCATTGTAATTCACGTTTGACCTTACCTCATGGTAGACATCATATGAAAAAGCCCTCTTAAAAGTTTAAAAGTATCATTTGTAAACAGATAAGCTAGCGACATAGCGGTAGATATCCTGCAAAAATGCCAGATCGGGTGCACAAATATGATCTATTTTGCGTTTACCAATTGAACACGGTAACCGAAGGAATTTCAGCCATATTTTTGTTCTTGGGCTAAATGCACATTGTAAAAACCTTCACGACACAAGTATAATTTCCCCGGAAAGCAGTCTATTTTACTGTGTAAACCGAACTTCTAGCTATCCAGCAATTCTTTGAAATTCGACTACATGGTAGCAAGCCGCAGCAAGAGGTTACAATCCAATACAAAACAAAGACCACTACAATTAAAACATGGACTCACGTTTGACGCTCTTTCATTTGCCTCTTTCAATTCTGCTTCTGCCTTGTCAGCCCGACCTTCTGCCTCGGCAAGACTTTCACGAAGAACGGCCATCTTCTTCTTGATCTGTTCCATGTTGTTTGTTTGAAATTACTGGACCAAAACCAATATAAAACTGCTAACAGTGTGCAGCCTTCGAAAGACAAGCGATGGACTAAAAGGAAATCGATTGACGCCCAGATTCCCAAAATTCTAAGCCGGTTGCGTGCCATTCCATATATGGAATGAGAGCTTTGGAAAAATTGGCATAAAATTATAAAATGGTTTTACAGCTAATCTGAATTTCAGCCGTCTCTTCCCTTTACCCCGACTATTCAGACTATTTTACAGCCCGAAACACGAAGAAAACTACATATATAAGTTGGATGTGTACTCAACACGTTTATCTGAAGGTTGCTGCAATCGTAAAACCCACATTTTTAGTTAGAGTACATACTGAACAACAAGTGCAATGAAGATATTTCAGACTATTTCTGATACGGAACTTTTTATAGCAAAAAAATTCGCGTGAAACGTGTTTTAAATACGGCTTTTCTCATTGAAGCAAGACAAATTTATGTTTTTGCGATAACAAGTTAACATGCTCAATCCTGCAATATATAAAAATAATTTTTTTCATCTCTAACAAGGCATTCACAACGGGAAAAAAATTACTTCGAGCTACTTCGAAAAAGGTTAATTTATGCCTGTGCCAGTCTGCTCAGGTCACGCAATGATCCATAGCTGTCACGCTTTGACAGAAATTATGACGGTCTGCAATATTTCCCCATTAAACTGAGAGGGAACCAAATTTATGACTGATTGTGCGATAAGATAGTCGCACGGATTTTATATCATTAAATTCGGTAGTTGAATACTTGTGGTTGATAAATGTGACGTCAACACGTCACAGGGGAAATAACGGGTCATTATTACACAACTGCCTGTGTTAACAAATTTAGGTTCTACGAAAGTTTGGTAAATATGAAATTGAGAATTGATGAAGTTTATTCGTGTCCTGTTTCTTTTTTGTACGAGAAGATACTAAAATACAAAGAAACGTGCAGCGGAGAGCTAATCAAAATATCAGATTTATTGGCATGTTAGCGTACGTGTGAGTTACATACCTTTCGCATTAATAAATATTTCCGACATGCTTTAATCACTTAACATGCCGGTAAATTCTAACCTTTAATTAGTAAGGTGTGTACTTATCAGTATTTGAACTATGAGGGTGATAAGGGAACGGTGATCACTTTGATCACATTTAAATACTATTTGAAGACATGGTTTAGTCAGTTTTAGTACATTAATAAGAGTCTAGTAATACACGACTCAGAAACCTACGAAACAGTCTTTCATGCGCGAATCTGTCTTAGGATGGTCACGCAATTACGCGATAAGGGAAAAAGAGGATTCTCTTAGGCAAGTGATTTTGATCTGGAACTACATTCTGAAACTACAATTATCGGGTGATCCAGTTAACAGCTTTAGCTAAGAAAGACGTAGAATTAAGGTGAACTGATGGCAGCAGTCTTGATGCAAAATTCGACTGAAGTTCCATCGCGTGACACTAGCAACCCTAGAACTTGCGCAATGCTGAGAAATTATCAAGAGTACTGTGCTTTTGGTATATAAAAGTTGACTATTTCAGTCGCTGAAGAGTCGCATCGAAAAAACTAAAGTTAATTCCAGTTGGCATGTGAACTCAGTATTACTTTTCCTCCACGATTTGAGAAGTCTAATTTCAGACATCTTTAAAGTTTCCAGCACTTCTTATGTTAAGACGTTGGATAGATAACGTCAGCTTGATAAACGCCAAAAAATAAATATTAAATAGTATGAAACTCTTTATAGAGTTCGTAAAAAAAATAGTGCATCTTTGGAAACGTTCTACGTTTTGTACAAAAACTATTTACAGTCTCTACAATTAAAAAATCCTGCCAAGAAAATATCTAACACAGAATCAGCGCTTAATTTCATGCCACTTGGAGGCAGAACTATTGCACTCCGGATAGTCTTCAGCAGTTCTGAAATTCCCAAGGAAAGTGAGTCCGCACCTCAGTCCCTGTAGAAGAATGGAAAGAGAAATACAAGTGCTTATTATTAAATTTACCTGAACTTTCAGAAAACATGGTTCATCAACCCGAGTTGAAATAAAGTTACTTACTTACTTACTTATGGCGAGAAATCACGTGACGTTTTGACGAAAGTACAATAGCTGTCAAATTGTAGCTGGCCGTACAGTAGATTACGCCAATAACGGGTTAACTGATGAGAGACCTTGATATGGGATCTCTGAAATGAACTATCTGTAAGGGATTCTCTAGAATAGACCAGCCCAGATACGGGGCTGCTGTAATAATACCGAACCCTTCATAATAAGGCAAGGCCCTAATATTGAGGCCTTTACAGAATAAGGTACAGAATTTCCCACTCATGGCCAGGATTGAACGCAAGTATTGTTTAATAGTATTTCATATTTGGCAGGGTTATTTGACATTTTCATATTACTTCATGTTTGTGAGAACTGTGTGTGTTTTCGGTGACTTGTTACCAATGAGGACACTTTGTGATGTTTATCATAAGGAATTTGAATCTCATTAGCGTTCAATCTTGGAGATATCTGGAATTTCCTGTTATTCCAATCACGTTCTCGGTATTCCACAACCAAAATTATGTTACAAATTTTACCGGCAAGATTATTCTTCAATATCAGCATCATCCACTGATTCTCCTTTCTTCAGCTTGGCGATAATCTACGATAAAAGCGAAAAAGGAGTTAGGTGAAAAAATACCCAAGTGAACATTTTACGGGAACGTCAGCTACTTACCGCCTTTAATCTGTTGATTTCTTTGTTTTCCGAGTTCTTCTGAGCATCGTTAGTGATGAGTTTCACTCGAGACGCGTACCTGTGAAGATAAAGCAAGACACTGGTTAATAATAACATCGGTCGTTAATTGAGCAGTAGATTTTAGGTCAACGTAGCCTGTAGCAGGAGCCCATCCTGCCTGTAGATAGTCTCTTTACTGAGATCCACGACGGAAACAGAACTTAGCACAACTTGTCTCACAGCACTGCAGGTAGTTACCAAACAAGTTCCTCTTAGACAGTTGACAGCAGCTAACAAATATCATAAGGTAGACATTGAAAGTTAAACACTTCATCCTCTCAGCACAGAATACTTGACTTAGAATCAAATTCTCCTGAGAGAATGGTGGCAAATGAGTGAGCAGTAGCGAAGAGAATTCAGATTTTGATATTACGACTCACGTAAGCGACGTCACGGTTTCATCTGTGTTATAGTCCGCTGGTGAAATGTTCACAAACATAAGAGTTTTTGCGTTACCACCTGAAATCAAACCAAAGTATAACATAAAATAAAACGCCTGTTTTGCGCAAGCACAAGATTCTAAAATACTGAATACTTACGCCTACTTGGACGATCTTTTAATTGTAATTTTCTGACACTAAGGACACCAACCATTTCGAAAACTATTTTACCGGGCCTCTTACCAAGCGAGTCCTGCATAAGCATAGTTAACTTGTTATTCCTGTACGGAATGAACTGCTGTTCGCTAGACAGAGCCGAGATCACGTCTCCCAAGGCACTCAAACTCTTATTGATGGATTGGGCTTCCTGTGAAACACAAGAAACAAGCAAAATAAACCGAAAGAGCTACGAATGGAGGATTGTCAAACGGCGTTGAAAAGCAAAATGAGCTTAAAAGGAGTTGCAATAAGCCGGAAAACAGCATGGATGGGTAAGGTTGGTGAACGGAAGAGATGGGCGGTGCATTTATCAAATTTACAGTAAAGAAGGCGAGAGGATGCGAGGTAAATTCAATCACCTTAAGTTGTTCAGCGGTTGCACCAGTTTTAGCAGCACGTTCAGAGCCTGCCAAATCGACCAAACTTATCTGAAACAAAACACAAAGCTTCAGTCTTCATGCCCACAATCAATCTCAACTCACACAAACAATTGGAGTCACTTAATCAAAGAACGAAAAACAAATAAACAATAACAAGCGCGGGAAAAAAACGTCACAGGTTGCAAGTGCGGGGAAATATGGCGGCTGCCAAGTTCGGAAAAGGTTCCGTAAGTAGGGTGGTTTTTCACCTGATTGGTCGGAAAGAGGCACCTTCATTCTGATTGGTTGGAACACACTGCATGTGATTGCTGGACCAGAAGAATTTACGGAGGGCAGAATTTAGAAGTTGGTCGCTAAAATGACTATTTTTTCGAACCGATTTTTACCTCTAATTCTAGCCAATATTAAGCTATGTTCCTTCGTTTAAGACCGATCAAAGAGTAGCTACAATAGATCTTCAGCACCCACTTTGTCAAAAACGAAAATCTCTCAGTCGAGTCACACTAGCTGGAATTGGTCTTACTCACCTTGCCTTTCACTACGGCACCAGAAGTTAAATTGGTACTTTCGATAACAATTCCAAGAATAAGATGAGACCGCGAGCTCTCGGCATTCATTTCTGAAAACAGAAAATCCCATTTGGTTTTATGAATAGTGATGAGATACACAAAGAACAGCCCAGTTAGTTTGAGGGCAGATGAGCTACCCAGAGAGCCTGACAAGCATTCATTTTACTAGTAAAACAAGGAAAAAATATGAATTTCATGTGTCTTCTAATCTTAGTTCAAAACAATTTGATGGTGTATTAAGACAATAAGTAGCTCTTGATTGACTTTCTGTATTTTTGCCACATTGTGGAAATTAGTTTTTTTCCTTACTCGTCGAGGCAACGTGTCTGTTTTCCGAGCCCTTTTCAAATATTTCCCAAAGTTCATCCTTGGTCGCTGCCTCCATCATTACAGATCCCTGGACGAACACGAAACCCTGAAACAATACAACGACACGAAATATCAGCAAGGTTCAATGACCGCCATTTTGAATTTTGAAGCAGCTTCTTGGTTCAAGACTGACAACAGTTTTTAACGTGGATATATCAAGACCAAAGTTACAACTTGGCTTTTTAATTACAATTTACATCATCTCCAAAAGAAAATTTGAAGAATAGTAGGTAAATTACCTTTTTGTCTTTTTTGATGTCAAGTTTCGCAGGCTTAGGAAAGTTAAGGAATGTTCACTTGAGAAAAATCCAGGAGATGAAAACAACTCACAAAAAGAGTAGAAAACAGCTTATGCATAACATTTACAATTAGAATTTTTTTTCCTGTCAAAAGGATACATCTTTTCCATGTGGAGCCAATAAATCAATAAGTCTGTCATTATACAACTCCAACATGTAACAGTGAACTCTAAAGGAGAATTTGGATCTGAAAACAGAAGTAAATACAGTAGTTAGAATCAAAGAGCTCTTTGAGCCTACTTCTGAATACAAGGGTAAATGAAATCATGTTTTTAAAGTTTTAGACTTTTCCCCTTAATTTTCATAAAATAAACCGCACTTGTTGTGCAAGTTCTTCCCTAAGACATCACTGGTTTTAACGCAAGGGAGCTTTACGACGCCAATAGCGAAAGATCCCTTCATCTCCTTTCACATTCTCAATTTCCTGAGTATTCTCAGCCAAAGTTTGTCGCCTAAGGGCATCCAAAGACTGGACGTTTAGCTGCGGACAATTAAGCAGTTTCCTTTTTCGAAAAGGGAAACTGCTTAATTGTCGACAACTAAACATTTAGCCTTTAGTTGTCGACAACTCATCTCACATACTACGGTTTTGAGTTATCGATAACACTTATTTGTCGACAACTAAACGTCTAGTTTGTGGAGGCGCTTAGCTAAATAGTAAACACTCTTATTTTTATTAGGCCATATTAACTTCAGTAGAAATAAAAGACACACTGCGGTGATAAAAAAAAAAGACAAAACAAAACTTGACGTTTAGTACGCTAGCTAAGCATTAATTTTATGCACCGGTTAGCGTAAATACCAGAAAGGCTACGACTGATGGAAGGAAATTTCCATGTGGACCGCTATAATTCTTTATTAGCATTCAGGAGAAAGAAAGAAAACAGCTCATGTTTCACGCGCGTGATCCCGCTTCATGCGCCATGCACACGTCTGAGTAACTTTAGTTCCTCCCGCGTTTAGTGCTGTCGGTTTTGCCAGAACCACGCGTCGTGCAAACCTCATACGTGAACAGAATAAAGTGAAGCCTAGCTACTCTACAAATATAATTCAAACTCACTTTTGTTCATCCATCAAACTAAAGATGGCTGTCATAGCGCGTGGAGCAATGCCGGGCGATTTCAGTTCCTTGTCTCCAATCATCGTGTAATTAAGCAACGTTAAGGGAAAAAATTCATATCTCCTTCCAGTTTCAGTTTGTACTTGCAGGCTGTTGCGCGATTCATTAAATGCGTAAAAAATATTGTTGCGGAGAAAGAAAATGGTCAAAAAGGAGGGGACATGCCAGAGATTTCCAGAATGGTAGGATAACATTAAGAGAAGAACGAAGGAAGGGGCGAAAAACGCAAAGTTTCATTGGTTCATTTTCCAGTTTAAAGGATATGTTTTGCCAGAGCCTGTTTGCCCATAAGCAAAGATGCACACATTGTAACCATCCACAGCTGATTGGATAAGATTCTGAGAAAGCAAAAAAAAAAGCAAACAAAAAACAAAAACAAGTGATTAACACAGGTGAGGCTTAAGTGAAGTTACAGGTTTGCTTGCCGCTTTTCTGATGATGTGACGAGAAACTCCAATGCAAAACTGTCCTTATTTAAGAGTAAGATTATCAGACGAAACATACCATAACGGATCTGGAACCACCACTGGGATTAGGGATAGATAAGAGGGGAAACATTACTCCAGGCTGTTTTATTTCCGCGAAAATCTGGTTCTAATTTTCAGTAAAAAGTTGGGCACGTATTGAGAATAGATAAACTGATCATACTCTCAAACAGAACATTTGTATGCTAACTGTGGTACTTACATTGGTGTCCTCAAAGACTTTCTCCTGCCCATGATCAGGAGTGAACACTTGATCATATTGAAAGTCCTTTGGACCACGAGGTGTTTCCACCACAACAGTGTACTCATCTGGAGACTTGATCACTGAATAATTACCCTGAACAGAGAAAAAAGATCAAAAGAATCATTGATTTTAAATACCTAAAAGGAGACTTGAAAGCAAGAACTGCCCAGTAGCTTTCATTTGAATGGTCATACAATAAGTTTTCATCCACAGATTTGAAAATAAGGACCACATTGTACAGCATAATAAACAGTACCATATGAAAGTCCTGTTCAATAGCTTTCATTTGAATTGTCACACACTGGGGTTTCATCAACAGACTTAAAAAGTTAGACCTACCTCGTACAGCACAATAAACAGTACCACATGAAAGTACTGCTCAAAAGCTTTCACTTCAAAGAACACACAAGGGTTTCATGTACATAAGTAATAGTCGTAAGTCTTATGACCATCTCACACAGCATACGATAAACCACGCTGTATGAATGACAATGAATCAAAGAGGTTTTCACAGCTGTAGAGTGACATGAACGGCTAAGACATATCCCACATCTTTAGAGTCCAGTATTTAAAATTATGTCGATTCCAAGACCTTCCCATATCAGAACAAAATCCCTAGCAGTGTACTGCACTATTGGATACAACATTCCAAATCTTACCCTTTCTTTCTCTGATCCACTTAGAGGCCTGGCCCTGCAGTACACCCTGATCTTGCCTTTCATATCTTCTACCATGTTGTAATACTTCTTACGCAAAATCTATTGCAGAGGAGGAAAAGATTAAAAGATGAATTTACTGGTTGTCATCAACATCACTGTGAAGGTGCAGTGGTGTAGAATGGTTAACATGCTGGACTCTGGATCCAGCAGTCTGGGTTTGATCCCACACCCAAGCCACTGAATTGTGTTCTGGGACACAAGAACACAACGCAAGGTGTATAAATAAGTACCAACAAACTTAATGCCCTGCGATATACTAGCATCACATACAGGGGGGAGTAGAAATACTCCTAGTTGCTTCATGTACAGAAACCACTGATGGGCCACTTGGCTCGTATGCAGACCTTTATCTATTTTACCATGTATGAAAGATGATTCACCCTTTGTCGTGATAGTTTTTTAAAATTATGTTCATATGCTTATCAGGGTTATATTCATGCATTGCCAAAAACTAGTGTAGGGTAATGACCTACCACCCCCTGCCCCGACTCCCAGCTTCTGCGCTTGTAGACATCTACATTGACAAACTTGTGAACATTTACATGATTATAAGTTAATTTGACATAAAATAATGACACAACTAATGTCATAAAGTATGTTCTGTAAATTAAGTACTTATTTATTGGTTGGACATCCTTGTAGGAATGGGCACCTAGAACAAAATATCGGGCCACGGTACTTACTCTTTCACTGTTGTAATTATCTGAAAGACTTTTGTTCTCTTCTCTAAGAGCCTTCACTTCTTTGGTCAGATCATCCACCTTCTCTTGAGCAGCAAGGCCTTCCTGTTTCCGACACAAAAGTCAAAACAACAAGATCAGATATATTACATCCAACAACTACTTACAAGTCAATTAATCATCAAGAACCAATCATGATAAAAAGGAAAAAAAAATCGACCTTTGGCTAGCTAGAACATGAACCGTATATGTATGTGAAATGTGAACACCTACACACACAAATGGCACACAAAATGGAATGTTGAAACATCACAAGCCCTGTCGTGGTCTTGCGTCACTTAGTTTTTTTTTCAAACGTAAACAACAGGTAGAAAAAAACACACGCTTGTTATAGTTTTGTTTACTGAAAAATTCCAGCAATTTTGGAGACAGAATGGATGAAAGTCAATCTTCCCAAATTTGCAGTTTCCAGACAATGGTAAACTTTGTTGGTACTTTCAAGTCGTCATTCAGAACTTTATGGTGTATTATCTTGATGTAACACTGAATTCTCAGAAGCAACGTTAAAATAAATCTATGGGAATATGGAAGGAAATATTAGGGTTGAACTGGGACTGAAGATTAAAGCAATACCTTCAATAATCTGTTTTTGATATTGAAGGTATTGTCAAAGTCATAAATTAAAAAATGTCCCAGAATTATGATCGATTGATCAATCTACCTGAGCAGCCACTTCCAATTTAGAGAGAGTATCCTTGTCTTTTCTGCTATCTGCTACAAGAGCATCGTGTTCCTACGGGAAATAAATTATAAGAAAGTTAAACATCAATTTAGTGACTGACTGTCATTACTAAAACCTTGACAATCACTGTCAATTAAATGACACAAAGAATCAATCAGGAATAAAAGCCAAAATATGGAATATTGCCAAGTGCTGGAAAGCAAGTGTGAATTAAGTCACCATTGGTTTTACACTTTGCTCCCAAATGGTTAAAGAAATATGAAAAACTACTTTTCCCCAATTAAAAAGTTCAGAAATATAAAACGTTTTTCGCAAAAACATAATTTAGCTGATATTTAAACAAATTCTCCCAATTACTGTTGTAAAAAGTGTATGGAGGGCTGTCAGAAGAATTTCTATGCTGACATTTTGGCTTAAAGGGTTACCTAGCAAACGGAAAAACAAAAAGAACAAACCTTCTTGAGATCTTTCAACTCTTCTTCAGTTTTAGTTAGAGTTTCTTTAACTTTCTCAAACTTCCTTTTCTCCGTGTCCAGGTTTTTCTGCAAGTCTACAATAGATTGAAAAACAATTTGAGGGTTGCCATTTTAAACAAGTACCTCAATGTTCACCTGAAAAGTTTGCATAAAAAAAAAGACATGACATGCATGCAGCAACAAGGATAAAAGAAGAAAAGGAGTTTACACACCTTTAAGTTGCTTGTCCTGCTTCTTGGCAGCAGCTCTCTATTACAAATTAATTTGGGGACACAGTAATTGTCAGGAAACAATGTAAAACTGGTGTTGTAACAGGGAGAAGGTAACTTTGAAAACAAGCAGAATAATTGCAACACATACCTCTTCAGCAGAAGGACCAGCTGGCTTGGCCTTTGACTGAGCTTCCTTAACATCTTTTTCAAGCTGTTTGATTTTACTGTGATCCTCCTAAGAGAGAACACAGATGATAAAGAGTGAATTACACCTGCTTTATACGCTACATGATGAGAAAAGATGCAAAGCATGTACTGACTTACAGAAAGAAGAACAGGAAAGGAAAGAGATAAGATAGGTGCACACAACATTGGAAAGGAAAAAAATGGAAAGGAAAAAATGGAAATGAGTGACAGCACATGCGAATTGGGGAAAAACATTATGTTCAAACATCAGAAAGAAAGGAGAGAGAGTGGAGGGAGGGAAGGAAGGCAGGGAGAGGGAACAACAGAAAGAAAGTAAGGGGCAAAAAAAAAGAGATACAGAAAATAACAAAAAGATTTGTTTACTGCTTGTGTAACAGACGCCTTACATGTGCAGCCTTCTTCAATGCTTCAACTTGTGCCTGTAGTTTCTCCTTTTCTTTGCTTACTTTTTCTAAGTCAGCAGCTGCTCTTGAGTCCTTTCATGAAAGAAGAAAAGAATCCTGCCTGTTTCTATCACATGAAAACAACCATACCTTAAATGGCCAAAATTTGCTACAGTGGTAGTTATAGACAGACAGACATCAAATTGACTTTTTTGCCACAAACTACAGCATACAGCAGGAATCACTACTCTCAAGGAGAATATGTGCCCTTTACTAATTAACCAAAACAACTCATAAACAGTGTCAAGCATTAAGTTACCTTTCTTTTGGCACCTAAACCAGTATCAATCTTTGAATCTTGAGGTTTTGTTCCACCTGCTTCAAGTTCTTTAATCTGCAACAAAAATAAAGAAATCAATTCAGCACTCCTCTTTTTGCATGCCAACAATAAATATATGAAAAAAATGCTAAACAAGAAAATTGGCAATGCCACTGGGAAGTAAACAATATTGTAAGTGAAAAATCAAAATGCAGAATCTGGGCTATTGAGAATGGCACAGCTTTTAATAATCATAACCAATTAGTAAACTAGCAGAACAAAGGGTAGAAGTATTTTTCAATTCTATAAAGAAACACCCCTTAGACACACCCCTTAGAAACACCCCTTAGAAACACCCCTTTACAATATCAATACAATATCAGGAAGACAGGTGATGAAAATAAAGAATAAATTCTGTCTTGCTCTGCCAACAAATTCTCAGAACAAATTTACGTTCAGTAAAATATAACGTAATCAGCAAGGGAAATTTGAATTGTGAGCTAAGAAGTGAAATAGTTCATTTAACATTTTAACATTTCATTTTAACATTATAAACTTTTGTCACAAACCCTCTTCTGAAGAGCTTGTATTTTCTTGTTGTTTTCGTCTATTTGTTTCTTGGATTTTGCTTCAGCCTGGTCTTTGGCATCCTTCAGTTCTTTTACCCTGTCAGCACGTATCTTTTTGTTTGCATCCTGTTGCAAATATAGGGAAGAGGGGATTACTTGAACTACAAAACATAGTATGATGAAGTACAGAAGTGCTTATTATGATTTTGCTTTTTATTATCAAATTTACCAGAACAATTTTATGCAGTCCAAGTACATGTTACTACCAGTATTAAGCTAAGTCATTCAGTCAGTCAATCAGTCACTCAAACAATCACTTGGTTAGTCAGTAACTTGATCATTTTCTTTCTGAATGGTTGGTGGGTGGGGCATTTTGTCAGCAGGTCACTCCACAAGTCTGGTCCCTCAGTGGGTAAGATGGTGGGTCAGTTGCTCAGTATGTGGGTCACTCAGTCAGTTCATCAGATGATCAAATGGTCGCTTTCTAGCTGCTTGTTTGCCTGCTTGTTCAATTGCTTAATTCCTAGTTAGCTCGTTCCATCTGTTCAATGGTCAGTCGATTTGTCATTCAGTCAGTCAGTCAGTCAGTCAGCTAATACACTACATTAATTAGAGTTAGGAAACCAGTCATTCAGTTTTGTGTAATGAAAGCAAATAAGTTGAATAAGTTGTCTTGTCAACCTAATCCATTCAGCTGGTAACTGTAGAGTAGGTTTACCAGTAGTACAAACAGTAAGATTTTACTAAACAATAGGGAAGAGACTGACAGAATTTTAAACATTGTGGTAGTAAGTGCACTGCTTGCATTAAAGTGATTCAAGAAGCAGCAAATGTTACAGTTTTACTGACCTGCAACTGCTTTTCTGTCTCTTTCTGTTGTGCAATATTCTTGTTCAATGTTTCCACTTTAGCTGTTAGGGTTGTCACTGATGCCTTGAGTGTCACACTTTCCTTCACAGCTTTTTCTTTGTCCTTTTCAAGAACAGCCTTACCAATTGAAAGAATATTTAAGGCAAGTCTTAGTTATTGAACACAAAATTACCAGCACCAGTGGAAGTGTCTGCCTTTGCCATTAGCATAGGTTACACTAATGTTGATCACTGAGTCTGTTTTATTAGTCAAACCTTAAACTAACAAAAATTGTACACTTACCATTTTCTCCTGATAAGCACCAATTTCTTTGGCTGTGTCAATGGGAACATTTTCTAAGAGCTTCCTCTCTAGTTCTTCAATTCTCTTCTTTGCCTCTGCAAGAGCCTAAGTAAAATAAATCACGAGTATTAAACATCAGCAAACATTGATTTTAACAAAGCAGAATTGCACACCAGGACTAAATTCAAATCTGGATAAGTACTGAAAGAGACACATGCCAAATAGACCCTGTTGTTATAAAATAAAAAGTTTAAGTTCTTTTACATTAAAACCACCAGCTACATGTATAAATATAGTTAAAGTACTACATACTTCTTCTTTTTGTTTCATGTCAGCTTCTAAAATTTCCTTTGTGGATGCTAGCTGTACTCTTAATTCATCCACTTCACCAGAAGACCCTTCTTTTAAACTTGCCAGCTCCTAAAAAAAATGGTAATGCTGAGCATCCTAAAGCTAAAAACAAAACTATACTACTACACAGAAATACAATCATATGACTGTGTCTCTTACAGGCACAACGTTACTTAGTCCTTTGGCCAAGTACAGTATGTTCTAGTCTATGATGTTACATTCACTTGCTACCTCATAGTATTGCCTGGCAGTTAATCTAGACAAAGTCAAGCCCTAAACAGTTTAAGGTTCAGAGATCAATATTCCTTCCAATACAGTGGTCAAAAATTGATGAGATCTAAAATTTGCTAAATCAAAGCAAGACCATTTTGAAAATTGATTTGAGCTTTCCTACATGTATTCTGAGAGACTCCACCACCAAAATTCAGAAAACTCCAACAGTGAAATAATCACACTTGATGATGCCACTGCCAGCTTACCATAAATATCATTGTCAATGTAACTACACCATGTAATAAAAAAAATCTGTTCTACAAGTATAAATAGTATTACAAACCTTCTTGAGTGCCTCAATCTCTTCTATTTGAGCTGATGTTGTAGCTTTTTCTTGCTCTAAGTCACTAGTTGCTTTTGCCAATTCTTCTTCTAATTCAGCAAGCTTGCTTGACATTCCCTGAAGTATAAATGAATACATGTTACTGTGTTGTGACATAAAACCAATAAGATTTAAGATGGGTAAACTGGACCCTGTAACATTAACTAGCTGCTTGTGATTTGATCTGCCATCCGATCATGGTGTAAAAAGCTTTTCACTCAGTATCCGTAGGCTCTTCACTATCATTTTATAAATTTCATAAAAAAGACCTTATTTCTCCTTTCAAAATCAACACATTGTCAAACAGGTGATAAGAATAAACAGTGCAATCAACTTGGGGATACTGTCTTGATGCACAACCAAATTCCCAGAACTACCATTACAAGAAATGTATGCCATTCAGTCGGGAGAATTTCTATACCAAGTCTGAGACTTATGAGGTTAAATCTTCTCCATACCTCTACATCTTGTCCATCACTAGAAAAAGAAGACACCACAGGAACCCCATCTCCAATCTCATCCAACTCATTTCTCAGCTCCTCAACCTCCTTCTCCAGGTCTTTAACCTTCTCTTCTAGCTCTGCATTCTTCTCTGTCAGCCCCTTGTTTTTTTCCTCATGTTCAGAGACCTTCTCTTCCAGAGCTTCTTTTTCTTTTGTTAACTTCTCAACTGATACTTCCAGTTCATCTCTAGCTGCCTCAAGCTGGCTGATTCTCTCTTCAAGTTCTTCGACCCTACTACTGCTATCAGCAATGCCTAAAAATAAGTGGCAAACAAATGAAGCAAGCGTCATGGTTTTCTGATAAAACATATGTTTGCAACACCGCAGTACAAGTCAGTGCTCACCTGCAGTGGAAACAGTTTCAGGAACAGTGCCTTCCTTCAGCATTGTCATAACGGCAATTGTATTTTCAGCTTTTTTAAGTTTCTCTTCCTCCTGCTTTAGTTTCTCCATCATGGCTTGGACTTCCTCACTCCTAAACCACAAACAAGCAAATGTTAGTTACAACAGAGATGAAGGTCTGAGTACCAAATCGATCCTATTCACCAGCTTGAAAACACAATACTATTATAGAGTCGTTATAACACTTGGCAGAGTCAATAAGATTGTTCTCCAACCACAGCAGCCAAACTACAGTTTGCATTGAGAGTGGTCACAACTACATGACTTGTACAGTCTGATAATTTGTTAATAATATCATTCTATACTGCTTCCTTTACTTCTCAACTCATTTGATACAGTTGCCATTGTTATGTGGTCAAATAGAGAGCTTAATGTACATGTGCAAAAAAACATTGCTGATATCACAAACTAAATAACTAAGAAACATTACATCTGGTAAACTCTAAGTGATGAACCTGGTTTCGCTGATATTTAAAATCTGCACTTTTTATACTGTAGCATGGTACCTACCAACCTATATACCAGACAAAGTTGCTAAACTATAAAGTAACATATTCTTGTCTCTATAGCCACTGGCTTCAAGCTATATGTAATGTCCAAGTGTATTCATCATGGTTTACAGTCTAATGTCGCTTGCAAGATCGAATTCAATAAAGTTACAGTGTTAACAAGCATCACAAACCTGTCGTCTTCAGTTGGTTCCTCCCCTTCGTGATCTTGTCGATATTGCTCTTTCCACTTCTCAAACTCTTCTTTCATCTTGTTTTGTTCATCCACTAAAGCCTGCTTCTCATCCTCAGCAGCTTTCAGCTTGTCCTCAGTTTCTTTATCGTCCACCTGCCCTGCTGCTGCTGTGGCAGCCAGCAAGCCCTGAAGCTGCTCTCGCAGAGCTGTGCATTGCTGTCTGGTTTCACGAAGCTCCTGGTGTGTAAAAAACACATTATTGATAGCATTTGCCCTTCGTGTTTCTTTCTAATGTAAAGGTGATGCTTGAGATTCAAATACATTGTATGCCAACTAAATTTTTTGGTTGCACAAACTATAATCAAGCAGGTAACTTCTTCAGAGCTAAATGAGTAGCAGCCTTGTTTATCTAATAGTTTGAGTGATTGTAGTTATTTAGGTCTCTGCAGTGTACAATATATGTCTAACAAAAACCTGTTTATTGTCTGTTGCTTGTTTTTCAAATCTTGTTTTTTCCTTGCCAAGATGGCTGACTTCCTCTTCCAGATTCAAGATCCTTTCTTTTTCTTTCTCAAGTTCCTCTTTATTCTTGGCTGCTTCTGTTTTGTTCTTTTCTATCTCTTCTTGAAGTTTTGCAATCTCTTGAGTAAGCCGCTCCTTTTCAGCATTGTCCAACACTGTGACAGTAGCAGCACCAGCAGTAGCAGCTACTGGAGCAACTTGCTCTGTAACCACTACTTCTGGTTGTTCTTTCACCTCTTCTTGTCTCTCTTCTTTTGGTATTAGTGTTGTCTGTGGTTCAGCAGCTTCTGATGTTACTGCCGTTGTTGTTATCACAGTAGTTGTTCCAACTGTTGCTCCACTGTTAAAAACAAACCCAAAATCTCAAGATCAAAAAATTACTTGCACATCATGAAAAATAATTCATTTTTAAGGTCTCAGTGCCAAGATAAAAATTGTTGAGTTTGAAAAAACATTTTTTGATTGATTAACAAGTTGTTCAAAAGAGCACAGGGTCAACAACTTATTTCAACCAGCCACCTAAAAATACAGATGACATCATATATCTTTATAAAGTTAATTGGACAAAAATGGTGAAACAGTGTATTCATGTCCCAGGGGGTACTCTAGCCTGTGAGCAGGCTCACCTTTGAGTCACGCACTCGAGCGATAAAAAGCTTTTAGCGATCCAGCGGGAAGGAGTCTGGTGAAGAGGTGCCAAGAAAGTGAGCCTGCCTTGATCTCTGTAATTTTTTCATTTCTGCTTTGCCTGAGCGAAGTAAAATACCATTGGCCGAAAAGTGGGAAAGGTGAGAAAACTGTCAATCTACTATGTTTGATGAGGAGCAATAAGAGCCCCATGGAGTCAGTAATTTACTGCACATTCTCACAATAATAAATTTGGAGTCAGAGGAAGAGTTGAGTGTGCACATTACTGGTGTTTTAACAAAGTTCCAGTCTATTTCTGGTTAAATTTCAAATTATAGAGCAAGCAGGAAATAACACTTGAAAGGAGGTTTAAAATGAATCAAGATTTACAATTTTCCAGTGAAATCTGAGCTGCCAAAGTTCATACTTCTGGTGAAAATTAGTTGGCTTATTTTTTCTGCGGTTTTCCGGGGTGGAAATGAAAAATATGCAGAGATCAGAGCAGGCTCCCTTTCTCGTCTCACGGCTTCTCCAATGTGAGCCTGCTCGCAGGCTAGGGGTACTCCCTTATAATGTATGGGCTACATAGGTGTGTGGCCCCAAAAGGGTATGGTTTTCCAGCCATTTTGGTCATATATAAGGCATCGATTTTGGCCATTTTGGTCATAAATAGGGTATTGTTATTGCACTCCTGTCTTGAATTGGGTATGTTTTTACTAGAAAAAGCTACTTTTTTCATCTATAATGATAAGACCATCAACAAAAGCCCTTCATAGACTATGTTTAGGGCAACTTTGCCAGCCTCAACGGTCATATATAGGGTATCATATTTTTGGTCAGGTCATAAATAGGGTAGGGAAAATCACTGATTTTGGTCATAAATAGGGTAAGGGTTTTGGGAAACGGGCCGCTCACCACCACCCGATTTTTCTGAGAGTACCCCCCACACGGGATTCATGTGCATGTTTAACAGAATGAATTTTGAACACTTCATCATTTTGATAGCTTTCCAATGAAATGATTGATGTCAGCTAGAAATCCATACTTTTTGAAAAACTGTTCCTGTAGATTCACTCACTCACTCATCCTCATCGGGCCCACGAGGACTCTTGAGGCCAGGTTCCTGTAGATTGAAGGTTGCAAAACAACATATAAACTTACCCTGCCTTTAGAGCATCAATCTCTTCTTGAAGTTTCTGAATTTCAGCCTTCAGTGTATTTACTTCACTTGTGTGTTTCTCTGTTAACTCATTTATTTTCTTTGTTTCCTCTTCTTCTTTTTCTTTTAACTCCTTCTGATGTACTTCATCTTTCTCCTGTTTTTCTTTTTCAACAAGTTCTAACTTTTGTTTTAACTCATTAATTTCCTCTTCATGTTTTGCTTTTAACGCTCGGATTTCTTCTTCATGGGAAGTTTGATTCTGTTCCTGTTGTTTCAAACCTTGTTTCTCTAAAGCTTTCAACTTTTCCTCAAGTTCTCTCACTTTTTCTTGTTCACCTTTAAAATCTGCCAACACTGCAACCAAGCACATTTTAATTACATCAACATTATTACACAAAATTAATATAACAAAATATAAACAAAATAAACAACACAATATGCATTAACTAAAATTCTTATTTGATATAATTGTGACAATTTAATTATTTGTAAAATACATGTTGGTAGATGTCTAGTGTTTATCACATAATGTTATGAAGACAGCAATATATCAAATATGACTTACACAAGGTGTATTTAGCATGTCGTTCATCCAGCATCCTGGTTAAATCTCTCATGGCTGTTACCTGCAACGTCAGTGACAGATTGGAAAAATACTCATTAACAAACTAAATTCTTCAGTTCTCTCAAATTTTGTGCCTATTCATTTCATGATGTCCTGATCACACTTGGCCAACTCTCAATGGTGATGACTTCTTGTTGATACGTACATGTAGCAGTGTTGTCTTTGAGATGTACTAGCTTCTTGGAGTAATATATTCAATACTAAACACTTCAATGACTCTAGACAGAAACTAGTTGCATCTCAAGAGAAATGAGAACCATCTTGAGAGCTCAGAGACCAGACATGTCTTGCAAGAAATGAGATAAGGGGTTTAATGATATTGAATGGTACTGTAGCTGCATACATTAAAAGACATTTTTGAGTCAAAAGTGTGAGAAATTGATCAACAACTATTGAGTTGTAGCGTTACCTGAGCCAACCGTGAGCCCAAGTGAGCGCGAGTGTCTTTACATCAAGTAATCTTGGCAACTGAGCCTTCAACATCATTTCTTGTGTCAAAATTTATAACATAAAAGTGGACACCAAAAAGTTCAAATGAAGGAAGCACTTACCTTGTCTTGTTCAAGCTTGGCAAATTCTTCCCTGTTTTTAATAAGAAGTTGTCGCTTTTCATTTAGCAGAACCTGGTTCTTGTTTTGGAGGCTCTGAAAATATTGAAATTGCACATAACTATTTTAGCCTACTAGTCAGATCAACATCAAGTTATGCGATCAAGGGAAATGAGGTAATGTAATTAACTGTTGATACAATAGACTCTGGATAGAGTAGTTCAAGCTGGAGTGCTATCCCGGGTAATATTGTCAAGTGTTCCTGGGTAAGACTGTATTCTCATGGTGACTTTCTTCTCCCAGGTGCATTATAAATGAGTAACAGCCAGGCACTTCAGGCAATTCACAAGTATTGCATTACAGTGTTTTTTGCATCCTAATGTTGTTAAATTGACACTTCTTTGTTTTCATTGTTTCTGATTTGCTAGTTTTCTAAGATTTCTCAATAGCAACAATTTCCCAATCTTATCGATACAGTCTACTTATTTATGGAAAACAACTACTAACAATAATTTGAACATCTTTGACCAAAGGTTTCTGACAAAATGTGTTGCTGTTACAATCTAAAAATTGCTACAGAATGAACAGCTATTGCCAGTAACTACATCTAGCTCATAGCCTTGAACATTCACGTGTTAAATACATGACTATTGTATTTACGCATAGACTGTATGTGGTGTATGCAATGTATGTGCACATAACTTTATCTCTAAACAACAAGAGAGCTTTACCTTCACTGTGTCTTGCCAATAAGTGTTAGTACGGAATGAATCCTCGCGATGAATGGTTATAACTTGTCGGAAAGTGGTGACTTTGTTGGAGTATTCATTGCGCAAGTTAAGAACAAAAGTGTTGAATTTAGCCTGTTCAGAGATCAGACTCTTTATTATTAACTCATCAATTAATTCATGAAGTTAATACTTACTATATGTAACTGTTACACTATGGTTACAATCAGTTTTACACCAGAACTTGGCTCTACCCTGAGGTCCAAACCCTTATCCATTTAAATAACATTTTTCTAGAGACTGAAATAGTTACCCTCTCATATACACAAACCTATCTTAGAAAATAGTACATGAACTTCGTTCACATACCTATGTACCTAATCCATCACTTTTCTACACCTTCCTATACCTGTTGAATTTACTTAACGAAAGTCTCTCAAAAACAACAGTTTCTCCCTACCTTCTCTATTCTTTAGGTCATGACAGCCCCACCCTTTCATCTATCTAGTCTGAAAAAATTAACCCCTTCCGGGCAGAGCCTTACCATACAAAATAGTCCATCAATTTGGGAGCACTCGTTGAACTCCAAATGCCAAAGACCAGATTGTCACCTTAACAGCCATTTTGCTTACAATGGTCAGGCAAATGTCGCCCCTCTCATGGACTATACTGGTCAGCGGAATCACCACAAAAAAGTTTACAGCCTAATGACTGACTGACTGACTGACTGACTGATGGACGGATGGACAGACGGACAGACTGACGGACGGACTGACTGACTGACCAAGCGAGTGATTTTTCCCCAACTAACTGCTACTTAATAACTCCCACTAGCTACACTTTCACTTGTCAAAAACTAGCTTTGCACTAACTATGACAGTTAATGTACCTGGATATCATCCTCAAGTGATTTGTATTGATCTTGAATCTGATCAACAACCTTCACATGACTGCTTTTCATCTTCTTCATATCATCCATTACCTACAATTCATTTGTAATTGACACAAAGAGTATAAGTATAAGCAGACAAGCTAACATTGATGAAACACCTTGCCAAACAGCGGCCAGCGTGCCACTTAGTTATCTTAAGCACACAAAGCCATGTTCATCTACATGTTCTGTAACAGGGGTTTCATTACTGGTTGGTTTTATCAGGTGGGCAAAACGTTTTGAATTGAACCAGGCTGGTAAAATCATCCTCACAGCCAGTCAATGCGCCAAGTGTCTGGCCCTTGATGAAACCCCTGCTGTAATACACTGCAAGCAGTATTTTCCTTTTTCTAGCTCAATGCAAAACCAAAGCAATGGATCAAGCACTAAATGGAAAGCTACAAGAGAAGATTCCTCCCTCAACCCACCATTCATAATCTATGCCCTCATTTGCTTAAGTATTACATTTCCGCTTATGCAGAAGATCAGAGGAAAACAGACTGACTTTAAACTCTCTTTTGACTAATGCCCTAAAAGATAAGGTTACTAAATATGATCATGCAGGTTTTATTGTACGAGAAAACATGCTCAACATGTATTTAAATACAGCTGAAGAATGTACATGTAACCTACCCTTTGAATACAGTCTTTTGCATAGATGTAAGGAATATAAGCATTCTGTTCTCCTTGTAACTGAGGAGGTGCTAGAAGATCACTGCTTCGACTTGAGGAGCTTTCTGCAAAAAGTAAAAACTTATTGCATCAGCAAAGTGGCTAAAATGGGACATTTTTGGCCTGCAGGTGGTCCGAAATTGTAGACTAAGTTTCAAAAAATTTTAAACAAATATTTTTGAGGCATTTATTTGCAAGTCATTAAAAAGGTTCATCATAGAAACACTTATCAGTCACAGCCAGAGGTTATAAACAACAGTTATAATAAGTTATTAAAGCCTAGTTTGACTTGAGCCATCAAACATTCATTATATAACTTGTCCTTTATTTAAGGATAACAGTTTGAAGACCAACCATGCAATGTTCTACACCCTGTTATAGTTGATTGTCTGTTTGCCTCACATGTTCTTGCTATGATCAACTAACAGTTTTAACTTCAAGTGATACATGTACATGTTCATGTAACCTACCAAACCTATGCTCAATACATTAATAAAAATACACATTATTACAGGTACATGTATATGAAGAAGTTCCACAGAAACACCTTAATCTAATTTCAAGTCCTCAGCTCACCTCTATCTCTAATCCCTTCACTAGAATCTGGCGATGGTTCTTCCCAGGCCATAATTCCCTGTGATCAAGACATTACAAAATTAAAGACTTATAAAATAACCTAAAAACTTTGCCTGTGTGCATGTGTGGTTACAAAAACCTATGGCCTTAAAAACTTTTAATACATTTAAATAAAATTCTCATTATTTAATTTAATTTGCACTTCTACAATTATTCTCAGATTCTACGGGTCTTGAGAAAATTTTAAGAGGGAAACACAGAGGCCAGGGCTAATGATTTTGGTATTGCAAACAGCTTTGGTTCGAGAGTTCCTCAAGTTACATACTAATTTCTCTAGGCAAATCTTTGTGTCCAAGTAAACCACAGTCCAACACCTCAAAGACATCTACTGTATTTACTGAAACAATTAACAGAACTCACCCCATCAGTTATTGCCAATGCTCCTGAAGTTGAGGATGCAGGGCGATTTAGTCCTTCTTCAGCTCTTGATCTTGGGCGGGAACCTGTTGATTTAGGTCGTGAGCTTCCACTTGTCCCAGGTCTTGCTGGAGAACGGTAATCAATGGGTGGTGCTGTCATTGGTCTCTCTACAGATGCAACAGGGATTGGTTGTCTTGCCACTGCAGTAGCAGGACGCTGTCTTGCCCTGTGGTGAGCTGAGCTTGGTCGGCTTGAAGCAGCATTGGATTCAACATCAGCATCAGTTTCAGCAATACTCCATGCATCTTAGGATAATTGAAAGGTTTAATTAATATTATGCGATTACATGCTGAAAATGACGCTGATTTCTATCGAAATCATAATCAGCAAATTCAGTATGTATATTGGAATTCATACAAGAAAGTGCAACAGATGTCATTTGTATGATCACACTCTCTGTTCTCATAAGAAACCTAAATGCTGTTGGATTGATGTAAACTATGTTGAATTTGTATGGAAAAAAAATAGTTACCTTCAGTCCCGTAATCTTCAATATTACATGTATTAAAATAATAACTTATTAATTAACATTTGACAGTACCTTTTCTAGATTCAACATCAGGGGTTTGCCGACCACTGTCTTCACCATCTGTAGGTACAACTGCGTTTCTTTTAACTCTCCGTCTTGCACCGCTTTCCATACTTCCAAGAGAATCTGTCTCAGTTCCATTTACTCCTTCAGTGTCCGTTGTTTGAGGAACCTCTGTGTCAGTTGTCTGTGGCGCCTCATGAACACCATTCATTTCTGACTGATTAATTTCATCATTGGCCTCATCGCCCTTGTTAGCTTCATCTGCTTCCCTGACAGATATCAAGCTTCCTTTCTGTAGTTCTCCTGGAGTTGTGTCTTTGGTTTGATCTGAAGACTCTCCAGATTCCTTAGTTCCCTCTGTGTCATCTGTGTCTGTCCATGCTGATATATTCAAAGAAAACTTTGTTACAGTACTGTAGTACAGTAAAATTTTTGTATCACTTGATAAAACAGAGAATAACTACATTAAAAAACAATACAATACCACAAGTTACCACCTCTTGTCTTATTTCTATCAAGACATATCTAGATCTTGTATCTCTCAAGAAGCATCTCATTCTCTTAAAAAATCACTGCACACACCCTCTCAAGAAAGTGTGCATGTTTCAAAGATTTCTGCTCTACAATTCATTGCCAAATCAATGGCACCCAAGGTGTCAACCAAAAGTTTGATCAAGTTCTAATTCAATTCACATAATTATCAAAACATATAAAGAATCATGGAAAGATTTTATACATTTGGTACAGGCTACAAGAAACATGTAAATCAACCTTTGATAATGATATTTAAAACAAACCTGCTATAAGCAACTCTGTTTTGAATATCACCAGAAGGCAAAGCATTTTTACTTATAGTGCACCCAAGAGAAAAAAAGAGGCTTCTTACGAGAAACAAGAAGTGCCTGAGCAATAGAAATGAGATACATCTCTTGAGATGAGACAGTTGTATCACTGAAAACATTTATTGCTCAGCCATGTCAAATTGCTTTGTAACAGCAGGCAGGATAACAGAAGTAGCAGGCAGTAAGGTCCAGAGTCCTGTTTCTTATTAGTCAGAATTACGTGTAGTTAACTCCAGTGAAGAAGGTGGTGTGAGACTGAATTCTCCTGTAGCCTACAGTAAGAAATATTCTACATGCACATACACATGAAGTTGTCCCCAACTCCTCCCAAAGAAAAGCAAGAGCGAGGGTTTCCTCAAAACGGTGAGGAGGGGGGATAATATAATAGTTACCATGTAGACTAACTGGAACCAGCCACTAATGACAATGTAACTTTCTTTCAGATCAGGTGCAGGTATCAAATAAAATCATTTTAATTTTTGAAAATGTCTTTAAGACTGCCCTTTAATTTGTTAATGCTCAGTCCCATATTTATGAACATATAAGAACGCTACCACCACTCACGGTATGTAGGAGCAGTGAGTGCCACCATGTGCTATAAAACATGTACACACACCACTTCTATGACAAGAGGGTGATTGCTCACAATCAATAATTGATTGATCATGCTCTATTTTCACAAGGCGGGTTGGATCATGTGTAGTAAAGGCATCAGCAGTTAAATGTTGATTGATACCCTCGATCGACACTTGATCGATACTCGATTGACGCTCAGTGGATACCTCTGTTGACACACAATTGACACTCTATCAACATCTTGGGTTAAAAGTTAGTCGAGAGGCGACCAGTTTTCACAGACACGCCATTGAGTGTCCATCGATACATACGAGTTGGTCCACACTCGGCCGACTATCGACAGACTGTTCATTAAGTGTTGATCAGGTGTGGATTGAAATATTGATCGAGTGTCAACAAGTATCGATCAAGATACGTATCCATTGAGATGTCGGAGCAACTTCAGAATACCCGGCCACTTTATTTACATGTGTCGGTGGGATTTGAAGAACGAGGTATATAACAATAGTTGCTATTCTTATTCAATGAGATGCTAATAAGTGGCCGGGTATTCTGGAGTTTAGCCGAGATGTCCATCAAGTGTCAATCAAGAGGTCAATCAAGAGGCAATCGAGGGTCAATCAACACTCAACTGGGGATGCCTTTACTACACATGATTTCATGGGTAGAGAAAAACGGGACTGTAGTATTTGGATATACAGAGTACAAAACGATGGTGAAGGGCATGAAAAATTAGTAACACATCTTCCATTTAATAAAAAGCTATGTGTGGTGGACTTACTTACTACACATAAATGACAAAACTAAATTTTAGCCATGGACTTGTATTGACCTGTCAGCTGTGGTACCACATTGTATTTCCTGCAGTTGTGCAACTTACTGAGCAAAATAAAGATACATGTACGTGGAAGGCTTGAACAAGTCGACCACAAAGGCCATTCGATCAGGCACCGCGTAGTACAGCTTTCGAAAAGAAATAAGGCCCTATAATAAAACTGGTTCGAACTTAACATAAGATTCGATTCTTGCGATGATTGAGCAGAGAGCTACAAGATCACACTTTGACAGTCACCACACGCCCGGGAAGGTAAGGTTTAATTCACAAAATGTCAACTAACTTCTGAAATAAATACACACCTTGTTCCTTGGATAACGTGGAGGCCCTTGCTTGCGGCTTCGAAGGTTTTCGCTTAGGACCGACCTTCGGATTTCGTGTTGCCATCATTTTGTCGTCTTTGTGAGAAGGGAGGCCTCAGTTCTCTTGCTTCATCCACTGTTGAATTCCAATAACTCCAAGATAAATAAACACTTGGTGAAATACGAACCACAATCCGTTGGAAATCACAAAATACGAATCATGGGTCAATGCAATTCCATCGAAATTCCAGGTTCGCGCGAGGCAACGAAACAAAATCCTTAATTCGACCAATATTTGAATCCCATCAAAAAATTATAAAATATAATCAGCCATTTTGAGTTCTAGAGGTTATGGTCAATGCTATTGTCAAGATAATGAAGGAAAATGTTAGGCTCTGAGTTGCTATAGAACTGCGTCCATGTTTACTGCGTGACGTCAAGCGCAGGGTAATCGATAACTCATCGGTCAACACTCGTTGAGAAAAATATCACGGGGATCACTCGGAGAACGCTCGGTAAATAGTCGTAACAACCTCTCAGTGAATCATAACTTTGTAGTTCGTTGTTTTGAAAGGACCATGAGAGCCTTATTAATTTTAAATTTTATTTGGATCTTTTCTCCTCTTGAGTCTAAGCATCCACCCGGTCATTTGGAACCTTTAGGATCTCATCAGCCGCCGCTAGGTTCGATAGAGATCACTGACTTCGTTCCGTCATCTCAAGATTTCTTCGAACAATATGCTCTTCCAGGTGAACCTGTGCTTTTCAAGGGAGCAGCGAAAAAGATGCCCGCTTTTTCTAAATGGACAGATGAATATTTAAGGTATGATAAAAAACACCTGATGTTTTTATCTGACTCGCTAATTTCTGAATTGATGGACGATAAAATTGAAAAGTCTACTGACTTTTTTTGGAATTTGTTTCTGACTTCCAGACTGAAAGTTAATTAACTCAATTTTATTTAGCTTGAGTTCCTTCCCCTGATCTTTGGCTACTTGTACTTGTTGGTTTTTAGAAATTCCTACATACACGAAAGACATATTTTATTTGTTCGATATTTGTTCGACAGGTTTTTACTTGTTTTCATGTTGAATAGGAGCCGTGAGTTTTTACATTGAGGTTAAATTTCGTCTAAAAGGCTATAGGGAACATACAGATTGTTTGGTTTAATATTGTGTTCTTCAAAGTTTACAGGAAATGTCTTGAATGTATGATGGAACTTTTGAGCAAGAGAGATTATTATTATTTGTTCAAGAAATTAATGAACTGAAATTTAGATTGAAGTACCTGTAAAGAATATTGAAAATTGATATGCATTCACGCACAAGCCAATAGGAAATTCTCTATTTCAGCTCATCTATTATTCACAATCATTTTGTCGAACAACTGACAACAGTCACAAAATAACATATTCATTAGTTACCTAGGTAACAGTGTGTTCTGCAGAGTATTTTTATAGATTTCACTTTAATTTATTCTGAATCATTTTTAACAGAACTAAGAATTAAGGTTAATTCTTGATTTTAACAACAAAAACTTTTAATTGGTAAGAAAGAGATCAAATTTAAATTTCAAAACATATTAAGAGAAGGAATGTATAAAAGATACAAAGTGGAATCTTTAGTGTGTAAATATGAGAGTTTTTATATTATATAATATTTCACCTACATTGTCACTTTTTAAGAGAAACATTTGCAAACTTGACCTGGATGTTTTGACTGATAGTTGTGGTAGTAATTTGCACTTTATATGCTGTCTTTTTAAATTATGTATTTCTGTCTTATATATCTTATGCATTTTTATCTTATTTATATTTTTATATTGTAAATATCTTTGATTAGCTTATAGATTCTAATCTTTTATGTTATAGTGTCCCCATTTAGTGGTTTTGATACTGCTGTTTTAGTCTGACACTTAAGTAAAATTACTTACTTACTTACTTACGTTTTTATTATGAAGTGTAATATAGCAAAAAATTCCGGTTATGAGCCGTGGCCAGGTTTATACAACTTCATAAGAGGTTTTGTATGGGCTTTATGAATGGAAGGGGAGGGGGGTATCGGGGAAGGGCTTGGAAACAGTCTAGAAAAGTGAAGTAAGCTGTTGACACCAACATCCAGTCAGCAGTATAAAAAGAAGTTTTGTGTTCTTGCAAACAAGCACAGATGTTGTTGTATGAAGCTTCCTCGTAATGGCAAATACTGACCACTGATCTGTGGCATGACGTACACAAATTAAAGGATGGCTTATTTCTGGGGGATTATATGGGGGACGTATAAACAAGGGGGGTCTATAACCTGAAATTTACAACGTATGATTTGGAAAGATGTCTGCTATATTAATTATTGTTTAGCCATTGTCCCAGATACAATAATATCTGATCATCACTTCATGTCACAAAGAATGCATATCATCCTACATGCCATGTTGCTCAGTAACCGTCACTAAAATCCAATGGCTGCCAGTCTCAGTTTAAGCAAAAATATCACTTGAAAATAATACAATGTAAAACACTAATTAAAAAGAAGTTTGAAATTATTTTCTTCACCTTACAGAAAGTCAATTGGCTCAGCAACACCAACCCATTTGAAATTTTCAGTGTAGCTACATACTTCAAGGAAAGAATTTCCACAGAGTTTCAATTAAGACCCTCATTAAACCAGCATAATTAATGGCATTTCACCATGTAAAATAATTAAAATTTTAGGTTTGAATCTTCCATAACTGGGACCACCTTTTCCATACATTCTTAAATTGAAAATATTACACTTTTCAATTAATTCTTAATGGACTCTCCTTCTTTTAGTGAGAATTTTGGACAAGAGGCTATTGATGTTGAAGAAGGTAAAAAAGAGAACAGATCCCTTGCTACATTTAATTTCAAGTTGAAAGACTTTATCATGCGTTATAAGAATGAGGATATTTACATGGTTGAATCTCTTCCAGTAAAAATGAGAGGTACTAACAATATATTATATTATTAATTAATCAAATGACTCCTTAAGTTTACTGAGCTTACAATGCATTACACATTACATGAATATTATAACTTCTTTCATTTCGCGACAATTTACTAATTGCGGTGTCACCAATGGTGTTCCCCTTTAAGAAATCAAATTTATCACTTGGCTTCATGTGGGACACATGATTTTCTTGGAAAAAATAAAATTGAAAGAAATACTGAGATAGGACTAGCACTTCAAACACTAAAGATTTTTTAATTAGTGAATACAAATGAAATTATAATGTTCAGTATTTTGCACATGATAAAGTCAGCACTCAGTTCTTGAGCTAAAATCTGATCCTGCATGTAGTCAGGATTTAAACAGATCAGAGGAGTGTTGATTTTGTAATTAGTAATGAGAAAAAAAAACAGTAGAATTCTGAAAGTAATGCCCCTCCCCCTCAAAAGTGATGCTTTCATGAATTGAAGTAAAATTGAGCACATTTCCTTTTTACACTCCAATTGCATTCTAAATCCTAAAAATTAAAAGGCCTTCAAAATTTAACTATCAGTCCCTTCAAAAACGTAAATGATATGTACTGTATTGTGCCAGGCAAGAGACATATACTGAACTTTTCATGTCACATTAGATACCTTTTTGTGTGAGATGGCTGCTGATGATATTACAAAAAAAATGCTTTTAATCATCCAAAAGTATCCTACCCAGAAGTAGCAGCCCTTGCTAAATCCCAATATGAATGGATCCTAAACATTACATTTGGAATTTTATGGTAAATTGTACAGTGATCGTTCCATGATTACATAGAGCAGTAAACATTTCCAGTCAAAGCTTATAAAATATTACAAAAATGAACCTGAGGCTGTTTCCATTTGCAAAACATTTGTACAAATTTTGGTTGGAATTTAAAGGAGACCTGACTTTTCAGTTCAGTCCACTGGAAAAGTTCACGAAGAAATGATTTAGCTTCTGGAAAGGTAGTCCTGTTTTTCCATAAATAATGCTTCTCTGATTTGAGATTCATGTTCTGTTTACCTTTTTGGGTGAGTGCGAGAGTGATCTTTAAGTGTGCTTAAGTTTCAAGCATTTTGACTTTTACAGCCTCACCTTAACATCTCAACCGAAATGGACACTGCATTGATCAGAGAAACTTCAAATGAAATTTTCAGGAATTTTGTGTTACTTATAAACAAGCGGAGTTTACTTCATTGGCCATTTGATGGTGGAAGACTTGAGATTGCAGCCCAATATTTAAGAAATAGAAAACATGTACCTTGTTTCTATCGAGTTTTAGTATAAATCTATAAGCAATCTATCACAAATGCTGTTCTCTGATTGGCCACGCTATTCACTATCTATTCTGTGATAGATAGTGAGTAGCATAGTAGTGTACCCTTGTTAACAAAATGACAGCTGCTTCTTGGCGTTTTTGAAGTGTCTATGAATTGGATTTAGATAAAGTTTTGAATGAATAGTAGATTTATACTAAAACAATTAGATTATTCACTCTTGATTTCTATGCGTGATAGAAATCTTGAGCTCATAATCTAATTGTTTAATAGAAACACAAGTGGAAGTTTGGGAGAACGAGAAATGCTGTGGGAACACGAGCCGACAGGCGAGTGACTTTTCACAGCTTTTTTGAGTTCTCCCAAACTTTCATGAGTGTTTCTATAACTTGATAGAAACAAAAACCGCGAAAAAAAAAGGAAAACAACTTGTTTACTTTGATCATCAAAATGTAAATTCTCTTTACACAAGCCATCATTATGTCAACAGTTTGTGCTAGTTCTGTGTTTCTATTAGGTTATAGAAACACAATTTTCAACCAATCAGTGCACATATTTTCTTAGGGCTGTTTTCTAATGTTAAATATCAACTTGAATCAATTAATTTACAAATTTAACTAATGATTTCACCAACAATGTTTGTGTTAGAGGAATATGCACTATTAAAGAGCATTGGTTGCGGGGGATTTACCAATATGCTCCAAGATGCTGTAGTTTGGTTCAGCAGTGGAGGAACCAAGTCAGTTCTTCACTATGACGCTGTGGATAACATCAACTGCCTGTTTGATGGAACAAAAGAGTTACTTATGATTAACAAGGTAGATTTATTGTACAGGTCATTTGATGACAGAGCCAGATCTGAAACCAAGTGTTGCTCAAGGTTAGATGACAAGGCTGAACAACAGTAATGGTATTCATTACAAATTATCCTGCAAAATAATCTTGGTGAAAAGAAATGCTGTGAGTCTGTGGGCCATTCTTCCTATGACACTTGCGCACAGGGAATCATAATAGTTGTATTAATCACGCACATGACATCTTTGAGATATTGCATACAACTACCATGATTCCCTGCGTGTGCATCTCATAGGGGGAATGGGGTTTTACCTTGTGCCCCAGGCTTCAAGAGATCTTTGGTTTCCAATGTATTTTTAATTCCTTCACTTTTGTGTGGTTTGGAGGCTTTGGAAAAATTGGTTGGTGAGGAACTAACTGTTGGAGCTGATAGACCATCTGATTCCCCCAATCCCTCAAATTACAGAGTTAGAGTTCTTGCAAATGTTGTATTTAACAAATGAATTTGTGACTTCTTTTGGAGGCTCAGTGTTATGGTTATTGTTGTAATCATTTCAGTCTCATCTTCTGCAAGCACATATTGACAAGGTAAATGGAGCATTCTCCAGTGTTGATGTGGATAAAGTTGATATGTACAAGTTTCCAGGGTTACAGACTATCCCTTATTACAAGGTTCTCATGGAACCAGGCGACTGTTTGTTCATTCCTGCACGGTGAGTTAACCTTGTTTCATTTTACAACATATTTTAACCATGTGGTAATAGTAGTAATTTATTGGTGGAGTAGATATTATAGAGCATCTTGTCTGTCTTGCCTTGAGCATTTATGTCTCTAAACCAAGTGTAGACCATGTTAACCTCTCTTAACCAGACACCTTGCTGAAGTGGGCCCTGCATGTTCCAAGCTCTTTGGTTCATTGCAAGGGATAAGGCTGGTGCAGATCTAGGGGGGATTCAGTTTAACCCCCTAGATTTAAAATAATTAGACATTAGTAAGAACCCTTTGACTTGGTCTCAAAATGCGGGAAATCCCATTTCCAAGGACCTCAATTTTAAAACTTTTCCATGGGATGATGCCCTCAGACACTCCCTACAGGCAACCGCCTTCGGCGGTCCGTCTCTCAAACCCCCCCTTCTCTAAAATCTTGTATCTACCCCAGATAAGGGGACAGTGTCAGAACAGTGGTGAGGGAACAGTGAAACATCTCATATTTGTTTCCCTTTATTACCTTTTGGCATACTCTCTTTTGTTATTTTCTCCCTATCTCCAGGTCTGGAAATGACTTATACATACTTAGATATATACCAAATAACTCAGGACTGTGTTTGCAGTCCATTTCTTCACCTCCCTCTATGATAGACATCTTTCCAAGGAGGATGGTCACTAAATCACTATTTCTTCAAAGCAAGTTTTATTAGTCCCTGAGGACTTGACTGTTTCTTGCTGGACATATTTATTCGAAATAATGTGAGTTGCTAAAAATGCTGTGGTTTTTAGGTGGGTTCACCAAGTACGTTCTTATGGACAACGCAACCTAGCTGTGAATATTTGGTGGGCGCATTTTGTGAAGTTCAACCAATCAGACTGTGAAAGTAGCCCTTACAAAGACAAAGACTTAATTCCACTAAGTCAGTTTGACTTTCATCCGCAAGAGGCAATAAGGTAGGTATGGATTTTGATAAATGTTTTGCTAATTAAAAGCGATTTTAGACCTGGGGGAGACTCTCATATGAAAAGGTCAGGGATGCTTGTCATCTTGCTTAGAGAGATAAATCAAGGATTGTGGTCTCACTTAGGGTGTTGATGGCAAAATACCACTATTTTTAGCTGTCAAAGTATCCTTTAGGGTGCACTCAAAGAAATAATAATAAAAGAAATACTCTTAAATTTAGGCTCAATTTCTGCCGGTCTCTTTAGTCCGATCTGTTAGCGTGGGTTCCTTTCCCAAACAGCAGCTAGTAATCAAACCTATACTGTTTTAAGTGGTATCTTTTAGGGGTCTAACAAAGCTCGAGCCACACCCAGATTGGTCTCCTTCAGGGGTTTAGTTCAAATTTTCCAATGAGCATCTCCGACCTTTTCATATGGGAGTTCCCCCATCCCCAGGGATTTAGCCATGTTTATGTATGTTGGAAGACGTTTTGTCACACTTCTTTCTTTTTACATTAAAACAGGTGCAAGATAGCAAATAATTTTGTTGCCAGTGATAGCTTAGGACATCATAGATGAATGAGAAATTATGTAACATTGCGCAGTCTCTCTTAATCCCTATTTGAAGTATTTCAAAAATCTACTTGCCTGGCAATTTTTGACATCCTAATCATTGGCAATGTCAACAAATATCACTAAAGCTTTTTAAAATCCTCTGCATTTGATGTTACTATACAGAGAAGTGTGTGGTCAAGGCAGTTCTCAAGGGAGATGACATTTTAGAAGATGTTCCTTATTGATTCTTATCACTTGAATTTAAATCAATGTGAAATTGTATAGAGAGCTTAGTTTTTGATTTACCTAGTTCCCTGGCCTCAGTATTTCACTATAGTGAGTCCTTTTTGGGTCATGTGCATGGCCGTTCATTGCAATTACATCACCAAAATGAATTGCCAATGAAAGCCGAACAGGAACTAGACAAGTTTATGAGCAGACCTTGAAATTAACAGCTGAGGCTATTTCATTTCTAGTGGTAACCCTAATGACAGCAATCAATTCTTGCAAATTTGACACAAACTGCAGTAGATAATTATTAAAATATTCTCTTGATATGCCTGGTATTTTTATCAGGCAAGGGACTCTGCAAACCATGGGTGAAAAACCAGTCAATTTAGAGCAGTGGCTAGAATTAATCCAGGTAAGATTTGACAAAATTAACTGATTATTTTTGTGGGGGAAATTTTGCAATGTTCAGATCAGTAATTACCCGGGGAAATTAATAATGTAGGTAAGGTAGGTAAAGGCTTGATATGAGCCAAGTGCACCCCCCCCCCCCAACATTAAGTTTGCTGATACCCATTTATGGTGGAGAGAAGCACTTTGAGAGTAAAGTGTCTTGCCCAAGAACACAACATAATGTCCGCCCGAACCCGTACCGTTCGATCTGGAGATGAGCACACTAACCATGTCATGAGGCCGCCGTGACTCCCAATTAATGTTCTTGTCGTCATTTCTTCTCACAACAATGTGTAGCTTCAAAATTTCAATGCTGTGTGCTACTTGCTCATATTGCTTCCTTACATATTGCTTCGTAACTAATAATGATAAATAAGTTGTATAACCCCGGTTTATTTATTTCATACATGTGCAGTAGAACTTCTTCAATACAGACACCATACGGACGAAAGAAAGTGTCCGTATTCGAAAGTTGTCCACTTTACAGAGGTCACATGAATTATATGACTTCACTTCAGAAGCAGCCTCACAATCAGTTAGTTGGGGCTCAGCGCTAAAACACGGTAGAGCAAAAAAAGGAGAGAGCGACTTGGTGCGGCTTGAGGCTTGCTCTTTGCGCCACGCTTCTCCCCTATTTTTTCGTACGCCATATTTTCGCGCTGTGCCCCAATTAACTGAACGCCTGGAAGAGGCAAAGAGGTTTAATAGGCTCCACTCTATAATATATAGTATAAAGTGCCCTTCAAGTCAAAACTGAACCAAGCACGTCTTTGGAGTTCATTTATTAATCTTTTTTTTAATAGACAAGTTGCCGGGACTACGGGAACTGTCCATTAAAGAGAGTTGTCCGACTCCTTACATCCTCCTTCTTATATCTTCTTTCGCCATGGACACAGCCACTATGTTCTGTCGTGACCAAATTGCAGAACTTTTGCAGTTGTTGTTAAATGGTTTTAAAAACTGGCCATGAAGGGTTCATGCATTGTTGTTGTTTTTAGGCGGAAGCATCTGGTCGTGAGGAGGAGCTTTCACTGATTCCAAGGGATGTATTAGAACAGGTAATGAATTCTGATTTTGACGCCCATAATGTTGCTGAACATCTGAACTAAACCAATTTCCGAAGAAGGAAATATTTCTGTGGAAGGAATTATGTTTTGAAAAGTTTTCCATCAAAAATCTTGATTTATGACCATAGAAATGATCCATTACTTCCTTAGTAGGATGTCACTATTGAGGGCGTACATTTTTTTGTGGGGGGGGGGGGGGGAGGGGAGGTATTCGCAAGCTATGCCATCCTTTGCGTAAGAAGCTCCTCCAGACTTTTTCTTTTTCACTCCTCTGCCTCGTGCTCTTCGCACTCAAGTTTAGTGCGTTGCAGAAATTTTTCGCTTTCCATGCTCGGCTTACGCAGCTCGACCTTGTGGACAAGTCTGAAGGTTTCTCTTGAGTAGCAGTAGTAGTAGTAGAAATCTTTAATGAGGATACCAACATCACAGTAGAGTGGTTTACAGAAGGGTCCTCAGTGCTGTGTTCTGATGATTCTTATATTTTGATGTGCAATTTCGCCAAGTGGACAGGCCAGGGTCGACAGACCAACAAAAACGCGCGAGAAAAACCCGTTACAGCCATGTTGGCTTTTTTGCTGTTTTGTCGTTCCAAAACAGCTGAACACGCGAGACAGTTAGTTTGCATAGAAGTCTTTAGAAACAACAGCTTTTGGAGGTAGATTATTCCGTTTTGCTTCACTCTGACTTCTGCCTTTTGTTTTGTTGTTGTTGTTGTTGTTTTCTATTTGTTTACTTGTTGCTCTGTTTCTTTTTCTGGAAGAATTTCCACGAAATCGATAGCAACAAAGATGGTTTCGTGTCTTCAGAGGAGATTTACGACGTCAAATATGATGAGCTTGAACGACTGCTCGGCTACGTAGAGGAAGACGAAGAACAAGACGAGGAAGATAACGTGGATGGAACAGAGGAACAAGACACACAGCCTGAAGAAACATCAGAACACAGCACTGAGGGAAAAACTGATAACACAGATCACAACCATATGGAACTGTGATAGCCTCTTACTTAGTTGCTGCGTAGGCATTCAGGACAAAGGAGCCGTGTTACAATATTTTAAGTCATTTTTTGGTGTGAAAAGTACGTTCACATTGAAGAAAACCTAAAAATGCCGTAATATTTTGGTAAGGTACTGAAGAAAAACACCAAAGAATTAAGAATAAATCGGCAGAGACAAAATTGAAAAAATTGGTTAATTCTTTGTAGTTGTTCCACTGTGACGAAGTTCGTTTAAACAGGAAAGCTTTAGCTAGCTTTGCAGCCCAGCCAGGTTATCTCCCGAATTCCTACACAAGACGAATAACCTATTATTGAAATGGTCTAACTTCGATAAATGCTATTAGATAAATTCTATTGACATGCATTTGGCGAGTATTAGAGATTCTTATATTTTGAGGGAAAAGCTGATAACACTGATATCTACACGTTTTAGAGTTCCCTCCCTTTCCTTGTAAGTCTAACCCGTGCCCCAGGCAGGCTTTTAAATTAGACCATGGATTAAACAGGAAAAAGTAGTATATTTAATGAAAAGAGGTATTTAATTACGGAAGGCTATAAAGAGTTCAAAGCAGTGCATATTGTTGTTCCATGTTGTAAGAAAATATAGATCATTTTTGTCTTGCGGAAAGTTAAAACTTTCAGTTGTAAAGTAATGTCTTAGTAATAAAGAACATTAAAGGTTATGTTTGTAGCTCTCAATTTTCTCTCTTATCTTTAAAAATAAAAAACAAATCAGGGTTTATACGAACCTTGAATTCACTGCCTTGAAACTCCGTAACATTTATTTATAACTATACAGGTGAGATTACGTATATAGCACATTACGTATATTACATCCAGAGTTTATCCTAAACTCAAAATGTTAAACATGATCGCGCCCTTTCTTAGCCAAAGAGTTCTACTGAACATATATAAACAAACTATATTACCCATCCTAGATTACGGGTGTATCATATGGGGTGTCTGTGGAAAAAGTAATTCACGACGATTAGAGAGATTACAGAATCAGGCCATGCGTATCATTCTTGCTGCGAATCGCAGAACGTGCTCACAGGATATACGTAACAGGCCATATGTGCTATCCTTAGATAGTAGACGGTGGTTTTTGAAGCTACAATCAGCGTTTAAGATCGTACGCAATGTTCACTGTCCGCACCAGTTAGAGGGATATCTTGTTAAGAGGTCTGATCTGCATGGAAGAACACTCCAAGACTCAACACTTTTAAACGTCACGCCAACTAAAACGAAAATGGGTCAGTCTACTTTCAAGCGTGACGCTGCACGAGAATGGAACGGATTACCAAGAGAGATCAGAGAATTAAACACACTTTCTAAGTTTAAAACATATTTTTAAGCATTTTATGGATCAAGACCGTATCAATAATGTATGTACCGTAAATTAGGTTCAATTTTTTGCTTGTTTGTTTGTTGTTGTTGTTGCTCTTCTTTTCAAATGCTTGTTTTTACATAATCTCCAGAATGGTTGTAATTTTCAATGTAAATGTTTAGTATATAGTTCATACCAGTGATCCAGTGATCACTGATTGGCCTTTCAGGTTAAATAAAGTCTTTTATTTTATTTTTAAACGACTTAAGACCGACATTTGAGGGGTGCATTCCTTCCTCTTGACCTACAGTTTATGTATTACCTTATGATCTTATAAACGTATATTTGTTACGTTTTTTTTTTTGCCTCTAATGATATATTCTTTTGTGTCTCGGTTATTCAAAATTGCTTTGTTTTTGCTTGTAATCCGACTTGTCCAGCCTCTTAGTCTCTTTATGTCTCCAATAATATCTTAACATGGCAAACTACAGGATCTAGGGAGAACCCTTACCAGTTTTCAGCACCATAGGTTCCCTTTTGAGGAGCGAGAAAAGGCACGAAGTCAAGTTCCCTAACCATGTTTTTTAAGAGTAAAATGAAAATCCTCGTGCTTGATAGGATCTCATAATATATTCAAGATCTGTGTGGCTTCCATCACATTCGTCACAGAGCAGTTGTCTCTTGGGGATTGTAAGTTTTGAAATGTGAAGGCTCAAGTGGCAAACCATCCGTGAGGAATGTGACAGAATAGCAGGAGATCTTGAATGGTCGGCCATAACCATTCAATCAACAAAAAAATTCGAAATTACGAAACAGGGACAATTTCTATCTTGCAATTTTCTAAGAAAAAATCGCTGTGGCCAGCTCAGCCAGGACTCGAAGCCGGGCCATATCTGACTCGCAGTCAAGCCCACAGAAGATACATGGCATGTATGGTAAAAAGAAAACTAACCGCCTTCCACGAATACAAACAAACGGCAAATTTTAATAATATTATATTACATATATTTTATGGCTCTTCTTAGTTTACTAAATACAAAATTGTGGAAAAATCATCAAAAATAGCAGTAAAGTGCGTTTCTTGCTAAAAGGTAAGGTTTACAAAGGTACATACTGCAATAAATTTACACCTTAAAAATGCTAAATACAATAAATTACATGTACACGACATTCAAGTAGGAAAATAATTTTTTTATAAAACTTTGAGTATATGACATGCACTCTCGTAAGGAGCCACTTTACAAGATAATCACATCACACCACATTTCGTAGCTTCGTGATAAAGAAGTAATATTTTTCATATTTAAACGAACACGAGAGTGAGCCGTTGCCGCCGGGACTTGACACGAGTTTGTCAAACTCGTTCTCAGAGCCTTCGCTTTTGATGATCTGCAGGGGTAAGACTGGTAACGAGATGAATTACAAGTCTCTTTAAGCGGCACTCGCTGTCATTATCGGGTTATCTAAATAAGGGTGCGTTTTTCTTTATTTTAAATAGAAGATATTAGTAGTTGTCCAATGCATTTATAAAATCTGAGGTTCCTAGATATAGGCCTGCAAGTCAATACCTAGCATAAGAGACGGACCGCTAATCAAGTAGTAATAATTAATTATGCATCAATCTTGGGAATGAAAAGCCTGGCTACAATGTGCTGAGTAATCGTATCTGTAACAAAATTCTTGAAAGAAGTTCTCAAAAGACATCTTTTTTATAGATACGATTAATTAGTAATTGGACCTCGTGTCGTGCAATATTCAGGGAGTAATCGTGCTCGTAATTCAAAATGGGCTTCACGCTGCGCGCTCGTCCGATTTTAAATTTACGCACACGATTACTCCCTGAATTGCACTCCACTCAGTCCAATTACTATTGTAAATACTAAATGCTGACAAAACAATACAGCTATCTTAAGCCATTGTTTCAATGTACAGAATTTTCTTCAAATTGAAGGAAAGATTTGCAAAATTTTAGTTCACTTAAGCCAAAAAACCTAAAGAGTTTCCAATAAGCCATCAAAAGAAGAAGAATGACAGAGATCGTGGAAGACCATAAATGACGCTGTAACGTAAACTCCTGTAAGCTAAATCACAAATTATTACAAATTGACCACTTCTGACTATAAATAGGCTATATTGAGTTAACTACAAATTACACAGCGCACTGGAATAAATCATCCCTGACGATGAATATATTTTCCACGCACAACGACTAAGTTGTTCAAATTCTACCATTTGATTAACATGGCGTCTCATACAAACGTCATACGAACTTAAAAGTTAAATGTTCTTCTTTAGAAATCGCTCTGAGTTGTAGTCTTCTTTTTCGCATTCATGGCGCGCGAAAATTGTAGGGAGAGAAAACGAAGATACTCTGATTGGTATGGGAACGGTTGCTACCCGTAATTGGGTTTTCTGGTTGAGAAGTGAGGTAACCTCTAGATTTTATATCATGCCTTCAAAAACCCTTTTCAAGCGTCAGGAATGCTGAAAATGGCGTTTTAGAGGGTAAAATTCGGAAGAATCTTCCGGGGAGGCATGGCTCTGCCCTGCTCCCCACCTCTAGAATCTCGCGCCTTCGGCGCTTCCCATCCAGCCGATGGCGTCGAAAGTTATTAAGGTGGACAACCCCCTCCCTCTCCTTTCAGGAATTCCTGGATCCGCCTGATCGCATCATGATTGTTTTCTCTCATCAAAGCAATATCTTAGCAAAAAAGTTTCATACACTCCAATTTGTAAATTAAACACAAATTACCCTAGTCCTACGTCCGTCTCCAAACCACATGGATCTCTGACTTAATCGACCGATTCACCCAGAAACCATTGAAATCACGGACTTACTGGTAAGGCTTCACCTTTCGCCAGTTCTTTTTCAATGCTTTTATGAGTGTACTCATTAATACTATTTTATCCCTACGGTCCATTTTTTTGTACTTGGGTGCTGCAATATCCAGTCCATACTTCTTTTTCAAAATGTTCACAAAATGTTTGAGGGAGATGTAGTACTGGCCTATGTCGTCCGTAGTCATCGATTCACCGGAAGTTGAACTTTCATCTGGCGGTTCGTCCCCAGGCCTCTCACCTTGGACTACCTTGTCACCTGGTAAAGTTCCAAATAACATTTAAAATGTTAAAGTCGATGATGAGGCCCCTAGCATGTACCGCTAACATCAAAGGACAAATGAATACGTGAATGGTTTTTGGAGAACACAAGATGTGGAGAAATGGAATGAAAATCTTGTTGTAGCTTGATGTTTTACTGCGTAGGAAAACCATTTGCATTAAGCTCTCTGCACAAGGAATGCAAGCAACAAAGACTAGCCTGGAAGCAAACTCCGTTGGTGGACAAGAAAATTATAACAGGAGAGGTTTTGAAAAGGTTCACTTCACTGCTTATTATCTGAGTGCCATGTCGGTATTAACGAACCGATCAAAGCGCTTTTGCACGGCAGCCATGTTGCATGGCAGGAACAATAGATTCTTCTTTCTATGGGAAAAGAATGTTCTTTCTAATGCAAAACATCTTCATTGTTCCTGCCATGCAACATGGCTGCCTTGCAAAACCTCTTTTTACGATAACTGCAGAAATTCTCGCGCGCTCATTGGCTAATGTTCTTTGACAATAAGCGGACAAAAAATGAATTTATGATTTATGCGATGCGTCAAAGAGCGTGAGTGGACAATTTGACAATTTGTTGTCGTAAAAGACAAATTGACGTTAGTTTTTCATGAGTCTGTCCTATTATTGACAATGAATTTCATCATAACATTGTCATAAGTAGTCTGCGGATCCACTCGGTTGTCGCCTCGTGGATCCACAACTACTTTGACAATGTTATGACGAAATTCATGATCAATAACAGGACAGACGCATGATAAAACTGACGTCTGTTAAATTGATATTGTGTTGTGTCTGTTACCTTTACAAGCTCCAAGATGATCCACATCAATAAATGTCTTGATTTTGCACATTTCCTTGCGCAAACTGCTGTAGTCCTGGTAAGTCTTTCGGTCAGTGCCACACAGAGTCATGGGTTGGAGGTTTTTCGAACACCCACGCTCAGCCTTTCTTGGGTCGGACATGTTACAGGAGCACGTGACACACCGAGGTCTCCCGGAAGCATCCGCAACACACAGTTTGTTACCACAGTTTATATTGTCACATGACGCGTTTACTGATTGAAAAAAGACAAAGCTTATTATTATACAGTACGAGGTTTTGGTTGGCTTCAAAAGATATTGTGTTCCTTAACTGAAAACTCCCCGAAAGTAGCGATAGAATTTCTTGGTTCTAATTTTGCCCTTGTTATATGTTCCCTCGTGTAAACAAGATAGCATTTTGAGGCTTTTACGATAAGATAAGATCTCTGTCTGGCACCAACAAAAAAGGGCGCCTGATCGCCTGCAATCTAACATATATACACGTAAAATGACATTATTGTTGACTAGGAAGATCGATCTTAAAAGAGCTCTTACTCACCAATACATTTGCCTCTGTAAGCCATGCCAATAGCTTTTCCTTGTTTGCAGGTCTCTTTCCTGAGATGACAACTGCTTTCATACTGAACGCCATCAGCACCACACAGGGGCCCATCTTTTTTCGCACGTTTGGGGCAGAGGGAGTCACAGCTTTGAACACAGGAGGCACGCTTGTACTGATCAACCATACAAGTGCCATTGTTACGGCACACCACCTTATCGCATCCGTCTGGAACAAGCGATACACAGGAAATCTTCAGATAATCATGAGCACAGTAATGTGAACTCAAACGCTTATGTACTGCGCGGCACTAACACAAACAGGTATCTAGCTTGCAGTTCATTAATATGGTTCAATTTTTTTATAGCCCCCTAAGTGGAATCCAGAACATTTTGCTGATTTATCATTAGGGTGTAATTACTCAATAAAAGCAAGCGACAGATCTTCCATGTGGTATTGTTCCCATGAGAACCTTTTTAAAGTTTGAACACAGGAACACGCTCAGTGCTTTGAGAGAATAATTCGACAAGAAAGCGAGGACGATTTAAGGAGAGATCAGTGTTACTTACATTGGCATGTTCCCTCATAAGCCACCTCCATGTCAGATCTACGATGACGGCAAGCTTTCTTTCGAAGTTCGCACTCACTGCTGTAGTTACCGCCATCATTGCCACACACTGGCTGGTATTGTCTGCGACTGCAGCCACTACAAAAACATTTCAACTGTCCGTTCGGCATCATCCTGGCCCTTGCCGTACAGACTTTATCGGGAGGACGTTCTACCTTGCTCTCAGATGCTGCACAAAGCAAATTGTACAAGAGGTTAGAACTGATGTTTCTAAACACTAAGTTAGCGCAGAGTGCGCTATAGAGGGGGGGGGGGGGGGGGAGGAAGGCTTAGGGGGCTGCTGTTCGCTAAAGCGGTAGAGTAGAGTATACGCTTTAATGTTTGTTTTATAACTGATTTATATCAATTCATAAACTAATTAATTAAGTAATTAACTAAACCGGACCGGCGCGAAGCCGATTTGAAATTATGACCACGATTACTTCCTGAATTGTACGGCACGAGGTCCAATTACTGATCAATCGTTTTTATAACAAAAGTCTTTTGGGAGCTTCTTTTGAGCGAAAAAGTCAGTAGCGCTTCCCATAAGTTAAAAAACTGTAGGAAACATTAAGAAGCACGCCATTATAACGCGTGTAGCTGACGCGCGAATGGCGTAGGTATCCACTTACAAAAAAGTGGTAATTGGATACCTTTAATTGGACACCCACGTGATCTCAATCAAATTACGTATCCCTCATCCAGTAGAGTTTCCAGGTTCATCTTACGTATGTTCGTTTTGAAAACATTAATACTGTTAGCCAACCTTAATTTGCTGGCCGGGGGAGCCTGTTCCATAATTTTGGACACAGATATGTAAGTAAGTGTTTGCCAGTCAGAATTGCGTAAATTGTAATTGGGAAATTCTCTCGGGGCATAAATTGTTCTTGACTTTGTACATTAAAATACATATACCCTGAAGTCTTCTATGCGAGTAGGTAGGCTGGCACGTATCAATAACTGTGCATAGCTTGAATGTTAACCGCTCTGAGTGCCCTCTCTTGTAACCTTCCAGCTTCCTAGTATCACTGGGTCAAATTTTGGTTACAAATTTGCCAGACTAAGTGGCAGTATGTTAGATAGGGAAGAATAGAGTAGTAGCTTTGCCTTCTAAATTCCTCAGCCTCATTATGACACCAATCATCTGGCTGGCTTTCACACAAATGATACTAATATGATTGGAGAAGTGTTCAGTCTATCGTCACAACGAAAAGTTTCAGACAATCAGATTTCTCAATTACACAACTCGAAACAGAATATTGTAAAGGTCATTATCCTTATTAGCACCCTTGCCGGTTACAAATGTTCATAGTCTGGTATTTTGTTAGATTGTGATCCTATTCTTCCAGTTGTTTTGGATCATTTTGAATTTAATATTTGAGGACAACATTTGATTTCACTTCCACGTTTTGTTTAAAAATTTTTTTGATTAAAAAATTTCCTTAAGTGTCGAAGTTTTGTATAATTTTTATTTGTGGGGTCCATATTACCAGCGATGCCTTCTTTGAAAACCCACCCTCTATTTATGACACCATTTACTGCTATTACGAGTAATTTAAGGTTAATGTGTTACTGCTTTGACATGAACCTACCGTTTGTGTTAACTGTTCGCGGGCCACACGGTAAACAGGCTTGAAAAAATTGCAAGAAGAAAGGGATTGAGGTGTTGGAACTGCGGTAGTACAAGTTTCCGCCTGCGTTTTGTGGAGACTGACAGCAATCGTTAATGGGGCTCACATGATAGACCCGGTCCGTTCTTTTACACTCGTGGTTCAGGAAACAGGTCTTGCCACCTAAAATTTAATTTAAATGCCAAGCATTAGCGACGAGATAACTACGAACGAACTGTTTCATTGACAGAAGCAATCATTTCGCTTTGCATTACTGAAAAGACATGTCTATCTTTATTCCTCTTGTCAGCGGGTAGGTCGACGTTATAGGGTTAAGATACCGAAGCCCATGTAGCCCAGTTTCCTGGCCGGGTCGCCAGCTGATAAACGCAAAACCGAACGAATTCCGTTAATAACCATGTAATGAGTAGTGTTTACATCTACTCCATTTACCATCTCAGATGGCACCAAGGGTGGCCATAAGAACCAATGGATACCTACACTTTTTTTATTTTTTATCTTCTTAAAGTTCAAGGTAATTAATCATTTTTCGATAAAAAAGTAAATCACGGCTCCCCTCACTTCCGTTTGTTGATTTCATCACGCTAAAAATAGTACCGGATGGGTAAACATATCACATCGTCAGGATTTGTAGGACTTCAACTCGCGCAGAGAAACTATTCGCTCAGCTCGCGCTTGTTCGTTGCTTTATGCCACCAAATTGGTGAGGAAAAAATCGAGCGCGTTATTCACTGGCCACATTCGAACTTTTTCTTCTCTCTCCCAGTGAAGATTTGTATATGTGTTTAATTTCTTTTTCCGTGAATCTCTTCAGTGCGCGACGTGCATTTGCTAACTTGATCACAATCGCACATGATGAACTAAGCTTCTTAATCTTCTTTGAATTTATTGCCCAACAATGATTCATCAAGTTTCCAACGCGAAAGAGGTATCGAGCCCTCTTAACACGTTAAACAGAAGAAGTTCGAGGTACAACGTCACGAGCGAGAAGCGAGTTAACAAACAAGAGACCTTGCAATAGAGACTGCACTTAACCCAAGAATAATGATAGATATGCGGCATCAAATTTTGTTTTGCCGTTTAGTGTTTTGAGTGAGAAAGGGCAGTTTCTGTTAACCTTGTACGGCTTTGCCACCCAGCTGTATCCGCCACTTGTTTTGCTAGACATAACATAACTTGTTATTTTTAAACACTTCGCTTATGACTCTTTCCTAAGGGAAACAACCAACAGTCGATTGTCTTTCGTCTTTTTTTTTTTCTGTTAAATTTTATATAAATGCAGAACTGTGGCTTAGAACCGCTCGATGGGTAAGGATTTCTGTTTCATTATTTCTGTCATTTTTCATATATTCGATACTTTTTTTAATATTTAGTACAGCTTGATGATCATTAAATACCCTGCGCTGCCAAACGTAACGCGAAAGAAGTGAGTGAGATACAGGCAATAAATAACTGGGAAGCGCCAGGGCCTGTTAATAAGAGCAAACACATTACTGTCATTCTCTGTAATTACAAACCCATTGTTCTGTGCTTTAGCTAGTTACATGATTGAGCTTCTTAAGAGCGAAAGAGCAGAAAAATAACGCTATTTGTTTAACTTGTTATTGTAACTAATACCAGGTAGGCGTCTAACAGGATTTTTCTAAATATATAAAAGAGCGAAGTGGCTTTCTGTTGCTGAGTCGCGATTCTCTGCAGGGATTTCGTAACCCCACGACCAAGCTCCGTTAATCCGTCTATCGACATTTTCGCTCGCCCCGCCCAGACGCTTGCGGCGGTATTGTCACCTTCACGCTTTGTTCGGGGTTCTTTCTCATACGTGCTCTTAAGTTGAAAAGAGACAGGCTAAGAAATGCCCATTTGCTGCGTACAAGTCGCCTAAGCTGCGCTGACCTGTGCTTAACGGGTCGTGAAAAATCCCACGATTTCACGAAGCCACGCCCATTGGCCCAAGAAAGACATCACGATTTTATAGACAGTGTATAGTCTTCGTTCTTGAACCTCACGGCATGTACACGAAATCGTCGGGGATACCTTAACAATAACATAGACACAAAGATGTTTCTTTGCTGCCACCACAGGGAACCTTTGTAAAGGCGAAACAAGTCGATTTACAATGAGTTTTCTCAAACCCGTGAAATCAGCATTTGACCTTTTTCTTGACACAGTGGTCTGGCAAGTCTATAACAAAGTTTTCTTAATTTGTTAACGGTAATGGGAAAAAAGAAATACTTGTCCCCTATTTCTTTTTCGATGGCTTAAAGGCCTAAAACCGAAATAAGAGGCATAGCTATCCTGTGTCTTCTAAACGCTTTGAAATGTGGTTAACGTGAAAAATTGGGTTGCTGTAGGGAGCAAAAGAAATCACAGTAGCATTACAAATGAACCGCGGGCAAATGACCATGCCTTCGTAAACGCGTAAGGGTCACGTCTGCAAAAGATGAATCATTTATCCCTCGCGAATGCGAATATATAGATCTTGGGAGGTCTTTTCTCTAAAAGACATAGATATAGGTCGAGGACTCGTAATATATATCGCTATTTTGGCTGTCCTAGTGTAATTTAGGCCTAGAAATGTTTCTGTGATTTACCGCACTTTGATCTTACCGCTATCACGTGTACAGACACGTGTCAATCAGTGTTAGTGTTCTTCTACCTCTTCACTCCTGTCCATAAACGAGCCGGGAAACAAGGAAAGTCCCTGGTAGCCAAGCTTTTGCTCGACACAGTCACTCAAGTAAACTGAAGCCTTAGCTTACAATCCTAGTCTAGTTTCAAATCTCATGTCTCTTATTGATCCTCAGAGCAGACATAAGAATTATCTTTGTCAAAACTGAGTTATCATTCTAGCCGTTCTAGGGAAAGTTAAGAAAGCGGCTGTCGGCCGGCACCACTGAATAATAACAATAGGACTTATGACCTAAAATTAATCTCTGTCTTCACCCAGAAAGTCCATTAACAGGTTTTTTTTTGTCATCGTCAATGCTTTTGAAAGAAAAAGAGATTTTCTTTCATTTGTTGCGATGTTAACACGCAAATTCTGCTCAACACTTTGAAAACAAGACGAACTAAAGAGGATCAAATCGATTAACAACTTCTTCTCTTCATCATCTGTGCTATCAAAAGGAAGAGCGTTTTTTCATTTGTTGTGATGTGAGCGAACAATTTGAAAAAGAAGACGCGTAGCAGAGGATAAAACCATGATGTAGAACGAAGCAATGGTGCAAAATAAAGCAAATATTTGGAGTCCACATACGTACACATTTATACACCTATACTGACAAGAAACAGCGTGAAAAAGCATACCTTTTGATACACGGACACAAGCGAACAGCACGAGGCCCGCAAAACAGGTAACCACCTGTATAGATTTCGTTTCCATCGCTGGCCACTTAAAAAAAAAAAGTCCACAAGCCACCGAGCAGATTTGAGATCGAGCGTAGGACGAGTATAAAAATGAACCGCTTACAGGGATTTAGAATTTATATAGCTGTCCAGGTCCGCTTGATCTGACAAGCAGACAGGAAATTACCGGGAATTCGGAAATGATGACCACTTCCGATTCCAACTGATTTAGAGACGTCACGTCAAAACTTGTGATCACAAGTCGCGCGATAGAGTGAGTACAAGAGAGGAACATCTTTTGCACTGTTGACAAAGCACTGAGGTCTCCAATTATAAACACGCAAGTATGAAATGTTTGAAATCAATATTGACCGGGCGATAATATTTATGTCACTTTGCTGTCTTGTTTTTTTGTTATTCTTTAATTTCTTCTCGTATCCAATTTATCAATTCACGTCATTTGTAAGATTGTAACGAACCGAGGAAGCAATGCCAATCAAACATATTTTTATAACTGAAAGGCTGGTGTGTAGATACATTATATAACATGAAATCACCACCCCAGAAAAAATACCAATGAACCAGGCAAACCAGGTAAATACGTCAAGGCCTAGGTAAAATTCGGCACAAAATATGAGTTTACAGACTCTTTACAGTGTTGTTGCTTGTCTTTGTGGTGAGTATTTTTGCTACGGTTTGTGAAATTTCAAGTACGTGTGCAGTTTGGATAACGAGGTCAATGTTTTGCTGAATAATCCTTGTAACGGTAAATAAAGCCCAAAAAACTTGGCATAATATGGCCCGATACACAACATAATTCCCTTGACTAAGTCTAGGAACAGATTAGCAGATTTAGGTCATTACTCAATGGAAGGTTCTTTACTATGAACAATAAGCAACATGTCTGCAATTAGGAGAGATTAAGATTTTTATCCAAAAAGAAAACTGAAAAAAAAACATTGTAATTTATCACTCGAGGTCTTGTAAACATTTATGAAACAAAATCCATACAGAGCAATGTGCGTTTGGGTCAATTGAAAGGCGCCTTGGTGTCACACTGAAAATTGAAGCTATGTTTGTCTACGCCTTCTCACTGTTTTACTAGCAAAGAGACAGACAGATGGAGAGGAGAGAATGATCTCGAACGTGATCCATACTACGGCTATTATATGTCATACAGGAGAAGAAGAAACAATGTGAAATGACAAATTTTACTACCATTACTATTATCATTAATTTTGCAAGCTGACAAAGATCAGCGCGCTCACGTAAACTTCAACTTAAAATAAAAATCAATTTACAGCCTGCTAAAAGGGCACTTGAGTTAGTCTAGATTACGTAAGATATGAAGATTTTTTTTAAAACATTCGTGCGGCCAACGATGAACAAATTACTAAAGCAACTAGCAACGAACATGAAAAAAAAAAAAAAATGAAAAAAATTGATCTTTCGTCATCTAATATTATATCGGGTAAATTCCTGAACGTGGGTAATAGTTTCCAAGCACGCGCTTAATGCAACTCATCACTTTCACAGTATCACGCCATTAAAAAGCCGCCTTAATCGGACAAAAGCAGAGAGGTTTTATGTAAACCCTGGAAGCTCTATCTAACTGTCACTGAAGAGAAACTAACAAGATTCAGAGATAGAACGTCTTTCACAAGCTGAGTGAAGTTGATCACTATATGAAAGTACTGAGTCAAGCTCTAAAATCCTTGCATCGCAACCCAGAAGGTCACAGATCTAACAGTCAAGGTCATTTTGGATGATTTAGCATGTTTGAAGTCTCGCCAAGTATTCCGCACTTAATTAAAAATCGTTTTCCGAAAGGAGGCCAATTTAAGAAGGAATCGCTCACGCTTTGTGTCTTTTCGCTCTCTGTTGTAGAGTGAAATAGCTTCCGCTCTCCTCAAATACCTGTTAACACATCACGTCCTGCTTCAGTATGGAGGTTTGGTCGACATGACTGCGTCAAAGAAGGTCGATTGTATCCGATCACGCTCCCTTTACACCTATGCCGATCAGCAACCGGCTAGCAGGAGCACTGACTTCCCCGGCAGTCTTCTCCTTCGCTTTCTTTCGATCTCTCCGTTTTAAAGGTTGCGCTGTCATGGTATAGCATCTGATCGTTTGGGGAGGGGGGACTACCTTAAATGAGCTAGTTAAGTATGTGTGCTATGTACTACTGCATAGGGCATAGTTTTTGAGCGGTTTTGGCCGAAATAAGGGTATAAATTTTAACCATTCTGCTCTGAAATAGGGCATGTTTTTCACTCAGCCTTGGCATGGGTATTTTGAATTTTCTAGCCGCATTGACATTGGCAAATTTTTAGCCCTTCTCTAATGTTTACCCAAATGGAAGCCATTTCTGGTTAGCTGAAATCATATATATAAGAGCCGTGTACTGATTTTGAAGTTCTGAAATGGGGTATTGATTTTCGCTCAGCTCAGAAATAGAGTATGGAAAATCACAGATTTTGGTCTGTAATAGGGTACAGGTTTCGCACACCCAACCAAAATCTTCGGAGGGTATCCCTTTTCCTCCTCCACCGGAGCATCTACAGGGTAGGGACCATCAACTTCATATCAGTATTTGGGAGTGATGATATATTAGAGATATTAATTAGCTTGGGAAACTTCCTGTTGGCAGACTGACAAGTATTCATTCGATGTATTTCCTAACTTGCTTGCTTACATTTATATAGCTTTACATGGGAATTCTCTCACTGAGTATTGTTAATTATAGGAATTACGAGTACCATCGTCATTCGTGTCAAAATGGATGTGTGGTTAGTTGTTGTTACGACTCGATACATAAAACACGCCTATGTTGAAGTTGTCTGCTTGGAGGCCCGGTCATTTCCCCTACGCAGAAAGCAGCCTTCGCTAGAAGAAAATCGGATTTCTGCGACACGCAGACCCGGGCACGGAATTCACATGGTGCAGAGCAAGCATAAATAGAAGGGAGATTTGCTTGCTTAGCAACTGGAAGGTTTATCCTTAAGGATGGTTTTTGCGAATTTAGGAGACGGGTGACGAGGTTGCTTTCCCTCCAGTGGTATGCCTTTTTTGTTCTGCCTAAGCAACTAAGCCCTGAGTTTTGCTGTGTTGGACTACGATACTGATTAAGCTTCTGCATGGAGAATATGTCGTCTTGGGATAGGGTATAGGGGTGTATAGAATAGTGTTGCAAAATCAAGCTGATCGTGGTCTAGTATGGGGTAAAGGTTTCAGTGTCCCAGTGGAGCACCCCTACCCAAAGATCTACAGAGTACTCCCCCGGGGGTCAGTCAGAAAATTGAAGACATTGAGGGTGGCACTCGTGACAAATTCCAGGACAACGCCTCCCTAAGGGCTTATGTCCGGGACCTCTTTCGATTGGAGTAGGAATGGTTGTTTCTCTCAAATTAAATGCTTTTCTAATTCCATACATCAGCTTTCTTGTCTGATCGTCAATTTCACATCAACAATCAGATTTGTTCTTTTCATCCAATCGGCTTTTAGTCGACAAACTGAGAAACGTAAGGGTCACGGAAACAAAAAACATGCCCTCCACAATTCGGTTTTAAGTCCGGGATTAAAAGTCCGTTAACTCGAGTTAACTTTGGATAGTACAGGATAAATTCTCTTACTGATTTATTCAATTTTTCGTAAACATGTAGGAGTTAGGATAAAACGCCAAAAATGATAAGACATATATCGGTCCTTTCTTCGTTAACACCGGCATTGTAGATATATAGAACAGAATCATTCAATTTCCATAGCATTTCTTATCAGCTGTGTGTCAGTAGTATAACAATTTAACTTGCAATTCATAGAAGAAAAATACATACAGATATAATTGTATTTCCTACCTTCTATCGACGGCCAAATCAATATGGCATAAATCGCTATTAAAGTAACAGGACTATTCGTTCCTAAAGACCTCGGGAGCATGTTTGTTTGACTTGTTGGCTTCACTCTCATCACTGCAATTAGTTGATACAAAACGCACAACATTAGCGGACTTTGTCCTCAAAGTAGGCTGTAACTGTAAGTTAATACAGGCATAGCAAACAACAACATTTATATAATAGACTGGATTCTACGCTCTCTGATTGGTCTATCTGAGAACTCGTGTTTTATTGTTATTTATTGCTCGTGAATAGGCGTTAAAGACGTTGTGCATCGCTCTCCAGTAACACGTGGCAAAATGATGAGAACACACGCCTCTGGCTCGTGCTTAGAACTTGTCTTAATTTGTTCGTTGTGTTTTATGCCATCACTTTTGCTTTTTTTTTTGTTTTAAACCGAAGATAACGAAGTTAGAGGCATTCAAAGTGCATTTCATCAGGAGACCTTTACAAACCGGCTGCAAATTCTACAAATTCTCTTCTCTGTAGAAATTTTGTCATGCAACGCCTAGACTCCTATACAGCAGTCTATGTCGTGGAACGATTATAACGCATTTTAGTAACAGCGCCTGCTTGCTGATTAACCAGTTCAGTTAAAAAGGACACACAATCACAGCCAGCAAAATTCATAATTAGAAATATACCCAAAGGTACAAACTTGTTGAGAAGGCGTAAAACTCAAAGAACTTCCAACTTTTAAGCACTGGCTTCTTCTGATGGAGAGAACACTTGACAAGGCGTAAACTTATGAAGAGTTAAATCAACACACCCCTTAAATCTGATTTGTCTCTGTAGCCCTACAATATCAAGACAGGTTCCAGTAATATCAACCATTGTTTTCTGCAAAAGTGAAACTTTACCTTACAATTCCTTCTGTTTCGCAAGCTACAAAGACGATTCTGCCGCTTTAAATATTTGAGGTTAATAGCAGATAAGCAAAATTTTAAAACTGTTACAGACATTCGTCTAGCGTGTAATTAGATTTGCAGTAATGGATTCCAAATTAATCCAATTCTAACGCAGTAGCAATTTAACCTCGCGTTCCACACTGTAATCAACTATGCCACCTTCCTTTTCAATCATCTTTACTTCTATAAAAGGATGTCGGCAAGAGATTTAATACTAGACGTATAAAAACCGCTAATAACAAGCGGACGTTACTGTACAGTTGAATAAGACCAGGCTGAAACAAGACCTTATGGGTGCTATAGCACGAGAGCGACAGTAAGCGGTTTTGCTGGGACCAATGCATATGTTCTCTCTACAATATTAAAGTGGTGTAATAGAATTTCAAAAACGTTCTGAAAAGTGTTGTAACTTGTAAGTCATGTGAAGTAAAAGTACGTGCGTCTATTTCGGGGTGGTTCCTCCGTCGAAAACAACATAAGAAATAAATGAAAATATGCAACAGATGTGAACGTTTAAGGAAAGAAATTCACGCGGCATATTGCCTGACCCAGCTGCCATACCGTGTTCGGGTGACATGGTAATCCCCGATGACATAAACTCCATTCAGGCGAGGACCTGTACCAGTGGTTTTCAGGAAGAACAGCCCTACTACCCGTCGCTTTGAATGATGTTGTTTGGCAATGTAATATTGGATTTCCGTGGAGTTCAAGCTGCTGTAGTGATCTGTCGGCAGCACTCGACAGTACTTTCCATTTTCTGGCCCAGTTTTAAAATCTCAATGAATTCTAATTTCCACACATTCGCAAACTGAGAAGGTTATTCAAACTTCAAAGAAACCGGGACGTTTTTTTTCAACTTGGCTCAAAACCTAGAGGAACCATGGCTCGAGACCATCGCCCGTCAACCGTCGATGTTGTAGCCGTAACTGATATTTTCAGCTTATCTCAGCTGTGTTCTCAGCGCTGAAACTACAAAGAGGGTCTGCAAATGGAAACAACCATTTCCGGCCACCTCTATTTGCTGCTGAAAAACACCTCCTGGTGAAAAACGTCTTTGTACTGCTTAGAGTATTTGCTCAGAACATTAGCTGTGTACTGTCCTACCACGATTGTCAAAGAGACGAAAACCGCCCAAAGGCATGTTTTCAAATGACATTGATTACATTACGACTAAAATATAACACAGTCTAAGAATGTGAGCAATGTTTGGTTGACTTATAACGCATTGAGCCAAGAAAATATTTCGCTAACTTGGTACTTTGATCTCCTTTGTAACGCATATAGGATTGCTTGATAACAAATTTCTTTAAAGCCGCTAGTTGTTACAAACTATGTTAGTTATGCAACAAGAGACCATGATCTACAGATCATAGCCTCTTCCGATGTAGTGAACAATTTAATTTGTGGAAGTACGTAAATCCTTTACGAAAACAACGACTTTTTGTGAAGAAACGGTTTCTCACGAACATGGAAAGGCTATTAATTTTGTTCAAAGGCTATGCGGTATAGTTTCCAAAGCCGTCTAGTTTCTTTATTCAGTCTAGGGAGTTCAGAGCCACCTTCAATGTTCGCCGAAAATTTAAGGTGGCTTTGAACTGCACAGAAAAAATCTTTTTAAAGCTATGCAAAAGAAATTACATGTTACCATAAAAAGTGACGAAGTCAAAAGTTGAACATGAACCCAGACCACTCGGCCAAGATTTCTTCAGGATAGCAGTCAATCGGTTAAAATACAAGGTCTACGAACTCTTACTCGACATATAACATACCTGCAACTTACCAAATCCCATCTACAATGTAGGCAATAGTGATAGGACTGAGTGGTACTGAGTGCGTCAATCATACCACTGATTTTCAATACTTGACTGTCCGATTTGTTCAATCACGATTTTCTGCTTTTCTGCTCATTTCTCTCGTTCGGCCACCTTTCGCTGAGAATTTTATGCTTTAAAGCTGACAGGATTTTCCTTATGATACACGCGCGTGGTGATTTGTATATTGTGTTTATGGAGATTTCCTCGTCTTTTTTGTCCTATCCAGTTGGTTTGGTGAAATGCTTATTTGTGAATATCTTTAAAGGTTACTGTTTTTAGTAAATAATTAGTTATTTTATGGGAACTCCGCTAAACGGTAAAACCTATCCATAATTCAAAGCATATTTTCTTCCTTTTCATTGGCCGAGAGCCCACCATGTGACCTGGAAATAACTGCCTTCAAATAATGGACTTCTCATGCGTAATTCCGTCTAAATGTGTTTTGCTGCAAATGGTATTCTGTTCATGCGTGATTGTGACCACATTCTTTTGAGAAGTATGGCAGATCGCTTTCCTGAACTGTAAAAAAACTTGGTGATCAAAGATAAAGCAATTATTGAACTTGGTTATCGCAGAATATCGTGATTTGTGAGTGGAGCTCGAGAGCAGATCAATTATAATTGTCTCCCCGCCACTGACAAATCGCGATATTTTACTCATTGTTAAAAATATTTCCTGAGTTTGACTCAGGAGTGCGGCAAGTGTCGAGCAGCGTATTAAAACCTTTTTGGTCCTGGACAAAAGTTCCCTTAGAAAATATTTGGCTAAAACAGCAGGTTGGCGAACTTTCGACTGTGAAAATACAAGAAATGAAGTGAATGCACCCTTTTTTTCAAGCGATTCGCTGAAACTGAAACAGAGCAAGAAACAAGACGAAATATCAGTGAAGCGAGCAAACAATAACGGAGAAATAACGAAACCTAAAATATTTGTGCCGGGACTGCGACGAGTCGACTACAAAATACAAAACACCTTTGACAACCTGACAACGACAACTACCATGAAATATAACCAGCGTCGCGAATAATAGGCACGAAGAGTAACTTAGGAACGAAACATAAGAGGCTTGACGACAAAAACAACTACGTTAAGACTTCTTGGGAAAAATGCGATCCCGGAAACTACGAAAGGCCACAGAATGTCTGTCAACAAAAACGACTGAATGAAGGAAAATATAAAGCAACAAAAATTCACCGAAGATTCAATAACCGACGCAACCTCCTCTAAAAAGTAAAAACAGATTTTCGGAATAAAATAAGCTTAGCACTTCAGCACTGAGTTTGTTACCTTACATTTGGGTCTTGTTCTTTTATACTTCCAAAATCTCTTGGCTTCAATGAACTTGAGCGATACCGAACTTGGTGATATTTCAAACAGCCACGTGAGCAAGTAACTCTTGCTTCATTGGACTTCAGTTGCAAAAGGTGTATAATTTTCAGCAAAGCTATTATTTCGAGTTTTTTTCGTAAACTTTCCTCAGTTCGTCGAGATTAATATCTTCCAGAATATGCACTTCTATACTATAGACGAGATTGTATACGAGGAATATTTCGGAAGAAAACTTGTATCGTGTGTCCTTCAGACCGTGCCACCCCACGCCAACAATTTTGCCGCCTTTTCATAACATCACTTCATTTAGATAAAAGCGAAATGTCCACATTCCCTCGTCGATCGTCCCTGTGTCAGTGGATTAAGGGAGACCAGGAGTCATAACCGATTATGGCTCCTGGGGAGACTCAATACATCTCCGCCCCGAGTCATTCGGGAAATGCCGCCAAAAAAATGTCCCCGCTTACCATCCCCCGTCCAATTAATTTTGAGCGCTTCTTTGTCTTTCTATGATTATTAACGGCGGAAATTTTAATATCTACTAGCCAAAACATGACTGGGTGGACTGAAAGGCCAATTTTATTGAGTTTATCCTGCGAGCAAGACCATCGCACATGCACGCACAACGTTTGCCTTTGCCGACAAGTGAGCAACATCATACTTCAATTTTTTTTATATAATTTGAGGCTAAAATAACGAATGCCTGGTAGGAGTCTGGTGTTAGTGGTTAACCAAATCCGTGTAATGCAACTATCCTAAGCTAAACGTTAAGCAAAGGTCAAGAATGCCCTTTCTTACACTATTGTTGGTGATTTGACCCAGGGTTATCTATGGTCTGTAAGCCTGAAATTGTAATGTAATTTCATGCTTCAGTTAAATGCTCGATAGCCTAGGGCAAAAACAGAACAAAATGTTTTGTGGTGCACGATTTGGAAAGAATTATCGAGAATGTAACTAATACGCAAGTTTATAAACGCGATAGCAAGCGGCCAGTTTGATTTCTTCGCACCAGGGTATTTAATAACCAAGTTACCATCCCTTACATAACATTACATAACAATTAAATTTAATTTCTCTGATGTAAACCTGTTGAAGCATTCAACGTTTTTTTTAGTGGAAAGCCATCCATCCATGTTGTTGATCTGCTGTCGTGTGGACCGCTAAGCCGGGCCGATACTGTATCCTTCATTGTTTTTGCGGCGGAGCTTGATGTTATCGAGTGTAGACCCAACCCTGATCAAATGGACAGATACATCACCTCGACTGCAACACGTCCGTTGGGGTTTTGTTCTGTTTATAACTAGACTTCTATATGTTTCTCTCCAACTTTCACCTGATTCTTTGTTTCCTCTTTTAAGAAGCTCTTAATATAACGTAGATCTTTGCAGATTAGCCTAATTGGGACTTGTCTTTTTAGATATTTCTCAAAGAGCAACTCGAGACTAAAATGTTTTTCGGGAGATAAACTCGAAATACACCCTACGGATTTAGACTGTGTGAAGCAAACTGCGCCACATCGTGCGGTGAATCGACTCGCGTACTCACTGAGTCGTCAATAAGTCTATGCCGGATGGACCTCTGACTGAATTACTTTGCTGTGTTTTGCTGCTGCTGGGATGCCCCATAGCGTATATGGCTTATTCGTCCTTCTTTGTCAGCCAATAGTTTCCAGAATATTCTCAAGCTTTGGCTAGTCTCAGAGACTGGATGTCTTTATTTGCTTATTTTTTTGTTGTTCTTGACCTCCATCCAAGCCCGTAATGGACTTAATTACAAGAATGGTCAGTCAGCATATCAGAGTGATAAATGACGCCATTTTACAAAATACGGTATCGTATTGAGGCTTAGTGAATGCCTGACATTTTCGTTTAAGTAAATCCATGCGGACTTAAACTGATTTTTTTTTTTCAGTTTGCGGAAGCCAATAAACCAAAACTTCAGGAAACAAATTTTCTGAGCCAGGACAATCCCGTTTGTAAGAAAATCTGTTCCCGTTTTTGCAGCACGACGAGCAATGAAAACGAACAAGCTCTTGTTAATATAATGGGCTCTCTTACAAAAGATGTTGTGACCTCTCGTCAGTAATACTCTTGATAAAGATCACCGATAGAATTGAGCTATGTTATCTCAACTGCTGAAGCACACATTTATCCTCAACACGCCAAGACGAAGTTCGATGGAAAAGGATTCTCTGTTGCACGTTTTTGAAAAAGTCTCGGACACGTGAAAAAATTCTACCGATGAACAGTGAAGTAAATCAACAGTGGAAAGAAAACAAATAACAAACTGGCGGCCAACATTAGCCCCCATTGTTTCAACAAACAAAAGAATATCATTATGCTTATTCTTTTCCGAGCCTGCAGCAGTTGTTTTTATTCTATCAGAAAAGTTCTGTTTGCAGTTTGATGATTTTAGTTGACTAAAACTTGTTCATATGTAAACGAGAAAGACTTTGTTGAAAGCAGATCACAATTAGTTAAAAGACAACTCTGTAAAACCTCTTCAATTCTAAAACAACCTGCGAAAATGTAACACATGAATGTGAAACTGACCTGATCAAATTAACTGGTTAATGTCAACAACAAGCGGTGGCATTGAAGCAAAAATGTGATTTTGTTGTTACAATCAAAGAAAACATGACGACTTCATTAGTTTCCATGACTTGATGTTTCTACTGAGGTACCTGAAAACCCACGCAGACTGCCTAGACAATGACGAAATCCCTTCTGTATCTCCAAGTTACGGGCTCATAGTCAGTTTTACGTTGCATATCGTATACAATAAAATAAACTTTCTGAAGCAAGTGATTTGTTAGTGAAATCCCCTGAAGTCAACATAAACATCGATAAACACTAACTGCTCACTTACCAGTAAAATTGACTTCAGTTTTCTTCAGTTTGCTTCACTTACAAATGTTTAGCAACGAGCACTCCACTGTGTTCCGTTATAACAAACCAAACGACTGACTCGCAGTATTATCCTGCTTTGCTTTTTACTTGGTATTAAAATTGACGTCACGGAAAGCATACCTTGAATATCTCTGTCTGAGTGAACACAACAAACGGGGCAATTAACGTCGTTTAATGTCTGAAACTGCCGACATCATTTTCATGTCGTGTCGAGTGGTGCTCTCACTCAAAGACTCATCAAAGCGTAAAAGACACCGCTCTAACGCCTGCCGAATAAACTTGTCAGCCTAAATCTGGATGCTTTTCAAATCCTTTTCGGTGCAAAAGACATTAACACTTTTTGTTATTCGGCGGTTGTGGTGTATAATCTAACGGGCGGGGCCGGTTAGGGTAATTCAGCTTTTACGGGCTCACGTTTGATGAAAGGTAGAAGTTGTAGAAAGTAAATAACTCAGTAGCCATTTATCATCTCACCTCCAATGCAAACAGTGTCTTGTAGTGTATAGCTCTTATTTTACCAACTGTACCAATAGTCATGTGCGACATTTATCTCGTTTCGCGGCACGGTGCCACAGATATGACCGTAAGGTAGCGTTAAGGTGGCCTCATCTCCGATTATCTTCAGTGTTTTTTAAGTTGCTGCTTCGCACATGTGAAACCAGCAGAAAAGCCTCCACTCTTGTAACACATTTTAAATTAAAAAACTGAATTGTGGTTAAAACACTAGGTTACTTTTTTATTCCAGTCTTCAAGAACTGAACAAAGTTAGTAAAAGACTCGCTTGGCTACGAAACAAACCTACGCAAAATTCCTTTATCTTTAAATCGCGACAAAGTTTGAATTGTATTTCTTTTTCATTGTCTTTTTAAGCACGTTCCAAAGGGCAGACACGCAAGAAAGATATTCTAAACGAGACAGGAGACCATCGAGACAATTTCCTCCTTCGTCAAAGATAAATTACAACCTTCCACATTTCAGGTTCGACAGGTTAACATATATAAAAACGTCCCTGAGAAAACACTAGAAAGAATAGCAATTCTATGGGCCAAAATGTGTTTCCGCTCTCGAAGAGTACGTGAATCTAAAAGGCGACATTCTGCTTGTATCTGCCTGCTACAGTTTATTAGTCTTAACGTAAATAAATTACTAATGTAATGATCAAAACAAGTTACCTCCCACGCCGTGGATAAACCGAATACTAAATAAACATGACCTAGAAAAGACTCTTTTTAATACATTTTGGAACCTTTCGATTGGTCGTAGGTATAAATGGAAAACTAGCTTTATTTTTATGATGAATCTGAAGTCATTTGATGAGCAACGCAAACCATGCTTAAAATAGTACATTAATCTCATCGCCTAAGCTTTCTTCCATAAATATTTGTGGAAGGCTGAACTATTTTGGTTTCGGGCAATTATCAAGTGTCGCCGCTTTGAGGTTTGAGAACGATAGTCGCTTTAAAGAATCGAGCAGGAAAAGGAGGGATGACAGACATTGTTAAAAGATGGGGATAGGAACAATGGAGGGGACGGAAATCTGAAGAAGGGGAATGGAGGGGAAAAGGATCCGATGGACTTAGGAGAATTAGGGCGACGGGAAAATGAGAGTGACACAGGGGAATGAAGTGAAAGAGATCCGATGGGGCTAGCTGATTCGTGACCGCGATTCGAGTGAAATTTGGGTTATGCAATTATGTAAGCTCGAGCGTTAAGAATCTCAAAAAATGCCATTAACAAGCCGTTACCGCAAGGCATAGCAACTTTCCACGAGTTCCGCTCAGTAAGTGGAATTAAAAGCCAAGCGTCTGTCGTTTGCTCTTGAACTTTATACCCAACTTGCACAATTAACACTCTTGCGGCGTATTTTTCCTGTGGAATTAAGATGCGGCGGGCTCGTCAAAGAAAGCGAATTAATCACACACGCAAGTCCCGAAGAAGAAAATATTTGGTTCGAGGTCATGGTCCACAAACCGTCAGTGTCTGAGTTTTCATCAAGGAGAAATATTTTCCCTTCCGACCGAACCAAAACAGTCTATAAGCGGTTTATGTTTATCATGCTACGTGTGAGTAACTTAAAAATACAGGCCATATTTTACACCATAACCCAACACACCCCCTTTCAATACGAACTCTCTCGATTCGCGAAAAGCAAGAACACAGCAAACGATATAAAAAAAATCTACATCTTTTATTCACAAATTGTGATGTGCACATACAGTGTCTTTATAAAAAAAGCTATCATTGGAAGGCAGTCAATTGCACCGCTTTATAAAATAGTACTATTCCATCCCATATCCCAGTGCGTTGTAAATTTTGTAAAGCAATTTAAAATCTTGGTTTACATGTATCTTTAAAATTCAAATATTTTTGCTAATTGTATCAAGTTGATATCAGCGAAAGAAAATTTTAAAAAAGTCAAACTTAACTGATTTCAGATGTATGAGGTTGATCAGGGCTGCTTGAAAACCGTTAGTTCAATGTCACGGTAGCTACGTTTTGATTGGTAGCGAGTTTTATGAGGGACGTTTTTATAAGCTCTGGTCAAGAATCACAAACCTTGATGCATTAAAGATTGTTGATATGAAATGAAGCGTGCTTGTCATTTGTAGCTGACTATCGTAACTTACAAACATTTTATCACGGCAAGCCGTTATCTGCAATCGTAACAATCGTATTTCGAGGCTCGTTTCTAGGTTCCCTTTCTTGCACCAAAACCTGAACGCTCCCTGAGGGTCCTTCCTCTCTTAACGAAGACGAACTCTGTCCATGCTCATGAAACTGTTGACTTCTTTGAAGCCTAAATCGCCGAAGTTCCAATTGGAAGCGGTATTGTCTGTACGATCGTTGAATGATGGTAGCGGCTCGAATTTCCTGAATTCTTTTCAATGTTGTACTTTCCGTTTGAGTTTTTGCGCGCTTTGGGAAAGCGCTGACAAAATGATGTTCCATTCGGGACTTCATGAGAGCAAATGCTACAGAGCCGTCTTCTTCTTCAACATCTCCTATAACCCTGCGCACTAAAGCTTGCATCACGTCAAAACAGTGAATCCTATCGCCTTGTTTAATGGGAATATTCAGATTAATGCACGCAAATTTATTGGGATGCGGAATTCTCAATGGCTGTTCAAGTCCATCTACGAAGTCTGACAGTTGCGAATGAAGAATGTATTGGCTAGCATCGGGGTCATAACGTTCCCAATGGGCATAAAACATTTCCAAATCATCGTCTGTAATCCCGACTTCGTCTTGTTGGTGGGCTTGGCTTAGATTCTCCAAAATAATGGCTATGTACATGTTGATGATAATAAGAAAAGTCGAAAGTATGAACGTGATGAAGTAAAGAATAGCAAGCCATGGTATTCCACAGTTACCGTATGGCTGTCCTAAATAATTTTCATCGCAGTCAGGCGTTTTTATCAATAGCGGTTCAAGCACGTCATTCCAACCTGCTGAAGTAGACAGTCTGAATAACAGCAACATACTGCTGCCAAACGTTTCAAAATTCACTACATCGTTCAGTGCGCCAGTCTTCTTAACATAACCGAACGATGACATCCCTATAATCGCGTATATGAACATTACAAGAAACAACAACGCGCCAATGTTGAACAGCGCTGGAAGAGAGATGACCAGAGCGAAGAGAAGCCTGCGGATACCGCGGGCGCCTTTGTAGAAGCGTAACAGTCTACCAATTCTAAATACCCGAGCCACGCGGAATAAACTTGGGGTGACAATGAAACTGTAGTCAAGATACTCAAGGATAATTCCTACAAAGAAAACAACAACAACAAATTTAATTCTTACCAGTAATTCCGAGTTCAACTCTTAGGCTACTTCTGCTGTAACCACCGGAAGGTATACAGTAAAAACCTGCATTTAAGAACCTAGAATTTTCGAGTTCAGACTGAACAGGTTCTTATATTTTTAGGGTAGTTTTTCACAATTCAGGCTGATTAGGTTCTTAACAGGTTCTTATTTTCAGAGTAACATCAGTACATTTCTATATTTTATTTCATAAGATATTTAGATTTTAAATTGTCTGTATCACACTGTAGCTTTATTGAAAACATTTCTAATGAAAATCCAAACAATGTAAACCAAAGAAAACATATACACAAACACAACAATTTTTTGTCAGAAGTTTCTCACAAGTTTTAAGAAGATTACGACATTTTTTAATTTATAAGACATGTTTCGATGTTACTAACATCATCGTCAGTTACAGAATAACCGTTGAAAAACCGTTAGGACCATATAACAACTAGGCGAAACATGCATAATTAATTATGATTAAGTGACAAAAATAGATTGCAAATTTGAGTGAGTTACAAAGTGTTTGAAAGAATATAAAGCCTCAAGCATAAGTGTCAAGTTGACGTGATGAACTTGTTGATTTAAATTGAGCTTTTCCCAATAGCTGTTATTGCAGTTATCAGCGGCTTGACACACAAACGAGGCGAAAGGGTCAATAGCTGTTATTGCAGCTGAGTCTGCGGTCAAAAATTCTTTTGTTTTAAAAGGCATGCAAACGAGGCGAAAGGATCAATACAATGCAGAATTGACCCTTTCGCCTCGTTTGTGTGTCAAGCCACTGATAACTGCAACAACAGCTATTCTGCATTGTATTGACCCTTTCGCCTCGTTTGCATGCCTTTTAAAACAAAAGAATTTTTGACCGCAGACTCAACTGCAATAACAGCTATTTATATACATAGCCTCCTTAAGTTTAAGTTGAAATTTAGTAGGAGCTAAATCAAGGATTTCGAAACAATCCGCAGAGCAAGATTGACGACAACGTTCTGAGCTTTGCAAGTGTTTGAAGACGTGTGAGAACTTGTCTGAAGAGAAATGTTCACGGACGCGCGTGGAAAAATGACGACCAGTTTCGCCGATATAGCAAGAATTACAGCAAGCACAAGTAAATTTGTAAATCACACGTTTAATTTTAATTCTCGCACAATTAAAATCCAGAATTTAGACCATCAAAATTGGAGTGATTTTTTTGTATAAGAACCTAATTTTCTTTGCCAGGCTGAACAGGTTCTTATATTTTTGGTTATTTAAATGCCAAATTTCAGCCTGTAGGTTAGCGATCAACGAATACTTGGAATGTTGATTTAAAATTTAGACCAACAGAATGGAAACCTAATAGTCTATCGTTCTCTTTCAGTTCTTGCTGATGATAAGCACCGTATCTGCCCGGATCTGCAAGTTAGTGTCAAGTCCTATCAGGTGAAACATTAAGTTCTCCTTACTTGCACTGTAAAGGCGGACAGGTTACAAGAATAAAGAAACTCGTCAGCTAAGCGATATTGTCTTGATGTAACACTAAATTCTCAGAACTCACATGTATGGAAATGTATGGAATTCAGTAAGGAGAATTCGATTTTCGTTCAAGTTTGTGCATTGGAGAACTATTTGAACTTATGACGACAGAAGTAAAAAAATATGTTTCCAGTTTCCGACTCTCAATTTTGGTTTTCTAATTTCCGCTTCAGCTGCGCTGTCAATCTTTCTGCTAACAACCGTTAGCAACATTTTCTTTTCAAGACGTTTTGAGGGGTAGGAAGAAGTTTAAAATAAACAAACTCGTAAAAATATACTAAACAGGATTCTGGTTTATGAGTTAATTTGTTTTGCCTTTCGTGTCGTGGAAAGAGGTGGGAGCTCTCGAAAGGGGCGGAGAAGTGGGTGGAGGAGGGGAGTTAATTGGGGCTTTGAAGGCAGCTAGCAGTGACAAGTAAATTACAGCTGCCGCTTGCCTCGCTTCGCTAATTTACCGCTGAGAAGATAGTTCAAAGATATTTCCAAACATCTTTCATCTCTGCTCAGGTGAACTATTAACCAAATGTACAAAATGAAACTTAATCATTCGCTTAATTCTGACATTACTCTGCAATATTGTAGGCGACGAATTTGGGCGGGCTCAATGAATCCGCTAAGAGCAGAAATTTTCACTCGTAAATCACCAAGAGAGCCATAATATCAAAAGACCTGATGACGCAAGCAGATTATACTCCCGCCTGACTCCCGCCGTGACCGAGTTCTGGAACCTGAAAAGTCAGTTCCAAACTTATAAATTGACCGCAAATATTGTTCCGCCATGATCGCGCCATTAGCGCATATCAAAATGCGCCGGTATTTTTCGATGGATCAGAAATGCTAATGGTGTGTTTTTTTTTTCCTTTTACATGCCTTCCTTACAAATAAATGCACACATCTGTTTTTGTTCTGTTTGGTTAGTTTAACAGGAATTGCGCTTGTGCCTTAGCTCGCTTTAGAGAAGGGTGAGCTAGCAAGTATTGTCAGTAGTGATGGAGGGAAAATGAACAAGGAACAATAAGTCTAAAAATATAATCCACTGTTCAAAATGATCTATGCAAAATGCACTGCGAATATGAGCCAGGCGAGAACCACGAAAAAACTGGAGAGGAGGGCCAAATTCAAGTGGCGTGAAAAAGGGTCTACACTATATCTTGGCAATGTTTGTACCCGAAACGACATTAAGTTTAATTTCAGAACAAGATGACTGAAAACTGGCTTTGATTGAAATTCGTACAACGGTATCAACTGAGAAATCGCAACAAGCGAAACTTCATTTACTTGATATATTTTTGCGCACAAAAGAGCTACATTAAGAAGATTTCCGCAGAACATTCGAGCAATAATGGCAAAAATTAAGTTACCAAAAAAACCTCATGGCATGGTAATATTTTGAATACAGTTAAGAACTTATCCAGACTTAAGTTCCCAAGCTGACCCCGCGAAAGAAAATTGAACTTGAAGTTATCCATATTTCAATTAAAAGAGGCGTTTCGCGTTAGTTAAAAACACAATAACACAAGCTTTAAGCATTCTTACGAGGTTTGACATTAACTTTCTCGAGAATGCTTGAGAGTTTAATCGCGGGGTCACTAAGAGAAATTAACTAAAGTGAGTTGATTTAAATTGTATTCCAAAAGTTGCCGTGCTATGAGAAGATTTTTAGTAAATAATTTTTGCACTTATTGCTTGAACTTTGAGCGGAATCCATTTTAAACAATTTTATAGTGGTTATCGTTCTTATCCAATACTAAACCAAATATTTCAATTTCTGCAAGTGAAAGGCAACTAAATTTCAGTGGGTTTTAAGAGTCAAAAACAAGATGTCCTAGTGACAACGGGAAAATGTAGTCCTTCCTCGGGATTACGTAAGAGACTTTTTAAAACCCGACCACGTTACCAATATCACACTGTAAACAAATAAAAACAGGGTCAAATTTGGAGCTCGCGTGCTGTATGAAATAATTGCTAGCAATAAGCATGACGGCAAAGACTTGATGTTATGATAAATTTTGTGCTCAAAGTCTCACCGCAACAGACGGCACTAATATCTTGAAGTGCTTTTAAAGCACTTGAAAGCTAATTTATCACTAAAAACGGCAAAATTATTTCCTGTCTCGAGGCACAGAAATACTTAAAAAATACGTCAATACTTCAGATGTACTCGAAAGTGATTTCAAGTGAAACATGGGAGAGTGAATTTTGCCGTTATAGTTATATTGTAACACGACCCAAAATTATAATTCAACTTGACTAGTAAAACTACAAAAATTCATGCTATAGTTGTCTTGTCTTGGCTTAGAAGTGTTCTCAGTCTTGGCTGCATGGTTAAAAAAGTTTGACTAGGAAGTTCTTATTAACTGGAAACCACAAATAAAAGGCGCAGCTTATTTTAAAAACCTGGTGTGAGATGAGCTATTTTTTAGTTTGCCTCGTTTATGTCGCTGTTATGCAAAAAAAAGACAAAAAGAAAATCCATTTCCAGGTCCACCAGTGACAAAGAACTTACAAAATTGTTACTATATTTAGCAGTATTACTTTCAAAATACTCACGAAGACAACATGTCGTCATAAAAAGCAGAGTGAAAGAACCTCTGCTAATGACATTACCTAGCAAGAGTAAATACAAGACAAAAGCGAGCACAAAAGCGATGTCTGGGCCAATTTTAAAAAGTAGTGACGGCAGGTAGTAAAACAGGCCAATATCACAGCCGAATCTATTCAAGCCTACAGTCCGGCCGACAACCTGGCTTACGAAAAAACACGACACTAACTCTCCTTCATTAGTTCATAGTTCGTCGTCAGACAAAATGCACTGCTGGGTCAAATCTTAAATGGAAGTCACCAGCTATTCGCCTACCTTAAGCTGAATAATCAGTAATCACACGAAACTTCTGCATGCTAGAGGAGCATGATGATTAGGGATTGGGGACATTAAGGGTGGGGGAACAGAAAGACCCTAGGGCACAATGAGATGGAAGAAGATGCCGGGAAGTTTAGCTCGGGGCAACAGGACACCAAAAATATGGACCCGATCTCTTTTCTGCAAAATCTGCATTAAGGGCAGAAATATGAAGTGACTTGCGATAGCAAGTGACAGATGAAGGACATGAAGTGTAAGTCATATTTTTAGGCCTTCCTTTCCCATCGAACTCATGCAGTGCTGATTCATCGTTCAATCTTCGCTTTTGACACCGCATTTTAAAAGTCATGCACTACAGCATGCTAGTCCAGCATATCACCATGTGGGCGTGCATGGTTTCTTGCACGTTACATTTGACATACGTCAAAAAAATGTTTGCCTGTCAAACCACTCTTTTATTTCTTTAGTTCGTGTAATCAGAAGCCACGTACAGAGCACAGTGTGAATGACAGGTGTAGTCGAAACACTTTCGCACTTACTTTGTTTAAAATTACCTTCTTGTCAATGTTTGCCTTGGGCTGTCTGCTTGTCTAATTCGAGTTATAACATTAAAACCATTATGGCGGCTATGGCGTTAATAAGGCCGATTCAGTTCTAGTTACACGCACGTTCGCTACTCCTACAGGACCTACAGTAGCCAATCAGATCGTTTATTTCCTGCTTTTACTTTGTACCACTTACCTATGATTGATAATATCACGATGGTAAAGTCGAAGATATTCCACGGCTGCGTGAAATAATGTAGACGGAGGGCAACAATCCTGACCACAGCCTCCAGGGTAAATATAGCAGTGAATACGAGGTTTATTATATGTGATGACCCGAGAGAGGTCGGGATCGTAGTTAAGGAATACACATTTTCAGAAAACAATATTTATAGATTTAGGATTTGAAATGACAGCGGTTATGATAAACAACACCATCATATCATGTTTGCTTCTTGCTACTGAGCTGGGAAATCAAATGGAAGTCTAAGATGAAGAAAAACCGTACGTGTATAAGAGGTTTTTACAATTTCCCTTAAACCTTCACCAGGTCTCTATATAATTAACTCTACAACTGAATAGGGAAAGTGTTTTCTATTACCTTAAAAAGCCATCCATTTCTGTGTTTCTGTGATAGAAATATTTTGAACTGACCAAAAAAGAAGAAATAAATTATGTCAGTGATCCTTTTCGAATTTTTTCCAATTGCGCCCCCGCAACCTGTGATAGGTAACTATCACACGGCTTCTCTTTGGCTTTCTGGTACTCTGTGTTTTTCCGTTGTTTCTAACTCTTATGAATGACAACTCACTTGGTCTTGATATTTTTGTACATAATCACACAGCAGCAGTTTTAAAAAAGGATATTCATTGTGAGGACGACTTCGTCACTCTGTCCGTGGTGTTGAATCATCATAACCAACATGTTGAGACATATCATCGCCATTATCAATGTCTCGAACTTTGAGCTATGAATTACATCGAACAACCTCGCTTGCCATTTAACCTAAAACCCCAAATAAAGTTAGTCAAATTTTCATATAAGGATATAAGAAAAGCTTACAAAGATTGACTAATAATCACTAATATCTTGTTTCGTAAGCCTTTAATAAAATTAGTAGCCTCAGTCTTGGCGTGAAACATTTAGGACATTTAGTGTTGTTGTTGTTGCAGATATATCAGTGTTACTGGCGGTTTTGCGGATACAGCCTTTCCGGTTGGAACGATAGAGCGAGCGATAGAGCCATAATCGATAATTACAAATTTTAATACAAAAATAATCCAGTGAGAGATTTTAGAATTCTTAAAGGTTATTTATTTGTTCGGTATCTTGATTCTTTGGGAGTGAAAGCTGGCATCGACCCCAGTTTCCTTTTGCAAGGCTTGCATTGAGTACTCACCTGAGGCCTACTGATCATTTTCTTTGGTTTCTTGTTAGCAGCTTTTTTCAGAGTGTTGAACCAAGCCTTCTGTGACGGCGTCAGGAAAATGTCTAGTGCTCCACTGTCCTCGTACTAAAAAAATTCACAAAAGGTCAAAGTGGAGTCTATGAGACGAACATGGGCGACTTTACCGTCTGCCACTACTTAGATATGCGAAAGTGACTTGAAACTCTTCTACAAACGGGAGTTTACACCACCACAAAATGCTTGATACTGGAACCGAACGTAAATACAAGGGAAAGGCGTAAGAAATGAAAGCTGTCATCTGCAGGCAGACAAAAGAAGACGCCAAAGGGGTAAAGGAGATGTCTGTGTTGCATTCCTTTTCCTGTTATCATAGTTAGTAGTATTACTATGTTGTTATACATTCCTATTTCTGTTCTACAAAAAGTGTGATTTTAAGTTGATTGCCAAACCCGTCCCAATGTTCAAGAGAGCTGAACTCTCATAGAATTCCATTCAACTGTGCCCAAACGACAGGAAGAGTGCTCGAGAGTTTACAAAATTCACGCATTGCGCGTCGCAAACCTCTAGTCGAAATGTTTCAAAACTGATGAGTTTTTACCTGTTTCTTCAATCGATTGAAGTTATCAATGATGACTCCAATAAACAGGTTCAAGGTGAAGAAAGAACCGACAATTATGAACACGACGAAATAGAAATAAGGAATAAAACTGTGTTGGCTTTCCGGTTGATCATCAATCTGAAAAAAAAGAGAAAAATCCGCATAAATATAAAGCTAAGCAAGACTGACTGTCCGCTTTGAAAGAGGTGCCTTCTGATGGGAGGTTGAGATATTATCTTCTGCATTCTCTAAAAAGTGAAAAATGTAAGGTCGGTTATTTTTCCAGAATAAAGAAATGAATCATTTTAATCAAATAAATTAAACAAAAGTTACTTCAGTTTCAAAAATGGCAAGGGCTTTGCTTCTTTGTCTACTAATAATAACAATGACAATACCAATACCCAACTATACGGGTGAAATGTTCGTCCGCCACTGCTGTTGTATTAACAAATCAAACACCGATAACATTTTCAATGGTCGACGTTTATCTTGTTATTTGTGCATATAAACTAGTCCTACCTCTCTAGCATCAACAGCATCCCTCATGATCTCCATCCATCCTTCAAACGTCGCCTAAACAAAGAACACAACACGGAGTCAGTCCATTTGAGGATAGCTTCTACCCCTGGGATTGGTTAATCTTTTGGAAAAGCTCCGAGGCATGAGGTGATCCTTGGGTAAATCTTCCGTGAACTGGGTTCCCTGTGTTAGTACGAAGGAAAATCCCGGCAGGATAGGGTGACCCTTGCGTAGATCTCCCAGGCATGAGGCATAGTCGCCCACGCTACCTGGAGCATTACAGTGATCTTTGGATAAACCTCACAGAAACGGGGTTGTCCATGAAAAGCCGAAAAGGATAGGGTGATCCTTAAGCAAATCGTCTGGGAACTAGGTCAATGTGAGAGCCCCGAGGGTTAATTGAGGTGGTTCTTGGGTACTTCTCACGGGGACTGGGATGCCCGTACACCTACAAAACTTTCAAGGAAAAAAAAGCACATTGCCGATCCCCGGGATTGCAAACAGCAATGAATTCACCACAACCTTGGAAGAAACAGTTGACTCACCACTTGGAAAAGAGCGATAAATCCGTTACCAGCATTGTCGAAGTTGATATTAGAATTTATCCACCGATATCCCAGCCTATCACAATCCGATCTGTTCTGCACGATGCTGATCGGCAGGCGTTCCCCTTGACTGTCGACGCATTTGTAAAATCGTCCTCCAAAAAATTGAACTCCGACGATGCTGAAGATGAGCCAGAATACCATACACACCAACAGCACATTGCCGATCCCCGGGATTGCAAACAGCAATGAATTCACCACAACCTTGGAAGAAACAGTTGAAGGGATTTAAGAAGATTATAAGGCCATTTACCTTTGTTTATTTGTTGCTGCACCTCAGGTTACAGAATGCAATAGATCTGTTTCTTTCAGATTAAATCATATTTTGTGTGCCTAAGAATCCTTATGCTTTTGATAAACGAACAACTATCTGGGGATTATGTAATTCAAAATGGGCAATATACATACGAAACGAAACTAAATGCCTGTACTGTGCCCACCAGGTAGGGTTTGTTTCTATGTTTACTTGTTGTTCTTGATCTTTGTTGTTGCTGTTTTCGTTATTTCGTGTTATTATAAGAAATTTGCAGAAACTGAACCCGGCAGTAATCAGCTGGAAATTGTGAGACAAATAAATTTTCCTTGTATACTCCAAACAAACTTTAACTAGGGGCTTTTTTCATCGGGGGTTATACCCAAATGTACGCAAATTTCTTACCGAGAATTCCCGTTCCATTTGATATTCCCCGGGAAATTGGGGTTGAATAATTTGCATTTTGGAAATTTAACAATTTTCGGATTAAATTTTGAAAAAAAAAATTCCGGTAGTATACGTTTGCCTGTTTCGAAAGTTCCTGAATTTTTGGTTGAATGGAAAGCGCCTTAGTTAACATGTTTGGTTCCCGAACGAACGCAACCTTAATATTGAGAAGCAGTTTATATTCATGAGATGCAGAAAATTGGATTGTTAGTTTTCTTGTTGAAGAGTTGTTTACCTTCATACCCTCCCAGCGTGAGATCGCTCTCAGAGGTCTTAGCGCCCGTAATGTACGCAGGGAACGAAATGAAGCTAGGCTACTGTCGTTATCTGTGGTCTGATTTTTCACTGTGGCGACAGAAATCTGCAAGAAAAATACAAATAACAAATTATAACATTTGTCACCATGGATAATTATAATGTGATTCATTATTATTGCGGCCTATTACTCATTCTTTACAAAATAATTATCAGAATGATATTCCCTTTCACTCTCTTCTTTTTTGTTATTTTAAATATTATATGAAGAAAAAGGTTTACTAAAAGAACGCCTAATCTCTTGCTATATTTTCCGGACTCAATAATTTTATATTGCCAAAATGGTTAAAGTTGTTACATTTTAATTTCACAAGTTAGATGAAATAGAAATAATCTTTATAGCGCGACATTTTTGAATTAGGCATCCCATGCGTTAAAAAGTGCTCCTTTTCCTTCATAACTTCATTAAAGTACTTTTAAGTCACTTTTACACGTGAAGTACCTACAGCATTCCTAAGTGCGTTTCAAATGGTCCTACGATCGAAAAATTAATTCTCCTTTTTTTTATAATTGCGCATTCTTTAAATGCTACTTTTGAGAATTTGGTGGTACATCAAATAATATCTCCTAGATGATTATTTTCTTTATTCTCATCACCTGTCTGCTTGACGACTTATTAATATTTTAAAGAGAAAATCGATGTTGATCACTCTAGAGCATTCAATGAATATTTATACCTATTTCAACAAGATCAGTTTACGATTATTTGTTTAGTATTCTTACCGAGTTTAGTTCTTCAATAGACTCAACAGCCGTGAGAATGGATATCTGAAAATAAAGAATGTTAATGAATGACAACTGTTGCTTAAGAACTTTGAGCAGAAAATTGAGAAATAACGTAAACGTCATTTGTGAAATAAGCAAAACATTTTTAGCGAACATTCTGCAACCCATGTCTGCTAAACAAACCTAAACAAGCAGAGCAGAGTCAAAATACTGTGACATCAAACTTGAGAAAATGGTTACTTCTTCGAAACAAGAAGCAAAATATTGTAATTCCATCATTGTCCCATACCCCAAGAACGTATGGCCAAAAGTTAAGGGTGCACACAAGATATAATGTACCCTCCATCAGACATGACACTGATTTTTCTTGGGCGCATAAGGAACCTCGGATCTGACAAGCCAACATGTTGGCACGTTAGCACGAATTGTGCTCGTTATATCGCCTTTGCAATATAATTATGTCAGCGCGCTTCTCGGAAATCTTTGAAGGCTCTTTTTCAAGCACAAGAAACAAAAGCGTACGGTTTGCTCAAAGGAGAGTCGAGAATACCCCTCGCTTCTTGAATGCTCACCCAACTTCCCAAGCACGCCCACGCGACAAATCTATGGATATTACACGATCGAGCCGTACTCTTAATCTCACAGCCGAACGTTTTGAGACATTTCAACCGTGTAGACTATTCTGTTGAGTTCAGTTCAGATCATTTTACTTACAGCAACAATAACCACGTCCAGGCAGTTCCAGGCATTCTTGAAGTACGTTACAAAACCCAAGCCGATTGTTTTAAGGAGAAACTCCAGAGTAAACACCACAGCAAATACGATGTTTAGATAATCCAAGACTTTCTTTAGTGTTGGGCGATTGTTAAGATGAACGTCCTCAAAAACCTGAAAAATATACAAAACAATTCTTTATTGAAGGAAAGTTTTAATGAAGGCACCATAGAGTCTATAAGGTATTCAGTTTGGTGTAATGCCGTTACCCATAGCGGCAACTTACCAGAGTAACACTGCTGGCCACAATAATCAGCAGAATCGCCCATTCAAAATACCGGTGCTCGACCAACTTCTTGATTTTATGGCGCATGCTTCTCCAAACACGATAACCGCTGGACTCTTTCCACATAGCAATGCAGTCACACGTGCAGCGCTTCATCCAGCACGGGCAGCACTCCTGCACCTCTGTCATGGCGGGATCGCCCGAGGATTCACCCCGATTCATCTGGACACTTTCCCGCGGGCTGGTGATTGTTGCCGACGAACGAGCTAAACTGAGAACGGCGCTGGATGCTGTAGAGTCCTTTTTCGCAGCTTCGATTGCGATCGAAAGCTGAGGACATGGCAAAGGTAAAAGAGGATAAGTAACACAGGGAATAAAGCTATGTTGCATAACATGTTATTATCGACTAAGTGCTCGTTAAGCTCTTACCCTTTTGACTGTGTCTCTGTTGAGTTTTCCTTTCTTTTGAAAAGCTGTTACTGCGTTCATCAGTGCCGGGGTACTATTAAGAGCATCTGTTAAAGAAAATAAAGAAAGTAATTTTAACTTAATCGTCGAAAGCATATTTACTCGTCCTAAAGTTGATTGGCTGAAACGCTCTAAAAATACTTTGTTTTCAATGCACGTAGTTAATCAGCGAGTTTACAAGCATTCCACTCCAAGGTCTAGATATAATTAAGTTAAAGAAACACGAGCCACAGGTGAGTGTTTCTATGGCTCTATCGAGCTGGTTCTCGTGTTGGATCTGTGTTATATCGAGTTATAGAATTACACAAAATCACCTTTGCTATCTGAACTTTTCACTGATCCGGGTCTGTCGTCTGCAGGAGGCTGTGTAGGCTTGACCTGTGTTCGGCGTGGTATCACACTATTCAGACGCAGAACTCTACTCAGTCGCTGGACCCCCTGATAAAACTTGCTTGGCTGTTTTTCCCCTCTTTTCTCTGCTTCATCTTGCAAAGACTCACGAGCGAAGGCGTTAAGCAGTAAAGCAAGAAACAAATTCAAAACCTGAGATATAAGTGGGGAAAATGATTTTATCACCGTGCGTCACCTTGTAAAAAAACAGTCAGTTAGCCATTAACCCATTGGCAACATTTCCAAGACAATCTTCTCTGCTATAGAATAACTTTTCGTGACGTTCTCTGTACATGCATGTTTTTTTTTCAATTCAATTTTGTTTTTAAGTTAAACTGATAAGGACTAAAAACTAAACTTAAATGTCTTTTCGTAACATGATAACTACAGAATACGTTGAACGTGGACAAATAGATAAAAAAAACTAAATGCTTCACGAGAAGATTTTTCTTTTTCTACTGTTACTTACTAGCGATAGCAAAAACAATATCACGTCATCCTTGGCTAGTATGCAACAATTTAATTGGTGTCTAAGTAGGAAAATATGCCAAAATCTACCAATTTCCTTGAATAATCGGGCTTAGAAACAAAACAAGAGAGGATGAACGGTACTCCTAAGGTACACCCTCTCAAGCTATTTTTAGAAATGGTACCCAGATCCCCGGTGGATTATGTTGCCACGCACGTTGCGTGGGTGTTTTCGTGGAGTTCGAAAATTACGTGTGACGCAGCTTGGGCTGTCCACGTGAGCAAAATTTGCGCTACAGGATTGGTTATTTCTAGACCTTCCTGGGATTTCTGAAGCCTGGAGTGATTTAAAAATAGCTTGAGAAGGATTACCTCGGGAATAAGGTTTATGGAGGATAAATCCTTCAGTACTGCAAATCTGTCACGTGACTCACCAGAAAGTTTCCAATGACTAAAGCCGTGAGGAAAAACAGGACGGACTCAGGACCCGTCGCCCGCATGCTGTCATACAGCGGTTCAATCCACTCTCCACATAGTACTCTGAATATCATCATGCACGCCTGACCAAAATCATTAAAATTCCAGCGAGGAATGTCGCCACCAAATTTTTCTTCTGTGTAGACACTAGCGAAAAGGAAAAAAAATATGTCTGTTGAGTTTATTGATTATTTAGTCAAGTAAACAACATTTGTTTTACATGATTACCTCCCAAACAGTTGCATTCCGACCACTGCCAACATGTAAACAATGATCCCCAAAACCAAGGTGAGGTTACCAAGCTGGCCGATGCTGCTGGCGATTGTTCGTAGCAGCATGTTCATCGTCTGCCATGACTGCGCAAGCTTGAAAACACGCAGCTGAAATACAAGAATGTGCACATGAGATATCGAGCAGAGAATGAAGACTGGAAAAGAAACGAAATATTGACATTTGGATCTAGTTCCCAGGGCTTATCTTCTCGGCCAGTGATAAAATCAGTAACAGCAATATTTAAAGACAATGGCCATCTTAAGAAAGACACCTGATTAGTTAAACATTGTCACGGATTTCCACAGATTGTGACAGCATCCTGTTTTTGCTCATTGTTTTAACTTGGTGGTGGCTGTACAACAAAACGAGAGAAATCTGGATGTCGCCGTGAGCTTGAAGCTCACGACAACATGGTAAAGATAACAAGTTCCATGTGTTACAAATGTAAAACAGTTAGGGAACCGGGAATCACTCTCTTAGGTTATCCTCCCATCTTTGGGATCACTAACAGATCCTCTCCAAGTTGGATACTGCATACAAAAAATACTGTGGTAATGGAGTGTGTTACAAACAGACCATCACTTCTCTCCGCCAACCACACTAAGTTCATGGCTGTTTTACAAGCACGTAGCTACTATATTAACGTTTTTTTTTTTTCAACGCATCACGGAGAATTTCCAGCAGGTCTGAATGTTTGTTACTAGTAGTAAGACGTTCGATTACAACCAAGATGGCGGCCAGTACTCCTCAATCTTCCACGTTCCACTTACTGATATAAATGGGACAGAATTTACCCGAGTAGGGTGTAATAGCTTTGGCGTGACGCGCTCTCTTACTCCACTGAGAAACAAGTCAGCTTAGTTCCACTGCAAATCACTTACCAGTCTGAACGTCCGAAGGACGCTGAGTCCAGCGCCACTACCAACTTTAACAACTCGCTCGATAATGAGGTCTACGATGCTTATCACTACAATGAAGCCATCAAATATATTCCATCGACTCTTCACGTAACCACAAGGACCAAACGCAGTCACTTTCAACACCATCTCCAGCAGGAACACGAATGTGAAAACCTAAAAACAGTTGATCAGGAACGTTAATCCCTACTTTCAATTTTACTTGAATAACGTTATTTCTTTAATGGTGAGAACAAGTCACTAGGCCCGGGTTGCTCGAAAGGTTGATAACGGAATTCCCCGGATAAATTACTATCCAGTGGATAGAACGCTTTGTTTTGTTAACATTTATCCACTGGATAGCGATTTATCTGGTGGATAGCGTTATCCGACCTTCAAACGCCAGGCCAGACCTGGCAAATCCTCGTTCCCACCGGGAATTCCAAGTTTTAACCAAGGTCATAGCATTCACACGGCCCCACCGGGAAAAACCTTGTCTCCCGATGGGTCAAGGTATCCTCATGGCTCCCACCACCACCGGAGGACACTCGGCACTGACCAGCATCTCCTGGTGGAGCGCTAAATTAGTTTATTTATTATTACCTACCATATTTCCAACATCCAAGGCCATTCTGAAATTCTCGTTCATTCCATGATACTCCAAGGCCAAAAACACAGTGTTAACAAGAATACAAAATGTAATGAACATATCAAACAACGGATCCATCGTCAGTTTAGAAATGCGTTTCCGAATACATTTCCGCCTCGATAACTCTTCCTTCCGGTGTTTAGCGTCTTTTCCTTGGGGTTCCCACCCCGTGGATCCCCGAGGACTTCCCACGGGTGATGAAATCGGAGATACCCCAGGGAATTTGACTTGCTTAATTGCGTTACAGTCATCTGAATTTACAGAGTGGTTATCAGGGTCTGTTGATTCCTGTTCACTTATTACGGTTAACGTTCTTGCCCAAGTTGGCTTCACTTCTAAAAATTTCGCATTTGAATTTCTACTAGTTTCTGAAATAGAATCATGTACTAATGACGTCCTAACAGGTTGACATTGACTGGGTGTAGAAATAATCGGAGTTAATCGTATTTGCACGTCTTTTCCATTCGATGCTTTCTCGCCGGCCACGTTTTCGTTCTTATCCTTGACCGTAGAATACTCCCCCGTTACATTGTTCATTTCCATCACATGAGAACCACACGGCGAGTAACGCAAACTCGCGTGACTTCCTTCAATTTCTCCTGTGTTAGTAGCGTTGTTAGTTTCGTGAGGTTTTGAGCTTGCAGAGTTTTTAAAGCAAGGAAGACACAGTGAAAGCTTGCATTTTGTTACCAGGGCTTCTTGTTTTGATTTCCCACTTTCAGTAAGAAGTTTTGGCACAGCACGCCCGTGAAATGAGTACGACGATACAACAGTTTTGAGCTCTTCATAGTTTTTATCCTGTAAATTGAAAAAAGTTGAACAGTTTTAAATACACTTCAAGCAAGGGAAACTCGGCAGGCTTATAGAAGTTATACTGGAAGTAAAACTAATGTTCACACTCTAACTGGCCTTAGTCTCCTCCGCAGCCGTTATTAGGGTCGTCACGGGAGAAGCGTTGCGTGACGACCCTAATGAAGGCTGCGGAGGAGACTAAACTGGCCTTTGATTTGGAAACAAATAGACCTAGTTTTGCATAAATGGCGCCTAAATTTGATGAATAACAAATGCATCCTAAGCCTCGAGTTTATGTTTCCAGACAAAGGATTTATCACCTGAATGGTAGGCTTAGGGTGTATAAGTATTGTTATTGAAATATCGGAGCTATTAATGCGAAGGGTCTACATTGCTTCGCGAGAGACTTCTGAATAAGGAACATTATTATATGGCTAGCTCCGTGAAAGGGCAAGATGAATCAAATCCTGCGCTGTGATTGGCTACCCGAGCTGGCAAGATGGAGCTATCTTGCCCGCTCGGGACTACCCGCCGTTACCCGCAAGAAAAATTTTCCCGAAAGCCATATAACAAATCCTTTATTGACCAAGCTTGTTCGGCCAAGATGGCTTGATATTCGCCTAGTTCTTTTTTTGCGAGTTTATGGACCTCGTCTCCGTCTGGGCCCATAAACATGCAAAAAGGGAACTTGACCAATGTCCAGCCATCTTGACCTCACGCTTGGTCAATAACCCATATATCTTATGCACACAGCAAAAATGGCGTATTTTCCATGGATACTTATGACGTCATTTCCCGCTTTCTCGCGGCTGTTTATGCAAACAGTCAGTTTGTCTGTAGAATAAGAAAATTACACGTTGGCTTCCTCATGTTAAAAACAATATTTTACTTACTCGCTGCTCTCGTTCGTTCGTAAAATATTGTTTTCAATGTTCAAAAATAAAATTCATATCTTTGCGCCGCCGTGTATTATTCTCTATACCCCTCTCAAGTTATTTAAAAAATCCCAGGGAGTCTACATATACTCAACCCTGTGACACAGATTTTGCTCACGTGGACAGTCCAAGCGGCTTTACTTGCATTTTCATCCTCCACAAAAACATCTACGCAACGCGTGTGGTAAAATTGTCCGTGGGAAGAACGTATACCATCACTAGGGGAGGGATCACCTTGGGAATAAGGTCTACATAGAGGATTAACTCTCTTACCCATCCTCTCTTGGTAGCTTGCAGCTACCAGAACATAATCCCAATAGTACATATCAGCTTAATGTTTTTGCCTGGTAACACATCTCTTACCCTTTCTTGCATCGCCACTACTTCTTGTTGATATGAAACCGCAACCACCGCAAGCACCAGATTAATGAGATAGAAAGATCCAAAAAACACCACGAACATAAAATAGAACACGTACCAAGAACCCATGGAGGCAAGAACCTGTAAAACAGGATAAAATAGTTCTATTAAGCAATAAGATAGAAATCTTACGATAGGACATATGAGAAAGTGTACAAACGAACCTGATGTCCAGTCAGGGTCCCTTTTGAAAGAGGGACCCTGGCTGAAGTGATGCAAAGGCCACGAAACCACTTGGACTAACTACTGAAATCACAGTTATTTTCAGTTCCAGTTTAATTAGCCATATTAAGAAATACTTTGATTAGAAAAAATATGCCAACGCGGAAAAGAAAAAAGCGTCTTACAAAAAACAAATTGAAAAAGGTGAATACTCACATAGTTAAAGACATTTTCCCAAAAGTCCATTGTAATTAGTTGAAAAGCAGTTACCAAAGACCAGGCGAAGTTGTCAAAGTTAGTGTAACCATAGTTGGGGTTATCACCGACTGACAAACACGTGTAGTTCGCAGGACAGGTCCTGAAATAAATTCATCCTATCAGGCATTTTTAACAATTAAAATTGTTTAAGCAAGAAACTACGCATCAAACGGAGCATCTCTACTGGTCTTGGAGCGGATTAAAATAGTAAAGGAGAGGAAAACAGTACAGCAAAATTATACGCTGAAATGTTTTCTAGGAGATTTATTGGTATCGAACGCTTTTCCTGTCCAAAGTGAGGTATTCAGAGTCTTTAAACTTCTGTAAGGAGGAAGAAGACTGTTAAAACGGTGTTTTTGATATTTCTGATCGTTTCCCGCTCCATTTGTTATTTGCAGATTACTGAATGGATTTCGTGAATGAAAACAGGAGTTTTACAGCGTTCCCGTTTAATTAGTTATTTGATGTAACATGAAGATAACATGGTTCGCTTTTAGAGCGAAAATGACGATCCAATGATCCAATTGTTGCGTCTAGGTCAGTGGTGTTGCTATAGAAAAGTTTGAAATCTTTCTGTTTGTTTTCCAAACGTCTTAGCCAATCAACGTGCGAGCAACCCCACGTCAAAGAGATGGTAATTACAAATGAAATTTGAGCTCGGTAAACATAAAGGTAAGAATTAATAATGGTAATAGGACTGAGTGGAGTCCAATTCGGTCTGTAATCATACGAGTGATTAACAAAATCGGACGACCGCGAAGCGGGAGTCCGATTTGTTAATCACGAGTATGATTACAGACTGAATTGGACGACACGATGTCCTGTTACCAATTAATCAAAACTATGACAAAATTCGAGAAACGAACAAAACATCAATTGAGTGCTGAACAATTAAACGTCGTTATGAATGCTGAAAAACACAGCAGTTTACTCAACAAAGTGCACCGCAGCAGCGCGCGCAAAGTGACGCGTACTGTCCAATTACAAGCATGACGCGTAAACTGTCCAATTAATGCTCAAATCGGGCTGCTGATAGCCAATCACGTTGGAGAATTTTGTTATAGTTTTGATTACTGTTGTTACCCTGCAGTTGACGCATTTCCACAAACCACAAGCTCGTCGCTGTCACATCTAAGCCACACACCTGAAAAGAGGGATACAAATTCAAGGCTTCTAAATATCTATCTCACTCAAGACAAGAACCTAGCTGATATCTGACTTGTTGAGTTAAACAGTCCTTTTATCCCGTGCTTAAAATAATGTAAAACAATTTGGATTAAAAAGTCGCGTCATCAGTCGCTACAAAAACTCCAATTTTAGAAACGATGTGGCAATAGATTGTGATTGGCAGATGCCACTTACTTTGATTGGATATATATTTGTCATAGCCAATCGAATTGTGTGGCGTGGGCGTGGCAACGCATTTATTTCTCAGCTGTCCAACAAAGAGCTGCATTCCAACCAAGGCGAAGATACACAGGAAAAACAGTGTGAGGATCAAGACGTCTGATAACATGGTCATGGACTTGAGAAGAGCATTTACCATTGTCTTTAAACCTATCAAAAAGGAAGAGTACTGGTTAAGGCTACTAGTGCATGTTTTGCATCAGGAGTCATGATATAGTACCAAATTCTCAGAAATAACATTACATAGAAATGTGAGGAAACTGGCAAGGGGAATTCATATTTTGAACAGGAGATTGACAAAATTTCAATACTGAATGTAGAGTGCTAGATCAAACGACTGTAGATATTCACTTTTAAAAAGAGAATACAAACTTTCGGGTACACATTAAAAGCGGGTATCCTAGGTCGAGTGTTTCAAAACTACATGTTTGAAAGGTTTCAAACTTTCTAGCTCGTCGTTTTTATTGAAGTAATCTTAGACTAAGAACGATTGTGAGGAACCTATCTTTCACCGTACTCAGCGGCCGCACAGTAGACATTGAGACCTTGTCCTGTTCTCACCTTCAACTGCTGAAATAGTTCTAAGAGCTCGAAGAACTCTAAATGTTCTAATCCCTGACAAGTTGTAGACGTTAGGAATAAGAGTAATATACCTGTTAAGAAAAAGAAAAAAAACACATCTAAAATGACAGTCACCACTGTGAATCCTTTCTTACCCTGACACCTATGGAAGCCTCCCTGAAATAAATACTCTCTGATTCCTTTAAAAAAATTAATTTCGCATTTTCGTCTTCGTTCTTATCGTTTCCTGAAATTTTTCGCAAACGTTCCGTTATAGTAGAGATATCCCGTGTTCCTGTAGGTTAATCCAAAGCTATCCCTTTTCCCTGAAAAAAAAAGGTTCGTGTCCCCTTGTTCCCTTAACCCCCTGGCAGGGCCTCACAAATTTCGAACAGGTCGAGATAGAAAAGGTTAAACTACTACGGAACATCAATAGATATTTGAACACGTTTATAGGTTTACTCGAGAACAATAAGAACGTTTATTCTCTTCCTTTCCCTCTCTAAAAGTGTTAAAAATACATCAACAGCTAAAGGGTTACTTTACAAAAACAGCATCGTGAAACTTACCCCAAAATTACAACAACAAAATCTAGCCAGTTCCATGGATCCCTGAGATAAGCAAATTTGTGCATACAAAAGCCTTTAGCTATAATCTTAAGAATCATTTCAGCCGTGTATATTGCGGCGAAGACGTACCTAATGATAGAAAAAAAACATTAATTAAATGCGACAGCATACAATCATATTTTGGTCAAACCGGTTTGAAAGGAAACAAATAGTTGGGTAAAAAATGGTTGGGTACACTTTTGTAAGATCTTTTGCAGAAGGCACCTGTCTAGGCAACTGATAATTGAGCGTGTTTCCTGGTAGGTAGATATCGCTGGCCTACCGTACAAAACGTCCCTCAGGGTAGTTTCTCAAATTTTTGTTCTCTTGAAAGCAAGTAGTTGATTACCAAATCATTGTGCTCAATCTGCCTTCTTTGCCTTCGTCGAGGTTCTCGATTCCCCTGGGATCAAAAGATCCTGAATCATTTATATAATGAAATATCAGAAAAAACCTGACAACATGGCGTAATTAATAAATTAATTTTTAATTATTTTTAAACTTAATTATCACTTACTCTGGTTCCTCTGGAGCATTTTTTAGGGCAAGAAAAATACAATTTACAATTATGGTAAGAAGTATAAATAATTCAAAAAATCTACAGTTAGGTTAAGGAAGTTAACTGCTACGAACAGTCGTTACAAGTAGAAAAACTTCGTTTGGCCGATCACATAATAATAGAGTGGAGGTGAAGTTTTTCGATTGTTGAAAACACGTAAAATGGCCATTTTCGAACTCGAGTTGCTTGTTGTCTCTTTGCCAACACGACTATTCGCTCGAGACCATTCTGATTGATAGAAAATGTGTTCACCTGTAAGTTTATTTTCATGTCAATCAAACTTATTTTCATTTGAATGGTTTAGCATAAAAATTCCCTTAGAAACAGAAGCAAAAGGCAACACGCACATTTCGACATTTCAATGGCTTCTCAAAAGGAGACCGTATTTTCATTGGTCAGTTGGAGTAGGCGGGTTTCTCTGATCCATTACTGTAGTCCATGCCTGCATTATGTCTTGTCATAGCTCCCCAAAAAAATCACTTTTAAGGGAGATCCACAAATGTGAAAGGGGATTAATGTAATGAAAAAGATTATTGGTCTATTTATCACATTTACATTACTCACTCTAAGACAATGATAAATTTAAATTCAATATTCAAAAGGATACTGATTTGTAATAAGAATAATTATTGCTTTCCGCACTGCGTTTAATGGTCCAAATAAATATAATGATTTCTCCTTGCTAAATCTAAATACGTATTGCCTGCCAAGCCGAGAAGCTACGATCACAAATGTCTGAAAAAGAAACAAATTTCATAAGTTTAGACATTGGAGCCGTCACAAAGAGGGTTTCCCCAATGACCTGCTAAACGAATGGTTACTTACTTAAGTTTAGTATTCAAACTGCTGTCCCTGTGGGAACATCTGCTGTCGGTAGGACAGATTATCAGACATAACTAGCTTACGACCAGAAGGAAGGTCTGCGAGCTGAGGGCGTGCCGAGTATTTGCCGTCCTTCTGCCATTCTAAACAGAAAAGTTATTTATAGCTGACTAAGTCATTTCGTCCTGCTCAAACGCTTGAACCGTGCATGTTTGTATAAAACTGTGGTCACAGTAACCATTGAACGACTGTTGAGAGCGCTAACCGTAAAATGGCCCACAAATTTAATCCGTCTAAGACCATCAGCGGAATAAGTTCAATACTTGCGATGAAATAGTCTTGGATCTTTTATGAACAGCTTCTAATTTAAATTTTCAGCTTTTTAGTGTCCAATCACACAAAAGGTTACTTCCATCTTAGTATTTAAGTATTCAACTCTCGAACATTTCTAAGGTCATCGTATTTTTGACAGTCATTAATTATTTTATGGTCAACCCCGTGATATAACTGAAGGCGATCTATTCAGCATGCAAGTGGCGGCAAGGAAAGGAAAGCGGGAATATCTGCAGTACAGTGAATAATCTCAATAAAACAAAGGTGTGTCCGACCATTTCATATTGTATTCTGAGCAAGATGGATACGCGTATATATAAACATAATCAATGTTACCCCATCAGCCAAACCTAAAAATAGGTTTTGTTAACTTAACATATGTTTGTTTAACAGGTTTTAAAATTGTTTTATGCATAAAATAATCTTGCTGAAGTTTATGAACGTATTAGCTCCAATAATGGGTTCACAATAGGAAGTTAAATTAAGATTTGAAATTTCGGACACTGTATTTAAATAATTTTTTCTTGAGAAGCTTGGTACCGGTTAAGCATATTTGTTGTACCAATTAGATTTTTCTGCCCTCTGAAATACTGAAGCCAATAAAATGCACTTCTTGGTAGCAATGTATGCTTCGCTTGTTTCCCTAAAACAAAGTTAAAATTGTCCGGGAACATGAATGAAGTAACCGTTTCTCATCTGCAATAGGTGGAGTGGTTAAAATGAAGTCCAGCAAATTTCTTTGTTGGCTATTTTGGCCTTGACCGTGCACAAAACACAACAGCACTTAACTTCTAACTGAGAGACTGACCACCAGCAAAGGTCCGGTTAATTAATTCATGCGTTTTGTATGAACGCAAACTAAAAGATTGTGCACGATCATAATGTTTGCCGGGCTTGCATAACCTTTCTCCTCTATTAACTAAGACTTCTCCCACTCATTTAATCCCCCACAATCACTATACTGCTTAGTCATCATCAGGGAGGCATTGCGCGAATCGCAGATGGCTTCTCCCGGCGAGCGAGGGATTCAATGCGCGCATGAAAACTGCCGTCTGTTCTGCAAAGCTAAAGCATTTGTTTTCCTAAAACTGTCTTAATTGAGACTTTTTCTTTGCACACCATATCAGTGGACTGGGCTTTAATATTAGTTATATCAGAGTAAAAATTGCAATTTGTATTTACTTCGGGACCGAGGCATAAATTGCAAACTGTTCTTCACATATGTCATGAAACAGTTTAGCGATGAATATTTTTAGAAGTCGCCCTTTATCCCTAGTTATATCGGGTTTAACAACAGTTTTTAGTTGCAAAACGTTCCTGTAAATAAACATTTGTGTTGGTATTAAAAATCGAAGTTATGTCTTTTTCTCTAAAGAGAATTTGAATACTCCATTCCAAGCTTTCATGTCCATTATCCATGAAAACTAAGGGGTCATCTTTTCAAACGCGGTGCTTATAAATATTTTACAATTTACAGAAGTATTTTATTTGCATGTGAATTCGCGATCTAAATTATCAATTCCTTTAATTGTGTTATCTGTCAGTCCAGTCGGAGGTAAATATGAGTTGTTTTGTGGCATTGTTCTCAAGAAGATTTTCTTCACATATTACTAAAATAAACGCTGGATTACATTTACAAACTCGAACTATCAATTTAATTTTTAGGAAGGTTTCGTGGATTGAGCGTCGAAACGTCTAGCAAAGTACCTAAATATTGAAATTGCGGTATTCGTTTAATGTTTCCTTAACAACGCTTAACAGTTATCTTTTGCGTCGAAGTTGAAGCTCATACAATTGACTTCACGTCACCAGTCAGTTTCTACATTAAGATAACGCACTGGAGCCGGAGAACATTAACTTGAAAAGCGAAATCGTTTTGGTTCAATTTGGCTGGATAGATAAATATTAACGATTTTATTTTAGGGAGGTTCTCTGCGTCCAAAACTCTCTTTACCAATAAACTAACTTCCGCGCGTCAAAGATTTGTTACAATTAATTTTGCACATTGGTCTGAATTAAGCGATATTGCATAATAGGAAAGTTGAACGCATTTACAAGCTTTGCTTAGAGTCCTAATTCCTAACATTTGATAGCCATGAAAACAAAATATCTTCTTCCGCTCTCACCGAAAATAATTTTAAATGACACATGTAAAGTAAAAAATTCTTCCCGGGTGATCTGCACTTCTGTTTAAATTATTTTTTTTCGAGAACAGTGTTTATTTTCGGTAATAAAAATACACTAGGAATAAGATTATTGAAAGCGCTACTATTTATACAGTTTTAATATCAGCTAAAAATGAGTAAAGCGTAAACCAATCTCGAGTCAAGTTCGTTCGCGCCATCGACTATCATAAAGAATTATCATCAGAAGAGATAACTTTTCTGTCTCACTTATTCGCCATTTACAACTGATCTGTCGCAAAATTTAAAGCACAAAATAATCCTGAGATTTACGCCACCAAACTTTATATTTTGGGGAATTTCTAGATTTATATGGCAAGTTTTCAACGTTTGACGGTTGAAAAAAATAACCAGTATGCCCGATTTTGTCCATACCCGCTTTAGGTATATTAGTAATGGCTGGGAAATTGTGTGTTGTATTATCGGTGGCAACGGCAGACTTTCTGAATACAGGAAGCAGGAAAGCATTTAACTTAAACTTCGCATTAGACTAATATTTAACGAAATTATTTGACTTACGTTTGTTTGCGGGGAATCGAAATCTTCCAGTGGCTGACGCAGATATTCCGGCGGTATTGGCACGAAGGTGCATGTTTGAGAGTCACTCGAGTTCGAGTTAAAAGAAATTCCTTTTAAAGAAGTCCCCGACAAGGTACGATTGAAACTCCTGTTACTTACTTTCGCGCTTAGATTAGAAGACTTTGATGTTATTCTAAAACTGGCGCTTGATTTCATCGTGGCAAAGATGTCGAATTTGCATTTTTTAAATGCTTAACCGAGATGATTTCTTGAACGAACGTTTCTCCTTTCTATCGCTGACGGCCAATAGAATGACAACATCAACAATGTTTTCCTCTGCCACTGCATCTCAGCAAACAAATTAAAACACGTTTCATGGTTAGACAGTCGTACCGAGCTGTTAAACATGCATCGTTCTCTGATTATCAATTTATGGTTTCAGCGAGAAGCAGGCGTGCCCAAGAGAGTCCAAAAGCCACCAGAATATTTTCTCCTCGCCCTTGCTTTTTTTCCTGTCAGGTTAAGCGACTCTGGGACTTCTGTACATCTTTAGACTTCATACACGAAGTTTGTTTGGTGTAAAGATTATATGACGTATCAGGGTCCATCACCATGGGAACCTTTTTATACGTCGCACCTGCCGCAGGGGAAATTCGCTCTTAATCATGTTTCGCATATCGAGGTTTAGCTGAATTAATTGCGCGTATATAAACAAATATGTGTTACGGTACATCCCTGAGAGCTGCATAAAAAGCCTGTGAGCGTTTGTATGTCGTTGTACAACAACTCAAGAGAGTCGAACACTGCTCGAGTATATTTTCTTAAAATCAAATGCTAATTACTTAGAAAAATTAGTGCTCGCGTCAACAGCATTAGAAATGCCATTAAAAAAGAAAACAGCTAGTGAAAATGACAGTTGCGTTTGACCTCCACCCGTGATAAAAAGGCTAGTACAAGTCTTATGTTGTTTTAGCGGTTGGAAAACCCGTTGCTATCAATGAAATCTTCATTTTTATCTTTTCCACTTATTTTAGGCGCGAAATACGATTATTTTGATATGGTAAAATTGTCAATTTGGCATTCTTCCATGGCGACTTACGATTCCTTGGTGAGCTTCAAAATACTGACAATTATTTGCACCGATGAAAAAATACTCAACTTAGCAGAGCAGCTAAATATAATCGACTCACGTTGTCTTAGGAAATCACTTCTTTTACGCAAGGATTATTAACTCTCAATAGGAATAGTCAAAGAATAGTGAATCAGCATGAAATGCAGCACGAAATAGCAAAGTTGTCAAATGGGACGGATGCTGTATTCTTAGCGGCACGTTTCTTTTTACAAAAACACCACTTGTAGAAAAATACGAAGATTTACTACAGAGTACATCAGATAACTTCGGAAACCAGCCGCTTACAAACTTCGTCAATTTACTTGAGTGAAACACGAACAAAGTCAAGTCTTTTTTTTTTTCATATATTTAAATTAACATTACCTAAATATCAAATAGTCGTGTTTCACTGCTTTACTTGTGGCAACATTAACGGGATTTTCAAGCGAACTTGCTAAGAGCCAGTCATAATTAGAGCAGATTTCGTCCATTTTGAATGACGGCAAACACACAATATAAATATATGACGAACTGATAACGAAAAGTGAATTCAACACTAAAATTCGTTTTTTAAGTCAATAATTTTTCTCTTTGATGATCATGTGCTTAATTCTTAAGTCCTGCCCAGTTCAATTTGCATGTTATTTGTTTGAACCTTTCGAATTTTTAATTCTAACCTCACACCTCTCGCCTTAGTATGTGTTTTGTCCGCGCTCATGATTTTACATCATTTTATTTTGGCCATTCGTGGCCCAGAACGTGCTCGCACGTACGAATACCTTTAATCTTTGTTGTCGTAATTCTTTGTCGTAATGGGCCTTTTGCAACAGTCGGTGACGTGACGGCGCAGGTCAGGTTATTACTCTGGGGGAGAAGGAGGGAGTACATGCAAGGGCAAAATTTCAGCGAAAATTAACCCCTGGCGCGTTGGAAAATCCCTGATATATTGCCCGCGTAATTTCTACAATCTTGGAAAAAAAATGGTTTCGCTTACTGGGTATGGTTTGTTAAAATTTAACTGGAAAAATAGTGAAACCACACGCTGAGCAATTACATGCTCATAATTGATCATTTTCTGAGTTTCTGATCCAAGAAAAACAAGTCCTGGCTAAATCTAAATATTGGTGATTAACAACGGAAAAGGTTTCTGGAGGGCAAAGCGTCCTTGCTTTCAATAATGCAATACAAAACAATACAATACAATACAATATATACAATAACTTCATTTATATAGCGAGTATGTACAAAGCTCTATATCGCTTTACAGTCATGAAAGTAAAACTAAATATAATAATTTAAACTAAATTAAGTATAAACTTTAAGATAGACGTAACTATCTAAAAGCAATTCTGAAAAGATGAGTTTTTAAACGCGATTCAAACACGGCGACCGATGGACTTAACTTAATTTCAAGAGGCAGATCATTCCACAGTTTGGGGCGGCAACTGAGAAGGCTCAGTCTCCGTAAGTTTTTAGACGTACTCTAGGAACTTCCAAAAGATATTTTCCAACAGATCTTAAACTCCTCGATGGATTACAGTGGACTAAAAGTCATACAAACCCTCATACAAAACCTTCAAATTTTTCCAATATTTAAATCGTCATTTAGTCTCAACCTTGCACATACACATCGCACTGGTCTGAAAATTGGTGTTCTGGCTCGTTCTGGCTACTTCAAAACATGCTATTTCCAGTTCTCAAATACATTTAGCCGTAGCAAAAAGTTTAGAAATTATCAGTCACGCGACCAACTGTTGCAAAGGCCTATTTTTTTCCGTGTTGAGATTTTAGTCCAGCCTTGCTGCTGTTTTTGGAGTTTTGAGTCTAGCCCTTCGCCTTTTTCAGCTATTGTAATTCGCTGTTTAGAGTAAGTTTCGGATTACGTGGTTGGTTCATTAAAAAGCTCTTTTGTTCAGTTTCGATTTGAGGCTACAACTCGGTGAACACAATTCCTTACATATTAAAAGTCAAAGATAAATCATTGCTAAGGATTAAAAGAGAACAGTTGAAAGAAGTGTCCACTAAATTGTTATGAAATGCACACCAAACAGAAATATGACAGTGGCAGAGACAAGAAAGTCATCTATACATCAGACTCCAGTTTTAAAGTATTCACCGGAATTAATCACTATCCAGGGGATAGTGCAGATTGTTTTATTCAACACTTATCCACTGTATAGTGGTTTATCCAGTGGATGATGTGTTCTGACTTTGAACAACTGGGTACAAGTCAAGACCTGCGAAGAGTGTTAATAACCAGTTGGATTTAGCAGAGTACAAATAATGCATGAAACGAGCACAAATATCCATGAGGACAACGGTATTTGCTCACCGGTTGACCGGTTAAACCAGTTTTCCGTAGATCTCGGATTTATTTTTGACCGGGACAGTATAACAAACACAGTTCACAGTCAAGATTTTGGGAGAGAAAAACATTGCGACAATTAAATCTCTTACTAGACAGTTCAGTCGAAATACACAGAGAAAGTCTAACGAGATATATTTACTGACAATTACCCCTTATGCAACACCTACTTGCAGATAATACGTAGATTATTTACTAGTACATTATAGTAACTTCAATATTAAGCAGTTTAAAGCTAAAAGAATGTGAGTAGCAGGACATTTGCCATTCTAAATAATTATCTTGGCGAATTCTAGTAGACATAAATTGTTAATGAATACTTAACAGAGTGAAATTCGTTATTTTGGTGCTTTGTAATTTTAGTCTGAGTTGAACAATTGTTTTGCTATAGTATGTTTAGATAGAGTTTTAGTACCCTTGACCTTGCTTGTAATATCCCGATATAGGTGGGCACATTTAAGCACAATGCCAGCAGCAACTGAGACAACTTCCTTTGTTAAACCAAGATTGCTTTAGCTGTTATATAAAAAATTCAATACTGACTTCTTTCTATCCTGATGTATTGAAGAACAAGGGTGAGGTTGTAGCTCAAGCCGTAAAACTAAGATAGGAAAGTGAATAAACAAGGAATATTTTTGTTGACCACACCTTAAAATGAACATCTTCCAGTTTTACTTTGCTATATATTGCTTTAGGATAAACCTCTTACCCAACTGTAGTTTGGGTAACTATGATAAAGAAACCAGTGGTAATCCAAAGATTCTCAGTTAGCGCTCTGTATAAACCAGCAATGATCATGGTATTTTCGTCTGAAATTTTGGAGTGATTAAACTCCTTTCCTATTCGCGATCAAACTGGTTGAGTATATGCCATTTTTGAAGAACAAATCCGGATATTTTTATTTCTTAAATCTGTTTTCTTTGTCCAGAAAGTTTATTTTCATCTTCACTTTCGCGAGCTTTCCTTTAGGAACCCGTCTCTGAGATAATTTATAATGTAAAAACTTTGATTGGCGTCATTTTTGTTCAGAGTCCATTTTGACCTTAGCATTCACGAGCTGTCCGCAAGATTAAGACTTGTAAGGTGATTTATAATGTAAAAGATCGATTGATGTCATTTCTTTTTATGAAGTCCTTTTTCGCTCTGGCTTTCGCGAACCCACTGCAATTAAGACCTGAAACTAGGTAATTTACAAAGTAAACGATTAGCAGATTGGCGATGTTTTAAACCTGTTTATGTCATGAATATGGCCCCATTAACGATTCCGCGGCATAAGAACGGGTTGAATGAATGACCATTCATGACAAACGCAATTGACTTTACAACAGCACTGAACTTACTTTTTACGCCCACCATGTCTGTCGCTCACAAATTGTACAGTAAGCTCCCTTTCCGGTAACAAATCACGACGGTCATCTCGCTCAGATTCTTGGCGTGGACTTGCCTTCAGTAATTGCTCGAAATGGCGATTTCTCCAGTTTTTCTTTCAGACTTCAGTCAAATAAAATAAAACTTAAAACCTCACAACCCTTTGCAAAGCGCGGTAAAATACACGAGCCGGAAGCAGAGCAAGGGAGAACGCGCTCTCACCAAATTACGAATGTCGAGTGCTAAAGACATTCAAATGGTGCTTTCGGAAGAAAAGTGAGGTTTAAGAAACAACTTTTCTTGGTAACTTTCTTTGCAATCAATCTATGCTACAGACCTTATTAAATTGGAAGAGTCTTGGAACTGATTCGACATAAAGAAAAACCTAGGTTCCAAATGGACTGTAGTGATCTTCACTCATTCCCAAAACCAAGCATTTATTCGAATGTATGATTACTTTCTTATTTTTCAATATATGTAAAAGGCGAGAAGCCAGCGGTTTGGAGGTAATGTGGCACGTAAGCAAATGAAGAAACCTCTGCCATTACATAAGGAATCAGTCTATTGTCTTTTGGAATATTACCTGAGGTTTCACCGCATAAAGGAAAAAAGACGCATCATAGTCGCGCTAAACTGGATAAGTGTTGCATGAGAGTGGGCCAAACGAGAGAAAGCTACAGTGAAGCTATGACGACTGCCTAAATGTCAAATTCGATAGTAGGGGAAGAGAGTCACTAAGAGGACATTCACCAACAAAAATCCCGAGAAATGTTCGTTTAGAATTTAAATGAAGAAACCTCCTTATTGTTACTATTTTCTTTTAACTACGTAAAGAATTGACGTCGTCCCATTTAACTGTTCGGATCATGTTCTTGCTTCTTATAGCAAGAACGTGCTGACGCGTTGGTGTTAGCGCTGACACAATGTGTAATTAATTTTTTTTGGACAAATAGGTTGCAAGCATGACTCAGCTTTAAACTGACCATCACAAAACAATAAAACCAAGTCAGTCGCACTATTTAGCATAAACAAGGTACAGTTCTTACCTATCGATTACTATCTATAAAACCTGCAAAATTCGTTGGAAAATTAACTTTTTGAAGTGATTTATTATCTTGTCAGCACTTTCCTCAAAACTGTCGACACTCTCTCGATCATATCACCCTTAGAGTAGATATCTTCTCAGTGGATCGAAATAAATAATCATTCAAATGGAACATTTACTCCGATGAAACTACTGGTATTCACACATATTTTCCCACGTTTACGCATACATGTTTTAGTTTATTTTTCTTCTAGTCTGCGAGCAAAGGCTGATTTTTTGCTCAAACTCAGTGAGCATGTGAAAATCCGTTAACGTTCTCAGGCTTCTTGTCGATTCCATTGACACGCATGCAGCTGTCAGTTGAGAGTAGCCGGTTTTTTGGCTTAAGCCCACCAAAGATGCAACGAAAAAACAACCTATAGAAAACGCAAAACAGTTTCTTTCGCAGGCATGCATGATGACTGCAATTTAGTGCAAAGATCATTCATAAAAAAATAACAAAAGATAGCCACAGGCACGAATCAAATTAAATTTTTCTTTTCGAATGACAGACCAATATATTTTAATATATAAGTGAAACAGAGGCCATGTCATGCACAAAAGGTCCAACATGAAATATTAACATGCGAAAGGAAATTTTAACAAAATTAATTAAATATTTGAAATGACGAGGCAGGCAAAGGATATTTCCAAGCCATGCAGTAGACGCCTTCTGGAAACAAAGTATTCTTAAAGCAAAACATTAAAATTTTGAAAAATATTACTAAGACGGGACGAGCTTCAACTGCTGCGGTGTCAAAAAACGATAGACGAAGATCTCCCAGGCGACTTTAATTTAAATTTAAACAGTATATATGTAAATAGCCTACTTCAAAGAATAAATATACGCTGGTATTCGAAAACAGCAATCGTTTCTCATGACATTGCCAATTACTTTTTGGTTTTCTTCTTGAAAATCGTTTCCTTGAAAAATTAAGCTTTTGATGAAATTCCCTCTGCCAGTACATAGCCGGTACATAGCCTACTCCTCAAAGCGAATATGAATCTCACCAGTAACCTGTTATTTCACGTTAGAGTTTATTCAGTGTCAGAAGTAGAAGTTTAAATAACGCATTGCCGCTTCCTTTAAGCTCCAAAAACGACACAAAAGATGAAAAGACAAATGGCAATATATAGAGAGGAAGAACTCAGCCAAACCCAAACACAGCGCTGCCATGACAACCAAAAGAAGAACACAAATTCATATCAAAAGCATCGAGTGGAATCTCAATCGCGCAAATTTCATTCACAGACAAGTAAATATCTAATATTTAGCAACTAACTTTAATTTGAAATGAGAAAAAAAGGATTTTTGCGACAACTCAATAGCGTACTCCAGCCAGCAAAGAAAATATGAAAATTTGAATATCACTTTGCATACAAACCCGAAGCACGATATTTAATACAGACCATGTAAATTTAATTTGGAAAGTCGAAATGTCGATTCCAAACTAGTGCAATAATTCATGATATCGGCTTCTTTTCGGATAAGTTATGCTCATAACGTCGAACACCGCCATTCGTTTGGCTTGCTATTGTTTTGAACGAAAATATCTACATGAGAGGTAAAATATGATTCCGAGAACAAAGCCAAGAACGGGCTGACATAGTGAAACAGACGGCGAAATTGATCCTAAAGTCACTGTAAGGACTCGCTTCGCTTGGTTCTTGCCCGTAAACGCTTGTTTGACTTATTTGATGAACATCTTTGTCACACAACAAAGAAGAAAATAGTAAACATGTGAAGACCAACGTGACGAAATGAAAAGAGATATTTGCGTTTTGATTAGCCTGAAGCGGGTATTACTGAACCAAAACAGCAAAATTATTACAGTTGCTAGCGTTATTAGGACGGAAACCCAAATGAATAGCGCAGTATGGTGTAGACAAAAGCATTCTGGTTAGCTAACAGACACCTTCAAATGCCGTGAATCGGATGTTAAAATAAAAAGAATGATAGAAAATTACTGTCGCTCGTCTAGCGTAGCCGGGCCAGCTCATCGTAATATTAACATCTGACAGCATACATGTCGTGTTGTATCCCTTACTGTCACCTTGCATGGCGACCAGAAAACTCCAATATCATCATTTTACTTCTCGTTAAAAGACTTGACCCCCAAAGACACATCGACCACTGCCCCTAATATATCAAAAGACAAAACTACAAATGTACAGTAAACTGATAAGAACATTTAGAAATTCAGATACGGAAGTTATTTACCTCGCATTCTGGTTCTTCTATTTGTTCTTCGGCTTGTTGGACTGTAATTTCTGCTGTTGTGTTATCTACCGCGAAAGCCGTTGCTGCCCGCAAAATGCCGGCAGCCCCAACCACTAACGGAGTACCTTTAACTTTTGGCGAAGAGCCACTGTTTCTATCGCGCAACTCTCTTAAAACACTTGTCCTGTCTCTATTGTAAGTTTTGTCGGTAATATCAAGAGAGGCTTGCTCTGTAAAACGGGTCGTTGTGGCCTGGTGGAACTCCATTCCTGATTCCCCATTGCCTGGATGTGAGTGTAAAGATCTTAGCGACACTGCAGGGTATAAAGAAGGCAACCTCACTCTTCCACCCGGCGCGTTTTTCAGTGTAGTCAACTCCTTATTCCTCGCGGCAGAAGCTCTGTTACGATGGTTATTCACCTGAGCCCTTGCCACAGCTGCGCTAGAGATAACCGGTGCGAACCTCACCATTGTGATTCTCAGTGTTTCATCTCGATTGATTTAAAATTGTGAAGTTTCACTGAAATAGAGCAAGTCTTCCAAGCAATTTGACGAACTTAAAGCCCAGATTCCTCGACGTTTGTTATAGAGTGCCTCAGAAGCTCTTTAAATTCCTTCCTTCCTTCCAGAGGTTTCTGCATAAGTCTTCAGTCCTAGCTTCTCCCTGTGCATTCAATGCTAAACAATCATTTGCAGCGTAAAATTCACGATAGCCTTGCTAATTCATGTTCAATTATTAAAACTTTAAGTTGAACGCTGCTAACAGGCGAGACTTGAAAAATACTGACAGGTCTAGAGTATCATAGAAAAGCTTCAGTTTCTTGTAGTGAACTCAATTTTTACGCAGTAACGCTGGGTATCACTCATATTTTAGGTTGTTGTGGTGTTGACCGGCGGAGTTTTAGTGACTTGTTTTCATGTTTAATCCTCGAGGCGGCTCTGACAACTTGCGCAGAAAAGCAGGTGGCTCGAGAGCGCCAAAAATAAATTTATGTAAATGAAAACGAACATTAACGGCTTCACCTCACAATAAGTGCCATTCATCCCGCTGCTATCTACTTTTACGTGATGGCAAAAAATTGAATTTTCACGATTACAATCTTAAGCGCCCCTCTATTAAACAAAACGAAAAGCTATAACATATCTATTTCAACTGAGACAAGGTTGTCATTTCTAAGACTTCGAAGACTTCATTTTAAGTCGACCAAGTTAGTCTGGCCGTTAATAAAAATTCACTGGATAATGTAAAGGTTTTCTCGTGTGTGCGAACAAAATGATTCGCCGCAAAAAAATTAAAACAATCTTGTCTTTCTTTAATCGACAGCAGGGTTTCACGTCACCCATCAAATTGACGAGTAAGATGGTATTATATTAAACTACAACCAAAGGAACTTACAATTCGCCGCCCTAATGGATTCACCTCACAAATTAAATCGTTTCATTGAAAAGTTACCGTTTCTGATAGGTTACCAATTTTGCAGTCAAACGAAGAACTTACGTGCGGTTTATAAATTACTTAAGTTTCGTTAACTTTTCTTCTTAAATGATAATAAACAGGAAACAAAAACAACGGTCTTTTTTCCGCTGAGAAAGGAATAAAGGAGCAAAAATGGCAATATCCTGAATAGTCAGGATAAAAAGAGAAAGACTGCAAGCTCATTTACAGATTGTCTCTCCTGATAATCGCCCAATGCGTCAGAAATTGATCTTACGACGGCTCGCTTGGATAAAAGAACCGCTGCATATGCAGTTACCCGTTGACTCCAACTCCGCATACTGCAAATTATTTTCAAAATAATATTTTCCGTCTTTAGTAGTTCTAATTAAAATCTTTCGGCGTTGCGCGAAAAAGAAAAAAAATTGGATACGTTTGCGAATTTTACGTATTCTTGATACTAATTCGCACTTCCGATACAATTTATCCGTATTTTTTAACGAGATCCTTTTCGTCCATGTTTTTTTGCTAGGCAAAACAAACGATGTTTGTTTTGTCTAGGAAGCGAGTTATTTTAAGTAATAACACACAGTTCAAATTTAAATATTCCCAAAAGTCATTGCTCCAATTGTGTAGCAAGGAATAGGAAATGGACGTGCAGTGTTATCTTTTCATAGCCGTGTGACTCACAACAAGCTTCGTTACTTTTTCGAGCCATGAAGGTCAAAACGAAATTCTCAGGTAAAAGAGTAAAAACTGCTAAGTTAAACAAAAACAATGTGTACCGGATATCAGTGACCAGAATAGCTGGATATTTGAAAACCTGAAAGGAAAAGAGATGAAAAATGGAATCGATCAGAAATTGAACCGCAAAGCGGATCTCTGTTAAAGATGACGAAATCTGTGGCAGAAAAGATATTTTGTGCGATCGTCCTAAAATGTTGAGAGAATTAAGCAGGATTTTCTTTTGGTTTTGATTGTATTTTCCCATAAGACATTCTCTTGCTAAATACAATAATTTGCTTGTTTATCCTTTTTCCTCGTCGGCGTCTTAATCTCTGGCAAGAAATTCTAAGCAGCTTTGACTATAAAGCCTGAACTTAAGGACCCCTAGAGTCTAGAAACTCTATATGGAGATAAGCGTTAAAACACTAAGCATGGATAAATTAAACGGATCTCTTACTGATTACGAGCGGTAGGTTCTATTGAAGGATAACTTAATTTACTAATAAGTTTCGTATTCACTGCTTGGGTTTTACTTGGCCATAAATTAGATTATGCTATTGGCTGGCGGCGAGGCTCCAATCAATCATTTGATATCATGACTTCAAATCAAAATTTTATTTTACGTTCTGACCTCGAACTTATCATAAAATTCAAAGCGTTTTATCGTAACAAAGTAATTACGAACGTGAAATGTCACAAGGCACTTACTAAAACTCAAATTCCACTTATGATACGAAATCTAATGCGTAAAAAAAATCATTCAAGTTGTCTAATGAACTCGTTCTGTAACAGACGAATTCAAAACTACGTTTATATTAGTGTCTTACTTTGAAAAACAAATACAAGCGACTGAGTAACTCAAGTAAAAAATATTCAATACTGTGATCAAAGGAAACACTTGAAAATTTAATTTTCCGAACAAAGAAAATAACGACTACGCCGGCGCTTCAAGTTCCTGTCTGAAGCATGAAGCGACATCGATTGTTTTTCAGGATTTCCAAAAAGAGTAATTCTGAAAAATCTAGTGAATAGGGCTTAAACCAGAAGCAAAACTTTCCGAAAGGGTTTTATGATTGCCACATTCCTGCGAGGTAAATACGCCACTGCGTTGAGAGAAAGGTTCAATCGTTAAAATCCAAGTCCTAGAATTTCATAAAATATTTACTTGTCAAGTTAATTACCTTTTGGTAATTTTATTGAAATTGTGGCTCTCTTGATTTTGAAACTTATTCAATGACACTTTGAAACAATAAATCAATAATCCACGCTCTTGATGAAGGTAAAGTATTTCTGACCGAAAGCTCATGAAAATCCAAATTATATCAGTTGAACAAGAGACTAAAAGTACTTCGTCTGTGAGCCTTGTGGCTGTATTTTCATTCAACCACGAAAATCTTATTTTGGAGAAAGCTGAATGTAGTTATCCTTCCGCATGAACCGAAAGGAAATCATGGCACTGAACATGGCAGGAATAACCGGATTTCTGGTGATAAGCACTGGCCTTGCAAAACTTCGTAAGGGGTTTTTGGTGAGACCATAAGTGGGACTTAGGCGGAATAGGGATCACTTGGAAATGCCGGAGCTGAACAGAAAATTACTTTAAAGGCCAGTCAAGACCATCTTGTTACATAACCACTGTGATAAAAATATTTCATCTGCAATCAATACTTGGAAAATAACTTGTTGCCAAGTCGAACTTTTAGTGCAGTATTATGCGAGGACCTAAATTAGTGGGCTAATGAGGAAATTTGGAGGGTGGGATATTACTTAGAATGGTTTTACCTTGGCACATGGGTCTATCGTCATGATGAGGGGGGGTGGCGGGGGGAGATAAGCGAAATTTTACGGCATTGACAAAGTTCTCACACAGCCGATAAGCAGCTGTTAAACTTTAGGGAAGGGGAGCTTTTAAAAAATCATTTTTCTTCAACAGTTCGTTTACGCTAGATCAGATTAGTGTTATTGATGCCGTTTGCATGTCTGCAAGACTTATTACTCCGTGCAATATTTCAAAAACAGGAGGGTTGCTCTTAGGCAACTGGTCCAAACTAATAATCAAGATGGTGTTCAAAAGTACAACGAACGTGTTTGATAGTCAGTTCGGAGCTATTTGAAGTTTGCTAATCAGTTCAAGGACCAATCTCCTAGGAGAGGCCAACATTCGGCCAATATGAGATTTTCGATATATTGAAATTCTAACATGGTTCCGAGGCTTGGGGGAGCAAAACAAAAGAAATCAATTATTCATTTCTCAACCTCGATGCGATTTGTTTTGTTTTATTCCCCCAAGCCCCGGAGCGAAGTTAGAATTTTAGTATATTAACTAGTTGTAATCAAAGATTATGAGTGCGTTCGACGCCGTCACCGCTTTAATATGTATACCTTTTGAGTTCACTAGCTGACTGTCAGCTTCTGTCTATTGCTAAAATCGACATTTTTCATCAACAACCGAGGTTTTACAGACAGATATATCATAGTGTCGTAATCTATACCAGTGAAGTCAGTGAAGAGGTCCGCTGTATAAAATGCGATTTGTTCGATACGTTGCGTGACGGCGCCTGTTTTCGTAGACCCACAAAAATATTTACATAGGCCTTCTAATTTCGTGCTTAATATTTTCACGTTGACTGGTAATGTTTAAGCGTAAAAGGTAATTTGTAAAAGTATATTTTTTACGTACATTATTCTAAGCTGGAAGCACAAATATAAGCAAACATTTGCAATCACGAACTCGATTATCATAAACAAGCTCCGTGCGACTGATTCGAAGGAGTGATTTTCGCTTCCAGTAAGAACGAAGCATATAGAAACTAGACTACGAGTAGTCCCTCTTTCGCTTAGTTCGTCGTGTGTGACGCGAAAGAAAACCGCAAGAAAAAAATGGCCGCGCGCTCCTCACCCCAAGATTTCGCGCGGCCATTTTTTTTCTCACCGTTCAAATTCAATGAGATGCAAATGACTGCCTGGATCTTGCCTTCAGAGTACTTTTCCACCGATTTCAGACAATATCCGACTAGAACTAATCAACAAATGAAATCAAACTACAGTCAATGAATTATAGCTGTTCCCACGTTAAACATCCCAAGCCATGGCGATTCAAAGTCGTGAATATATAAGATAAACTATAAACCACGAGGTAGTCTTTAGATATCCGCTTTACGATTTTCAGACTTGCTCAGACTACAACGAAAACCACGAGGTGCGCGACAGTCTTTCCGCATATGACGAATGACGTCATTCAAAATGGCACAGAAAATGCAGACGTTAGACGAAAAAATGTCAAAATTGGTCACCTTGAAACCACAGGGTACCCAAGATTACGAACTGCGTTCTGCGAACACAAAAATGGCTTATCGCGTGTTTCTTGCTCAACGGATGGTGACCAGGCCTCCATCTGGTGACGAGCACGTGGATTCTGGGTACGAGAGGGAAGTCCCTGAAAATTGATTGAGCTCGCGGTTTTAGTTGACAAAGTTGCCAAGCAACATGATGACGTAAGCTCATTGAACAAGGCATGGGTGTTCGCGGGTGCTGTTCGCTAAATGTTTAGATTGGATGAAAAAAAAATCGGAAACGTCGTGAACACTGCACACAGATTTGCAAAAATGGGTATTTTACGGTAATAATAAACTTTAAGTAATAACAGGAGCCTATGGTAATAATAAATCGTTTCTCTAATGAGCAAAACCATAAACCGTTTTCGAGTTTCCGAGAAACTCTATGAAAAAACGAGTCTTCGTACGAAACCATTCATACGAAAATATGTTTCACCTGCACGCACATTTCCATCCAGATCAAACTTAGGTTAAAATGAAAACTTTTACATAACGGCTGAAGGCGAAGGGACAACGCGCACCGCCCAGTGCTAGGTCAGTGTACGTTAGCGGAGGTTTAACTAAATCCAGCTGACCTGAGAGCGCTGGGTATTTTCCAGTAAGACGCACGTGCTAAAGCCCGACGTGCGCATCTGGCGCTAGCTTTGCAGCATGAGATCTACCCTACCCTTGCGCGTCGCGTCGCGCAGACATCAACAACCTTTCGCTTTGGAATAAAACCTTCGCACTTTGCCTTGGAAAACATTTTTTGTTTTCACGACGTTCGCGCCCAAAATGTTCCCACGTATAGATTTTTTTGAAACTTGCCATGCCGCAAGTGACAAGAGTACAAGAAGGAAACAAAATGGGGGTCGCCGTGCTCGTTTCCGAGATAAGGTTCATTATTAAAGACCATGCATTTTTAGAAGCTTTCTTTATTTAAAGACGATCGAAGCTTAAAACTATCAGTAACAAAAGAAACCACATAAAGGAAACGTTTGCAGCTGATGCCGTTCCTTGAGGTAGAAATAGGGCCTTTTTGGTATTAAAATACATCATCACGGTTATAGTCCTTGAAAAAGAATAAATAATAGTTTTGCCCGTCCATATTCGAAGAAAAGTACAGTCCCACGAGGGCAGAAAAGGGGAAAGATTTGTCACTTCTCATGTACAGAGTGCACTATCGGTATGGTTTGGGGACTGAGGTTACTGCTAACGCAGTTTTCTTTATTCCCGTTCTGTAAAAAGCTCTTGGATCAGCTTTGGTATATCTACTATAATTAAAGGCGAGCTTATGTCATTTCATTCCGACTGTTGCTGGGTTAAAGTAGTTGCCCGCCGCACCCAGCATGCATAAAGTAACTGGTCACCTGCTGATTTGCAAGGGCAGTATAACTCTTTGGGTAGGGGTGTGCTGTTGGGCTACTGAAACCCTTTATATGTCCTCGAATAAACATATGCTGATGCTTTATGCCGGAGCTGGAGAGGGGGCATCTCTAAGCGAAACATTGGTTAAGTCATCACAGCCAGAGTGACATTTATGTTTTGCTTGGATGAAATTCCAAAATATGGAGCACAAAGTAGAAGTCTAAGTAGCCTCCAACATAGACGTCTTATGGCTCGTCACACAATCTTTCTGCCCAAGATTCAAGCAAAAACTGCCATTGAATTATTGTGTGCTGGTATTAAGCCGATTAAATGAGATAACTATACAATTTCAGTGTTATATGTATATGGTGAATTGAGCTTAATATCGGTCAAAACAAATCTGTACCAAAGAAAATCTAAATTATACCATTATCTTTAAGAAGCTAGCAAGTGGTATTAAAATACATCATACAGTGCATATGCCCGAAAATATCTCACAGTGAACGTTTTCAGCAATGTTACCCACTCTCCTATTGATCTGTGGCCACTTCCAGACACAGAGACTGTAACGTCCACTCAGGCAAAGATAGGAAGAAAAACAACAGCTCTATGGAGAGGAAATAAAGTTATTATAGAATAGTTTGTGCTATAAGCTGAACTTCTACAATTCCAAAGAAACACTGACAGTTTTTTTTTTTGTTCTTCCTTTCTCTCCTTTTGGGGGATTTTAGAGAGTAAAATAATGTGACTGCATGGGAAGTCACGCAAGATGTTACTATAGCATGACCAAAGCATGAGGTCAGTAGGAGGGGTCTGAAAGAGTAAAAAGGGAACTGGGATTTGCCTGCTTTTTTAAATAGGAAAATGAAAATTGGATCGCTGGCATTAGAAATCACAAACAGAAAAAATGAAATGGGACTGGGATTCAGGCAAAAAATCAGCTGGGAAATGGGATTTAACAAAAAAACTGGGTAAGAAAGGGGGATTTACACTTCCTCCCTTCCCCCTCCCCCCTCCCCCGCTTTCCCTTAAAATGCTCCTTTTGCAGGACGCGCTGGTCAGTGGATGTACACACAGTCTAACAAAAAGCAAAGGAAGGAGTACAGGAGTGTAGCAAGGAGCGAAGGAGTGAAATTTTCAAAAAAAATTGCTACTCTATTTGTCAAATTTAAATTGCAGATTTGGCATAATTAATCAAATTGAATCTAACTGAAGGCTGGGCCGTACCTAGAGGCAGGCAAACCGAGGCACATGCCGCACTCATTTTTCTCGTTTTTTTGGACAGTCGAGTATAAAACATTTCAAGCAAATAAATACAATGGAACCCCGCTCTACGGATACCCGCTTAATATGGACACCCCAATATTACGGACAGTTTCGTTTTCCCCGACGAAAAGCTCATATATTTAACCCGCTTATTACGGACACCCGTTAATACGGACAACGGACACTTTTCTGTGTCCCGAACGACGAACTCTTATACATCGTCAACCCCGCTTTACGGACACTGTTTGTATCTGTGCAGTGTCTATTGTCATTGTCATGATTATGTGCTAATTAGAGATTTTGTACCCTGGTCAAATTATGACAGATTTCGGCGGGTTAATACAATTTTATTACTAAATGAAACAGTGTCAAAATAGCACGACGTATTTGACCAGTTCTTTCTTCCGGTGCATTACCCAGTCTGCAGTCCTTATATAAAGTTATCTGCCTGATACGCTTACACAAAAGTTTCACTTTCTTGGTCTTTTGCTACAGTCCTTGCTTGTAGCCTTCTTCCTCTTTGACGTCTTATGCTTGCCACTATCAGCATCGGCCTCCGTTCGTATTGCTGGGTTGTTGCCAACGTCTATTAATTGTTCAAGTAAATCCACGTGCTTCCTAGGACCATCAAATATATAAACACACGGTATTTCCATACGAAGGCCTCCACCCCGATTAACTGCGTTTCCACATACTTCAACTGATCCTCGATTAGTAGGCTTTGAAATAAAATGGGTGACTATACCAGTGCGGTTTTTGGTGTTTGCGAGGTGATCTGGAATGTGGCCGATAACTCGACTTTCCTTTAGCACGGCGACTGCGTTTTTGTCCTCACCATTTTCCGGCTCAGGTCGCAAAGGCAAAATTTCACCGCCTGTAGGAGTCCACCAGTCCTTGTAAACATGAAATTCTCTTATCCAGGAAGAAATTTTCAGTATTCGGTGGTCACATATACTTTTCAGTGCCCACACGTGATACTTTGTCGAATTCTGTAGTGTGAAGTGTAATTACACCTGAAAGTACCTTTGTATTCCTTTTGAGTTGCGGCTTGCGGTTGTATGTGACAGCTTGTCAGTCTCCACAAGTCAACGTGAGTGAACCAGGTAGGGTGCCGCCACATTCATCGGATCATCAATCATGGCTTCACGTCCTTCAGCTAAGCGCAAAAGAAGAGATTTTATTGCTTCTGAAAAGGTTCAGGTCATTGAGTACAAAAAGGAAAACCCAAATGCTAGTGTGCGAGCAATTGCTGGGAAGTTTGATTGCGGCAAATCGCAAATTCAGTCTATTTTAGCGAAGAGGTTCACAGTTGAAATATTGGAAGATTACAGCGCGAACAAGAATGCACATTCTAAACGGGCTAGAACATCGCCGTTGAAAAATGTAGACGAGGCAACGTACGAGTGGTACCAAAAAGCAAGAACCAAGAACATTCCAGTTACCGGGCCAATGCTGCAAGAAAAAGCCAAACGAGCGAGTGAAGAGCTCGGTGACTCGACATTCAAAGCATCTAATGGTAGCTGGACAGATTTAAGAAAAGGTCCAAAATTACAAGCAAAGTTATAAGCGGTGAGCAGGAGGTGTTAGTGAAGAAACTGTAACATCTTGGAAAGAGCGGCTACCGACTATTTTGAGCGGCTACTCCCCAGAGAACGTCTTAACATGGATGAGACAGGGCAATTTTTTCGAGCACTTCCAAACAGATCTCTAGCCGAGGCATCAAAGCAGTGCACTGGAGGGAAAAAGTCCAAAGAAAGAGTGACGTGCGCATTTTTTGTTAATGCAGCGGGTGGTAGCGAAAAACCAATTGTGATTGGCAAGTCAAAAAGCCCGCGTTGCTTTAAAGCAATCAGGGATACGTCTCAACTACCTTGCTCATACTTCAGTCAGCCAAAAGCCTGGATGGATTTTAATATCCTTGATGACGTGCTATCCAAGCTTAACAGGAAATTAGCACGAGAGCGAAGAAATGTTATTTTATTTCTGGACAATGCCCCTTGCCATCCTCCAGATATGAAAGGCAAATACGACCACATCAAGATTGTGTTTTTTCCACCAAATTGTACATCCAGACTCCAGCCTCTTGATCTTGGAATTATCCAAACATTTAAGCTGAAATACATGAAACTGACGCTGACACATGTCGTCAGCAAAATAGATGATTGCAACTCTGCCACTGAGGTGTGCAAGTCTGTGGATTTACTACAAGCCATAAGGTGGGCTGCCCAGGCATGGGAAAACGTGTCAGAATCAACCATCAAGAAATGCTTTGTTAAGGCAGGTTTTCTTTCAGCAGACGGCTCTCTCGTTTCATTTCCTGCGGAACACCGCGAATTTGATCCATTCGAAGACCTAGAATCAGGCGAATTGGTGCAGGTGAATTCATTGTTGCGTGATGCGAGTTCCAGGTCTGGTTCAGATATATCTTCAGCAGTCGATGCCTTAGAAGCAACTTCCATTCTGCCAACGTGCAAAGAGCTGAGTGCTAATTGGGAAGAGGAATTTTTCTCTAGTCTATCGACATGCACCTCCCAGAATTCACAAGACGATGACAGTGACGATGATATTATTGAGGCCAATGCCCAGCCGAAGGAACCCAAAGTCAAGTCAATGAAGGAAGCCATGGCAATGCTGGAGGACGTGACGGAATATCTAACAAATGAAAACCTTACGGCAGCAGCGAATAACCTTTCCAAGGTGTCTAACATTCAGTCCATCTGGCTGAATCGAAAACTAAATGCGTCAGTACAACGAAAAGTCACAGACTTCTTTGAATGAGTGAATGAGTCTGTTGAGGAGTTTAAGAAGAGCAGACAAAATTTAAACTTATCTTGAAAAGTTAAACTTGTTACAGTTCCAGTTGCAGAAGAAGCTAAACACCATTTTAATGCTGCTAAAGTACTCTGCTATATTCCTTGTGTAAAGTAACGTCATGGACTTTTTCAACTGATTTCAAGAACAGTCCGTACAACATAAAATTTATTTTAGTCCGAGAGTGATACAGTTAATGATTTGTAATTTACAGTACAATTAAACCGTTTTGTTGCCGTACAAGTGTCGGCCTTAGTGTTTGTATCGATAAAACACGTGTCCGTGACTTTTTCCGAGGACCCCGGTTAATACGGACACCCCGTTAATACGCACATTTTGGCATGTCCCCTTGATCTCCGTATTAACGGGGTTCCACTGTACAAACAAACAAATAACATAACTTGTTTTATTTTATTTTTAAATATTATTCTATTCAAAATTGTCCCATTTAATATTATGACCCGTGGAAGTAACGTGATACGCAATGGCTGAGATGTGACCGCTTTTAGCAAGGGCCATAAAATGCTCAGTTTTTCTATCGTGTAGTCGACGCTTTGTACAAGGACAGGTTCAGCCGTTCTCAGATGTCTAAGGTGGTTTACAAGGCAAGCTGCTGGGACTGTGATGATTTTTATATAGGAAAAACAAAGCGTCGACTACATGATAGAAAAACTGAACATTTTAAGGCCCTTGCTAAAAGCGGTCACACCTCAGCCATTGCGGATCACGTTACTTCCACGGGTCATAATATTAAATGGGACAATTTTGATATCTTAGCAACTGGTAGGTCAGATATACATTGTAAAATTAAGGAAACATTGTTAATTCGTGATTTGAAGCCAGCCTTGAATGAAAACGTTGGCAGTGAAAAACTTCTTCTTTACTAACATTTTGTATTGTTATTATTATTATGGTAATTTTTTTTTCTCTCCCGCAGACTCATCTGTTTGTTATTAACTATTAGTCTTGTTACATATTATTAGATACCAGTCTTTTTCTTTTTCTTCGCGTTTAAATTTCGATTGTAATCTAGTTGACTTTACGTTGTACATACGAAACGTCAAGGAAATTAACTTTGTTTAACATGCGTTTGGGTTCCATGTTTATCACCGCGGTTTGTGTTTTGTTTCTTCTAAAGCTACGATGGCCAAGGAAAAAGAGTGTTTACGATGTGGTAATACGCGCAACAGAGGGTTTCAACTTGCAATGCAACAATGTTGCGAGACAAGTTGAAGAAAAATGCTGCCCGTATTACCGGACCTAAGGCACAGTAATGTAAATGCTGACTATTTCTATTCATCAGTGGAAATATTCGAATCAGTTGCTAGTTGCACAGAGTTTGTTTACGATAAACCACGGATAAACCGGCACGTGAGTGCAAATGCTAGCTGATATTTGTGCTTTCAGCTTAGAATACTAGATGTAACACAAGTGTACTTTTAAAAATTAGCCTTTATGCTTAAAAATTGCCAGTAAAAGTAAAAATGAGATTTTAGCATGAATTTTGAAGGCAAATGTTCTATTAAACTTGTGACTTACCGAAACTGGAGCCGTCACGCAACGTGTCAACAATAACGCAAGGAAATCAAAATAGAGCCGAACCTCTATTAAGCGGCCAATTATTATTTGGCTGCCAGCAGCCAAAATCCCGGGGAAAATTGTCAGCTATACACTGTAATAAAAACCTATATTCAACGGCCACCTCTATAAAGCGGCCGCGGTCAGCTTCCTGCCGTCCCAAGGGTGATTTTGTTTTGTTTTATACCTCAAAAGCCCTGGCCAAACGGAGTCGCAAGTTGAAGCAAGTTCTCAACTTGCGTCTACTTGCGACTCCGTTTGGTCGAGATCAAATTTGCACGCAAGTCGACGCAAGTTTTTCACCGTTTGGCCACCCAACCCTAGTCAACGCAAGTTGAGTGACGTCCATTAACCTATTATTAGCCCGTGAAATACAGGATATGCCTGCCTCGAAATGTTTTTTTTTTTTTTTTTTTTGCGACCTGCGTATACTTGCGAGGAAACTTGCGAGTCCGTTTGGCCACCCAACGCAAGTCTCTACGCAAGTTCAACTTGTGGCTTCTTGCGACTACTTGGGACTCCGTTTGGCCAGGGCTTAAGAAGCGGCCAGTTGCCTCGTCGCCCCAGAGTGGCTTCTTTTTAGAGGTTTGACTGTAATCTACAGAAATATAGTGGACTTTGTCATTATGTTACATCTGTCTATAAAGATAGCTGTTCACAAAGATAATGATTTCAGCAACAGACAGCTATTTCAGTTAATCACTGGCGTAGAAAACAAACGCACTCATAAACTTTGATTATTACTTTCTTATTCTTATTCTTATTCGTATTCCTACTCCTATACCATGGATACCTATTCTTATTTCTATTTCTATTCCTATTCCTATTCTTATTCTTATTCTTATTCTTATTCTCATTCTCATTCTTATTCTTATTAAGCTCAAAAAACCTTTTTTCCAGGCTGTGGTCTTGGAAGGTGTTGACATTCCACCCCTTTCCATTTCTTGTAAGCCTTTGACCAAAAACATAAAACATTTCAGATGGCATGCCTGTCATAGAGTACTGGAAAGCGATAGCCAAATAAGCTTAACAGCGAAATATAAGCTTCAGCTTAGAAGTTATACGAAGTTCTAATGCCGAAACCCATGTTAACCCATGTGAGGTTAGCCTAGACTACGAGTAGTCCCTCTTTCGCTTAGTCCGTCATGGGTGACGTGAAAGAAAACTGCGAGGAAAAAATGGTTTCGCGCAGCCATTTTTTTGTCGCAGCTTTCTTTCGCGTAAACGCACGACGGACTAAGGGAAAGAGGGACTGCTCGTAGTCTAGGTTAAAAAACCAAGAAGTGAAGACAAGTGCTGTTTCGTTGACGTTCTTTGAATTGTCTCATAGCCGGTAAAAGTCGTCATCATATAAACTGCACCCTGGTCCTGCGATGAGATGCGAAAGAGAGAAGAATGCAGTTTGTCTCAACATAACTTCGAAATAGGCCCTTTGCAGGATCCGGTCACATGGTACGGAATTAATTACGCTGGGACGCAAGTTACGCAGTGGGACTTCCAAAACAAAGGAACTCGTACCAGTCCAGCCCGACTTTCCTTTGTTTTGGAAGTCCCACTGCGTAACTTGTGTCCCAGCGTAATTAATTCAGTACCATAAACCATAAAGATTAGAGCTATCATAAACCAATTCAATTCACTAAACTCCTGGAGCTGAAAGCTCGAAGTACAAAAATCACATTTTACATAAATCTAGCCTTAGTAGCTTTAAGTATCACAGTAACACACGGTGTGCCCGGAAGATAACAGTCATGGGCTATCATGCCATTTTGGGCTTGAAGAGACTAAAGAATTCATTCCACTAGGAAGGCTACTAGGAACTTGGTGAAATGCGTGCGTGAGTGCCATGGCGTCTTACTCGGTGAAAAGGCTAAATTTTCGAGTACTACAGTTGGTTTTCGAAGTACTTGTGCTTCTCTCAGCAAGTTATTACGATCATAACTTCTCTGATAGCGATTATATCGGAAATTTGGGTAGATATCAGCAGCAATGTGTTACGGCAACAAAGCAAGGCCCGACGAGCGCGGCCATTTTGGGACTAAAGGCAGTTTCAGCATTCCAACCGAAGAACTTCAAGCGAAAATTCTTTCACTCTGTGATGAAATATACTACAAATGGTGTTTCAACTTTCAATCCTCGTATTTTGGAGCTCGAAATTTTTAAGGCCTGTGATGTAAACCCGAATCCTGGCCCGACTACTCCAAGTGATAACAAGAATGACAAGACAGTCAATTTGTCCAAGGTATGTTTACCAGGAAAAGGTCTCAGACTAGGACAGTGGAACGTAAACAATCTAACGGACACTAAGTTTGAGCAGATAAGGTTATTACTAACCACTAGACGTCAAGAAATCGATGTGCTTTTTCTCCTCGAAACATTTCTTAAACCAAACAAACCTGACTGCGTTCTAGAAATACCTGGCTACACGCTCTTCAGGAAAGACCGGCAAGGAACCAAGAAGGGCGGCGGAATTCTCGCCTACGTTGCTGACAATCTAAAAGTCGAAAGAATTACAAGCCTGGAAGAAATGGATCTAGAAACCGTCTGGTTACAAGTCTATCCCTATAAATCAAATCGCCCGATACTCACAGGAGCTGTTTATCGCCCGCCTTCTTCAACGGCGGACACGGATGCCAAGCTGGAGCTTAACATTGAAACAGCTTATTTAAGAAACCAAGAAATGTATGTGTTTGGAGACTTTAATATAAACTTCTTGGATACATATGTCTACAAACATCATCGATTAGCGAAGGCATTAAAAAGCCTAAATTTAAGCCAACTCGTGCACAAAGTTACACGTCCCGTGAGCTCAACTTGTCTCGACCATGTCTACACAACGCATCCTGGTTTTGTTACTGAAATCTCTGTACCAGATATTGGTCTTTCAGACCACTTGCCAGTTTTTATTAGACGTAAATACTCCAAAAAGCAAAGAGATCAAACCCACAGTACCATAGAATATCGTGACTTCAAAAATCTGAATACAAATGAACTATTACATGATCTACAATGTGCCCCATGGGACATTGCTTTTGTTTTTGATGATTTAAACGATGTTTTGATTACAATGGAAACAATGCTAAATGACGTTTTGGACAGGCACATTCCACTAAAATCTAAACGCGTCAAGAAACCGAACCAGCCTGCTTGGATGACTAAAGAGATCTTGTCGTCTATGAAAACGAGACAAGCTCTTGAAAACGGCGCGAATTTCAAATCTGCATGCAGACTGGGAACGCTATACGCATGCAAAGGGTAAAACTACAAGTCTCATCAAAAAAACAAAGAGAAGTTTCTTCCGCAAGAAAATCGACGAAAACAAAGGAAATCCAAAAGGAGTTTGGCAAGCACTCAAAACATTAAGTGGGGCTAGTAAACCTCGAGTTTGCATCGATGAATTAAACACAGGAAACAACATCATTAGTGACGAAGCTTCCATTGCAAATGAGCTTAATCAGTACTTCGTAAACATCCTAGATCAAATTGGCAAGGAAAACGACGCTGGCGTAGAGTTTGATGACACCAAGCTGAAAAATTTTGTCTCTTCGCGATTGAATGAAAATGTGGCTTTCAACATCCCTCCAATAACGCCTAAGCAGATCATTGACACCATAGGGAAAATCGCTTGTAACAAGGCCTCTGGGCACGATGGCCTAAGTATTCGTGTACTCAAAATTATTGCACCAGCGTTTGCAAGTCCATTATGCAAATTGCTGAACCTTTCAATATCGACAAACAGTTTTCCAGACCGTTGGAAAGTAGCAAAAGTTACACCATTGCACAAGGGTGGCGCACGAAACGATATCAACAATTACCGCCCGATATCAGTTTTACCTGTCTTTTCGAAGATTATCGAAAAACACGTAGCCAGCTGTCTTCTTAAGTTTTTACATGACAACAACATGTTATATGAGTATCAATCAGCCTTCAGGTCAGGTCACTCTACAGAAACAGCTCTAATCAGACTTACGGATCACATCCTGAAAAACATGGACAATGACGAAGTGACCGGTCTGGTATTTATAGATTTTCGTAAAGCTTTTGATGTTATAAATCACGAACTTCTTCTAAAAAAGCTGTCTATTTACGGTGCAAGCCCTCCGTCTGTTGCCTGGTTTCAATCGTACCTGTCTCAGAGAAAGCAATTTATTACATTAGGGAAAACCACATCTGAACAGCTGACTATCAGACAGCGCGTTCCCCAAGGATCAATATTGGGACCGGTGCTCTTCCTCCTGTTTGTCAATGACATGCCTCTAAACGTTCACAAGTCAACTATGGATATCTATGCAGACGATACCACCTTGTCTTAAAGCTCAGACTGGAAAGCTATTCCTGCACTAAACAAATCATTAACAAAGGACTTGACAGAAGTTGAGAAATGGGCTAGTGAAAACAAAATGTTTATAAATACCAAGAAAACCAAAGCGTTGTTGGCTACGGGAAAGCGTCTGCGCAGACGTATAACCCATGACGCAGGAAAATTTGAAGCTAGGATGCAAAATGCAGAAATTGAACAAGTTGGCAGCCATAAACTTCTTGGAGTGATAATCGACGAGAACCTAACTTACGAAGCACATGTTGACGAACTATGTAACAAACTTTCAAAACGAATTGGTCTTCTACGCCATATAAGCTGCTACTTGAAAAAGAATCAAAAATTGACCTACTATAACGCAGTAATCAAACCACTCTTCATGTATGCAAGCACAGTATGGACATCGTGCAACAAAGAGGCACTCGAGAGAGTTCTCCGTATGCAAAAACGGGCTGCGCGTATTATTCTTGCAGCACAACGTACTAGTCGAACTGTCACTTTATTTAATAAGCTAAACTGGATCCCCTTTTACAAAGAAGCTTATATAAATCGATGTGCACTGGCCTACAAAAGGATAAACAGAACTTTACCTGAATACATGAACACATCTTTAAGGAAAAACTCTGACATCCATTCGAGAAGTACTAGAAATTGTATTTTAAATTTATTATGCCCCTCTCACAGAAACGCCTCTGAGGGAGGACGCACTTTCGCCGTCAGAACTATTAAAGATTGGAACAGTTTACCCCGGTCTTTAAAAACAGAGAAGTCCGTTAAATCGTTTAAGGCTAAATTATGTAATACTATTCTTAACTCTCAGAAAACTAATGGAATTTTTTAACTCTTATTATTCGTAGTATGTTTGAAATTGTAAGTCCAGTTTATTATTTGTAACCATTTTTAATAGTAACTTAATTAAAGTGCCTATAACACCAAAAAATTTTTTGCGCTTAATTAAATCTCTGTACGGAATTGGGAAAAATGTCGCAAAGATTTTTTAATTCGGTTCAAACCGCGATTTTTTATGATTTTTTAAAGATCGGAAAAATGGCACTTTTTCAAAACACGACCGAGTCACAGAGTCACTGAAAAGGGTCTGGGTATAGCGAAACTTGTGACGTCATTCCAGGCCATTGATCGCTTTCTTGTTTGGAACCGCGTTTGCTTCGCTTCGGAAGGTCAGAAATCTTGAAAATGCCAGATAAATGCGTTGTTTTCGGCTGTAATAATAAGCCAAGTAAGGCAGAAGGTATTTCGCTTCATCCCATACCTTTTGAAGGGGCTGATGAACCGCAGAAGCGAAAAAGAAGAAAGCAATGGGTTGACTTCGTAAAATCTAAGCGTGCTCATTGGGAGCCCACGAAGTACTCGGCAGTGTGCTCAAAGCATTTCCGAGAAGAGGACTACGAAGTAATGTTCCCTGGATTGACAAACGTCAATATGCAAAGAAGACTACGGAAAGATGAAATTGGCATTTGTGTTTGCCCGACGATCCAAGCGCCTGGATGACAATGTCGCTCTCCAAAGCTTCGACGCATCCGTCTAACTCACAACAGCAATAGCATTCACTGATGTTTTGCAAACATTCAAGGCTGCATTTGCCACAATGACACCTAAGAAATAAAATACCAAACAAAATTTACAAAGAAGAACAGCTAAAATAATAGTAGAATATGCACCCGACAACCGTAAACTTGCAAATGGCGCGTCGCCACGCGTCGCTAGCAACGCAAAACAATGCCAACTAACCATTCTTTGATTTCCTCTGATCCACTTAATCGGTTTTGAAGCTTCTTCTCTAGTTCTTCCTCCGTTTTTCTTTCCTCTTCATATTGAGCCAGCCATTCCTCGTCTGCCATCGGCTCATTCGCATAGGTATCTGGTTCATCATCTGAGGTTTCGTGTTCGCTCGGGTTTGATGAACCCTCGACTTCTAAGTCGTACTCGACCTCGACCTCTGCGGCCTCAGAGTCCGAGCTAGAGTCATAGCTAGAATCGCTGGACGACATTATAAGTACGTTTGAATATTCAAACTTTTGTTGAGTCAAATAAAAGTTCTTTTGACGAAAAACTAACCCTCAGTACTCTATCCCACACACAAAACAACGTGAGAGTTTATACTGGAGCGACGCTGGCAATGGCCTGGAATGACGTCACTAGTCCCATTCTCCCGAATGCTCGGTCGTGCTCTTAACAGCGCCAACTTTAAAAATTCGTAAAAAATTCGGGTTTTAACCGAATTCAAAAATTTTTGCGACATTTTTCCCAATTCCATACAGAGACTTGATTAGGCGAAAAAAATGTTTTGGGGTTATAGGCACTTTAAGTATTTTATTGTAAATAATATCGTATTTTAGCATTTTATTGTAAATAATATATTTTTAGCATTCTAATTATTTTAAGCTGAGGGCCCCAAATTTATCAGTAACTTAAGTTACTGTCACGGGTCACCCTCATTAAATAAAGTCTTTCACTTCACTTCACTTCACCATGTGACCGGATCCTGCAAAGGGCCTATTGGCTCGGTCCCCGGCTTCCCGCCCTTTTCCAGCCTTTTCCATATCTTTATTACAAAAGATTTTATTGGATATAAGTAACCAACCAATCAAAAACGTCGTTAAAATGTTGTCCGTCAGTCATCTGTACGCCTGGTAGAATTTTGCAACATGTATAAAAAGCTGTACTAATTTTCATCTAATTTTAATAACAGATAATCAGTCCAACAGGACGCTGTCTATTTCATCTTTTACGAAGATCATTGATGGATCACTTTAATAATGACACCACACAGCAAGTAGAGGTAAGAAAACAGATTTCTTTCGTTGAATTGTACTGTGAAAGTATGCGCTTCTGGGGACAGATTTCCACTGTGTGTGTAAGACTTAAAAGTACATATATTGGACTCATATGTCCTTAGAGACGTAATCATGTGTGGCTCTAAGGGAATACAAATATTCTTAGTTAAGTGTACACGATAATAATATTGTGAATGAAAGCTTAGCTTGCGCTAAATCCCCCGCTGTGAAGAAAGGCGAAGTTCGCCTTGCGCTTTTTATCGAGGTCGTGTTGAATTGAATGATTGTGATCACGAATGTACACGTTTTGTTCTCGATCTGATCGTTAATTAATCCTATAGTGAATTTCAAGTTCATCTTTACTGAAACCTCACAAAATAGGAATTTGCCGCTACAATGATTGGTCACGTCATAAACAAGGATTTATTTTGTAACTGATCGTTACTCGTTTTGATACCGAACGAGTACGTGTGTACATCAGTGCCTTTCGAATGATAACTACTTGGATTAAATTTGTTGACATTTAGCGTATTTGCATAAGTCGAAATAGCAACACTGGAAGCTTCAAAAGTGTGTTCATTGTTTCTCATTGCACAGGTCACCGTTTTGTTCTTCGCTAAAAGTCGCGAATTAGTCGAAAAACGTTCAGCACAAATATCGGTTGGAAAGCGAATCAAAGGGAGAGACCTGATCCACTACATTCTCAACAATTTTCCGAGGTAAGCTCGGTGTGAAATTAATGTTCTTGTTGATTCAAGTGCGGTCAGATTACGAACCTCCTGTCAGTTTATTATTAAATTTCGAAAACATCTTTTTTCTTGTTGCTTATGCATCAACTTACAACCTTCTGTTAATGTAGTTGCGCTACATTCTGCTTTCGTTACAAAGCGTGCACGATCTTTGTGTTAGCCTTGCAGTTATTCAAGAAAACCTTGTGATCGCGGTAAATCAGAGCTACATCGAAAAGGATTCAGAGATTACTTTTGAAGGAGGCGAAGAAGTCGCAGTAATTCCACCAATCAGCGGTGGTTGAAATGAGAGAAGACAGGTTAGCTTATTACTGAAATTACACGAGAGTAATTTATCTTTCGTATATAGTGGAAAATTATATCAACAGCAGTTTACAAGAGGCAAAACTAAAGGACAAGTGATTAAAACTTTCAGCCAGCAATCCCTGCGAAAACACACAAATTGACAATGGGCTTAATTGTAAACTGAATGATACCATATTGTAAATTTTCAATTTTAAGACCTATTAGACTGAGCAATTTAATTTAATGGCAAAATCCTCTCTTAATCAGTAGAAAGCTGCACTAGCTATTGTAAATTACATCAAAGCCAATACACAATTATAAAGGTGCTTGACAAATTGGAATTGATTTCTTGACCAATAGTTTGCAGATAATCGACAATGTCATTTAGCAGGTGAAAAACATACATTGGGGTGCTATTCATCACTTCCAATTTAGACAAATCAGTTGTCTTACAACATATGGTTGTGTAGACTGAATAATCAGCAAGCAGATCTTGACTGTCAGCTGTCTATCATAAGCACAGGTGATTGATCAGCTTTGAAAGCGAAACGTGATACAAGATATGTCCACTACTTTTTAATCTAGAAATTGGAAATCATCTGTCTAATTCTTTAATTGTGGGATTTGCATAATATCATGGAATGTGAGAAAGTATGTTTTGATGGACACACAGAGGCAGATTATCAATATACCAAAGTTTCTCTTTATTAAACACTAGGTCCCGAGAAAATGCCATGTCTCCCAGGTAGATTTGTAAATAAGACCCTCAAGGATTTCGTATTCAAGGTATAATAAACTTAGTAAGCTATAATTACAAGACATTTAGCTCTCAAAATAATAAATGAAAAGTCTAATAAACTCCAGCCTCAAATGTACTGCAAAAGTCAAATAAATGGTAGATCAATGAAGGCAAGTTTGAAATACATGCTCGGGGGCACTTAATTGAGAAAATTTTTAAATGGCACATCCTTTCCTGACTTGCAGTTAATATTGAACTATGTGACAATATTTTGTGCCATTTTTTATGTCATTAAGTTTCTTCTGACAGAATGAACCTCAGAGGTTTTATTAAGGGCCAGCAATAGGAAAATTGACTGGCTGTGAGGGTGATTTTGCCTGCCTGGTTTAATTGACCATGCAGAGAAAAGTTTTTCTTCTAAAGAAATTTAGGTTAAAATTTTTTCCTGCCAGTCTGAAAGCAATACTTTTAAGAGATCATCAATCATAAACTGCAAAAAACATTGTCAACATGAGAAAAGTATCAGATGGATTATGAGATACAAACGAAACTTCAAATATCCTGATGATCTTGAAATAATACTGAGAAGGCTACATTTTTCTTGTTACAATACTCATGACCCAAGGCAAACTTATTTTATGTTATAATTTCATATCTCAGGGCAATGAGGTTTTATTTTTTTTTGGATTTAGACCTTCTGTGCAACCACTCAAATGAAATCTATTGAGCAGTTTTGGGTGTCGCACCATTTAATATGCCGCAAAAAAATTTCATCAATTGTGCCTGTGAAGGAAAAACCCAGTGGGCAGCCATTCCCTTTTGCTGTCTAAGCTGCTTTAAGCTTGTAACATTTGAGCAAAGACAAAAGCCTAAAATGTGGCTGCATTCATATGGGATTCACCATTCAAGTAGAAAGTGGTGTGGACTGAGCAGCACTGGTACTTGATATATATGTAAGCAGTGCTGTTCATTCATAGTTCATTACTTGTCTCCGAGTGGAAATGTTAATAGAAAATGTCCCACATTTGTGCTTTGGCACACTTAGCAGGGTACTAGGTTTTACCAGGTTAGTGTAACTACAGCTTAAAAGTGTGTGGTAGAACCTTTTCTACATAATTATACAAATCTGATTGAGCTGGCCAGTGCCAAAATAATCACTGACAAAACTAGTAAACAACAAAAGGCTACGTAATATTATGCAACACTAATGAAATGTGCAAAACCTATGACAGAACTCATAGGTTTGAGCTTGGAATTGCTGCTTTGTGAATTTAACCTTTTGAATCCAATTTGTTTCTTTGTGCGCAAAGCTTCATTACTTGCCACTGAATGATGTGTGTTGCAGCAATAATATAACAGTGATTGTGGTTATCTACATTTTGGGAAGAAAATGTATTGTAGACTTTCAAATCATTTGCAGTTGTTATTGTAAAACACATAAAGCTCTGCAGCTACCATAATTTTTCCATTAGTGAACAGATAGCACTTCTAGTCAAGGACAATTTTCCTGTTGAGATAAAACTACCTGTTTATTTCAAACAAAATCAGCTGCCTTAACTGGTTAAAGCTGTTATTTTAGTCACAGTTGAAGAGAATACTGTTTGGATTGATCATTAACCTGAAACGACACTGGCTTTTGTCATTTTAATGATGTCTACTTCACTATGACTTAACTGCAGTAAAAAAATTAAGAAATATAACAATGTTAAAAATGGAGATATTTTCAATTTTTTTAGAATTTTAATGGGTAATTGTGGACATTTTTTTAGATAGAATTGAGGTTTTCGTTCTAAAATTCATTTTTCATTTTATATTGTAACTTTTAAATAACACATAAGCCTGAGTAACTCCTCACTAGACAAAATTTTTAATGAGTTGAATCTTTAGCATGGTAATACATGGCTCCATGCAACAATAGTTTCTCATGTTTAATTACAGTTTTGTGAATTGTAGGTTTCAAGAAAATGTTCACATTCAAAACAGCACATTTTCTAAATCCATTTACCCAGCCTTCACTTGAGAAAATGCTAATTTCTAAAGCATTGATGTCTTTTGTGATATTGGACTTGATATTAAATGATTTCAACTTTAAACATAGACCAACATAATGCATTGTCTTGTTATGGATGTACCAATTCTCCTCAGTAAATTTTACCTGAAAATGTGTTTACTTAAATATTAAATATGTTTTCTTAACTTGCTCTAATCAAAATGTACCTCATTTCAACAACAAAAATAGTATATATTTTTGCTTCAATGACTGCAGATAATGAACCCATGTCCAGTCCCGTCTAACCAACTGGAGCATACTTAAATTGCATTTCTAGAATCACAAAATTTATCTTTTTGTTTTATTAGCATATCACAAGAAATAAAACTACAGGGTGAACAAACACTTTTTGTTTTGTTTATTTTTTTCTACAAAAAGGTGTTCCTATATAGGAAGTTTTAAACAGGCAACAATGTAAAGACAGCTTTCAAGTTTACTTTTATTATTTGCTTTCTTCTAAAGTTTCTACAGTGACCCAAACGTGTTCAAAGAACTTGTTTGATGAATGTCACTTTTTATGATAATTGTTATCCTTGAATAAATCAGTTGAAAATTACTTATGTGAAGCCGCTTATATCAGACTTGGTAATACATGTTCACCTACATACATGAATGTATGTTATTCTTCATAAAATTAATGTTCTCCTTAAGCAGGGTGAACATTTATGTATGTATCAGTGGAAAAACAGTGTATGGACACTTTGTTAGTTAATGCTAAAAGAAACGCTTTCTTGGGAAAAAAAAAACGTTTTTGCATTGTAACAGCTGGGAAGCCCCTTGTGTTAGGTTCCTATTGGAATATATTTTGTTTTTATAAAGATGAGGTAAGGTTGTAAGGATATAGAAAACACATTCGATTATTTATCCTAAGTATGTGTTTTATTTTCAAGCACAGATTTATACTATTCTGATAATACAATTTTATCTACATTTTTTTCAAACATAACATAATGATTCTGAATTTATGAATCAATTTATTCCTATGTTTAAGAAGGAAACCTTCCCACTGACTAAAACACACTATCATCTAAGAGATTACTTATATTTATATTTTGAAATATTTTGTCATTACCGAGTACTTTATATTACAGACATTTCTAACAGTCTCAGTTATATACTTCCAGTTTTAAAAGGATATTAAATGTTATCCTTTTCCTTTGCTTTGAACTTTGTTCATCTAGCTTGGTTTAAAAGCACTGAGAATGGGTAACAGTAAACAGACAGGGATCTTTTGTAATATTGACTAGGTGACTGGTCAGTGATAAATATTGGCTTATTAAATGATAGGAAAACAGTTCCTTGATTTCATTAGGCATTTTATAAATTCTCTGACTAAATACTTTCACCAAGTTGGTTTTGAATCATGAATCCATGCGGAAGAAACTTCAACTACAAATTCAGTTATAAACTGCATTCTAGACCAGACATGCATATTTGTATGTTTCACAGAACTAGAAAATAATCCTTATATAGTTAAGCCCATAGTTCAGTAAATTAGTCCCAATATTCCCGAATGTATTTTACAGCTCCAATGCTTCATATCTCTACATGTATTTCAATAACCTTTTTAACAGGCCTTTTGCAATGGTCGGTCAACATGACAGATAATTTCTAGACTTTTAGCTACAGCTAAATGAGTTTCAGAACTGGAACTGATTTTCAGACCAATGCCATGAAATGTTGAGATTTAATGACGATTTGAACATTTGCAAAAATTAGAAGGTTTTTGTATGGAAGTGAGGAAGCCTTGTCCTCCAGAAACCTTTTTGATTATTAATCACTACAAAAAGAAGCTAAAGAAGATATAGATAGCATCATCTTGTCACCATTATCAAATTTATTTTAATCTGCATTTGACAATGGTGACAAGATGATGCCGACACATCATGTTATAGCGTTTCTTTGTCTTTTAAAAAGAAGCTACTGACATATAACCACCAATAGGGGTAAAATAATTATTAGGAAGAAGGAAAAATTCTAGGCCTTAAAGGGCCTTAGTCAGCCACACCTTTGTTTTTATTTACATGCAAGAGTTTGACTACTATATGTTATGTGGAGCAAGCCAAAACAAAGGAAATCACTGTGAATCTTCAGAAGATAATTAAGCATAGTTACTTACAGTAAAGCAATAAGATTGCGTTTCACCATGTAATGTCAATAATTTGGATGGCATTGAAAATGGCAGAGGCTGAGTAGGGTCCTTTAAACTGAAAGGCAAAGATTATATAATACTACACCTCCCAACTTTTTCAAAATCTAGGACATTAGATTTTTATCAATGAAGGGAGACTGTGCTAGTATTTTTGAAGATTTCCAAATGGGTTTTGAATATTTCCAGTCGGGCAGTGTTTCCCCAAGCATAACACCATCAACACACATTTCCCTTAAAAATCAGAGTGTTGGGGCAGGTCTGCAATCATTTGCACGGAGATTTCTTTCTCCTGATTAGGTAGAGCTTAGTTAAATTTATACAAAATTTTTGAAAGTGTGGTAGTTAAGACTGTATTAGCTCAATTTTTTTTTTGATGTGAGATTCTGGTTTATAGGCATAAGGTGTGAGTTTGTTCGTTTTCGACCTGCAGAACTGAAGAGAGACTATTGACTGAAGCATGATAGATGGCCTTGCCAACCTGTGTCACATGACACAACATGGCTCCAACCAACATTTTGTTGTTAAAAAGAAATGACTTGGTTAAATGTGCTGTTCTGCCCTTCTTTTTGCAGTACATGTAAGAACAAGACACCCAGTTTACACATGGCTGATGATACAATTGTTATCACTCCAGATCATCTTCATGTTGATCAAGTCACTGACATTGTTGGTGCACCTAGCGCAGGAGCAATCTCATTGTTTGTAGGTAATTAATTCTATTACCTGTAGTTTAACACTGAGAGGTACATAAAAATTATATAGTACCTTATAACCAAGTGCAAAGGCTGTACAGTGAAACCCCACTCTACGGACACCCGCTTAATACGGACACCTGCTTCTAACGGACAGTTTTCTTTGTCCCGACAACTAAAAAGCTCATGTATTTTCTCTTAAATTAGCCTGCTTAATACGGACACCCGGATAATGCGGACAGTTTATCATGTCCCTTTGGTGTCTGTATTAATGGGGTTCCACTGTACTAGGGAATATGAGCCCAAGGTCCTGATAGTACAGGCCAAGTGTAGCATGATCACTACAGAAAAAGACCAAGCGACAAATTCTCTCAGTATAGTCATGAGCAAACTTGGTTGACCATGTGATGTTGCCTTTTCTTTCCAACTGTCTTTTTGCTCTTTTTTTGAAGATGTTGTTAATAGAGCAATCTGATTGGTTGAGTTCAGTTATTGGCCCTTTGAACTTACCTAGTCAGACTACTAATCCAGTTCATATCCACTGCTTAAACATTCTTTGCATTCCTTCATAGGAACAACAAGAGATAATTTTGAAGGTAAGAAGTGATGTTCTTGCTAATCAAAGCGACAGGGCTTTAGTAAATAATTTCACCACATTTTTGCACCCATGCCATCATTGTCAGTTCTGCCGCTGCCCCCATCATCACCATCATCACCATCATCATCGTCAGAGGGTCATAGAAATTATTAGACATTAAGTATTTCCTGATCAATGTTTATTTCTTAATTTTTGAGTTAAGTGTTAAATGCTGTATTATTGGCCAGTGTGATCTAGACCACCACTGATTAGAAGCCCTTGGTTGGCAGTGAAGATAGCTAAGCCACTGAATCTTACTGTTGCTTACTGTAATTGTTTTAATTTTGTGGTGAAATGATTTTATTTGAATTCATTATAATTTATTTTTAGGAAAAACAGTAGTCCGTCTAGAATATGAGGCATACATGCCAATGGCCAGATCAGAGATGCGCAAGATTTGTAAACAAGTGCGAGAAAAGTGGGACATAATAAAAATAGCCATCTTTCATAGAATTGGGTGAGTTTAACCTTTGGACACATCTAAAAGCCCCACAATTAATGTTTGCTTATTAAGCAACTGGCCCTTTCCTCCACCTGATGGAAAGGAACTAACAAAACTATCAAACAAATGGCAACATACTCAGTAACTATCATTTCGTTCACCACACTAGGGTATCATGCACACACCAACGTTGAAACCACTTTGTACATAGCCTGCGTAGCAAGCGTACCCATACAAAGAGCTTTTCCACATTCTGGACGCAGATAAATTGGAGTGAGAGCAAAAACTCGCTTCATCAAATTTTTGCTCTCGTTCCAATTTATGCGTGGTCAGAATGCGGAAAAGCTCTTTATACAGGAACACTTGCTACACAGGCTACTTTGTACAGAATTATAAACTGGTCGCACACCTGCTCAATGGCTTTCATTTGAATGGCCCAAAAGTCAGGTTTTATCTGAAGGTTGCTCTACAAAGGTTTTATGGTGTGTTCACACCCATCTGTTGACCCGGAAATAATTAACATGGAAGCTGTAATAAAACTAATGTTACTCTTTTTGCAGAGTGGTCCCCATTGGTGAAGCAAGTGTGATTATTGCAGTGTCGTCTGCCCACAGAAAGAATTCGCTGGAAGCTGTACAGTACTGTATAGACACTTTAAAGGCAACAGTCCCAATATGGAAGAAGGTATAAATATTAAATTTTCTGATGTCATTTTAATCAGTTTGATATGGGAGCTAGTTATTTTGCCAATCAACAGCCAGGATAATTTACAAATTTCTTTTGTCAATTTTCTGTTCTGTACAGGAAGTTTACGAACAAGGGGAGCCCAACTGGAAAGAGAATTCAGAATGCTTCTGGACGAAAAGAGGTGGATCACCCAAACAGTCCACTGTTTAGAATAAACCTTTTCACTGTATATAGAACTTGAACTTTAATCTATGGATTAGTGAATGTGCTTTGCTTTAATCATGTTGTGATTCTAGAGATTTTTAAATATTGTTGTTTCACTAGTTAAGGAACATAAAAAAGTGTAAATGTTTTTTCATGTGTCCCTGGAGCCTGAGTTGTAAAGAGTAAAGTCATGTGATTTGCAAGATAGGCAGTTGTCTTCATTAGTTTTGTCTACCAACCCCACACTTAGATTTCCGTCCTTACACAGGTACAAAATAGCTTTCAAACAGGTCATTTGTTACAGGTGCCCTGGAGTAACCTTTATTTTATAAGAATTTTTTTTTTTGTGGTGTGCTGCGATGTTTAACACTCTTTATTATATTTGTATCAGTAACCAACAGAGGAGAGTATAGCTATTTAAGTATACAAATGTGCTATAATGTAAAGTATATAGTAATAAATTGTAATTTATAATCCACCATTCCAAGAAAAGAGAACCAAGAAAGGCATTTAACTGAGAAACACAACTTTTAAATTGTAAAGACTTTTTCATGCATTTTAATAATTCTCAATAAAAATAACAGTCAATCCTTGAGATTATAATTAGGAATTCAAAAACCAAAAACAAGGAATGGTGTAAAAGAGTTAAGTTAAAGTTAATTTACTCTATTCATGTCAAGGGTTGCTCCTATAATTTCAGGCTTCTCGGCCATCTCAGTCTTGGGCTGAAATTCTGTGACCTGTTGCTAAGTTGTGATTGTAAGAGAACCATTATGATAATCATAGTCATTGCTATAAAATATAAGTTATGATATGGATTCCAAGCTTTTTTTTTTTTTTTCATGTTTTTCAACCACTACAGTATTGAAAAATTTTAGACTATTTTGTTGCGAGTAGTGTTATCTATGCACACTTCAAAGAAATTACTGAGTCGGGGCTCAAAAAAAGTGCCGTCCAGCAGTCCAGGAGAAGTAGATTTTCCTTCTGGGAAAGTAACTTTTCACTCTCATTTGCCTGATGGGCAAGGGATTAGGCAAGTTGTCAACCAACTAAATCATTAAAAGAGCAAACTATTTCTTGCCCAGGGCAAGCAATATTTGAGAGATACTTGTACTAAGGGCAAGCTGGAATTCAAGTTTTTTTGAGCCCTGTCAGAGTAGTTTATTTAGGAAACCTTCACAGTTGGGACAAATGCCAGGGGGGAGGAGGAACTACCATAAAATTAGTGCCAGAGATTTTCCTCTGAAACTTTGTAAACAAGCCCTCAAAGGTGTAGAAGGCATTTCAGTTTTGCACTAGAAGGTAGACACTATATATCATCAACATCCCCACCCCAACACCTGCACGAAATAGTTCAGGAATGTCAAAAGCAAACACACTGATTAAGTTTGTATCCAATTTTTTTTTCCCTGGCACCTGGAACTGCTAATTTTCTTTTTCAATTGTTCATAAAATTTCTCAGTTTGCACAACTTATTTCTAAGCAAGAGCAATTTGTCCCACACTGGAGCTATAAGTTCTGCAGAGAATACCACAACACTGAGGTACCAACATCTTATTATTTAACTGTGTGGAGCATATATCTAACCATGCATTCCTAATGTGGCAATTAAATAGATGTCACTGATTTTCCATGACAGTGAATTGCAAATGCAAGCAATAAAAAAAAGAAACACATTGTTCTTTGTACTGTGTTTTCACATTTATTTCAATAATCACAGGTTACCATTTTTTTTTTTATTTCACAGCCTGTAAAAGAATAATTATTTAGGGGTATTCTTTAATAGTCCAAGGTTTCACATCAACCTCTTGTGTATGGCAAGAGATATTTTCAAGATGAAGTCTGACTAGGTTTGTAACACTTAGAATGTTGTGGTGTCCAAATCAACATATTTTGATTGCTAGTCTTTCAATTGCACTTCAGAATTCAAGCTTTGGCCATGCCTTCCTATCTACATTGAATTACGACATTGAGTCAGGAAGGAAAATTTTGATGACCAGAAAAAGTTTGTGTCCTCCTTGTTACAATACACTGAGAGCCAAGTCTATTCTCTGAATTTCTTTGCATCATAGCGCATCAAGATTAATTCAGTCCCTGTCAAGTGACATCTTGTTTGTGCCATTATTGAGAGTAATTTCCCAGTTGACCTTTTAAAACTTTCACACACCAAAACACCAAAAACTTCACCGACAACAACACTGTTAAAAAATGTCACTACACTAGATATTGTTGCTGCAGGTGGCTCAACATGGCTCCCATTGTTGTGAGAATTAAACATGGGTGTCCTTGAATTTTAATGTGAAGCAATGTACTGTGAGAGAATGAAAATGGTCTCATCCACTTGCAGCTCACTCTGTTCTAACCTGTAGACCAAAAAAGAAACTTTAATCAGCAGCCATTTTGGCAGACAGCACACAATTTAAGTTTTTTAGGACATAATGTAGCACTACATGTAGCAAACAAACTGATTCTGAAATGCGGTTTCTTTTTATACTTTCCATAGATATCTAATGTGACTTTCTGTTAATGTTAATTTGTGATCAAGTAAGATTGTGCTAGAAACAAGGCCGGAATTGTTTACACTCTCTCCTAATTCAATATAATTCTGAAAAACGTGGCGATAAATCAAGACAAAAATCCCTAGTTGACAGTGTTTTCCTTACAGTGTACTGAAGATTTTAACAAGTTAATATCAGCAAACAATCATTCCAAGTCCTTATCTTACCTGTGTTAACCTGTGCCCATTGCTAGCTCCCTCAGTTCTGGGACATGCCACTTGACTGTATGCATCCTTCAGGACTTATATTTTACCTAACTATCTAATTTCTTATTAGTTTCTGCTGTTCTAGCTACATGTACATAAATGTTGTCACCATCTACATGGTATTTGCAAAAATGAGCACTGTTTAAACTCCTGTTATAATGACACAGGTCGTAGAATGATCAACACAAGTTCTCCTAAACATCTATAGATAATCAGTCAACAAAGTAAACTGTCAACAGATGTTTCCATTTGCCTTACAAAACAACGTTTGTTTGACAGACTGGTCTTTGAAACTATGTTGCTTAGCAGAATCACGGATCAATGCTGCTTTGGTTGTGGTTTGCATCACTCCCTTACTTTCCCAACTCACGATTTCCTTCTAATTGAGACATGAGAAACTAGGAATTCTGTATTTGTTAACAAATGTATTTGGTCTTGCTTACTTGGCAAGGGTGAGCTTCAGTTTCCTGAGCTGCTCTCTCTCTGCAGGTATAATCAGTTCTTGAAGTTCAGCAATAGCTTCTGCTGATGTCTCTTCACCATGCTGAGCCTTCAGTGAGTTTATTGTGGCTTCTAACCTCTCTTCCTTTTCCACTAGACGTCTAAACACAACCATTCAATCACAAGAAAACAAATTTAATCAACCTTGAACATCAATTTGCCAGCTAGAGAAAAACCAAAGGTTCATTAACTCTGAGTGGAAGGATAAGAGGCAATGAATAGTGGACATATGCTTGAGACAGTCAATTCAATAATGACTCTGAAACAGGCAGGAAATATCATGTTCACAGCTGACTTAAATGAGAGCTTAAATCCCAATCAGAGCTTAAATCCCAGTCAGGGCTTAAACTTAGGATAAGTTACTGTCCAACTTTGTAGCTATCTTCACAGAAGCATGGCGGCCTAATAGTCACTGCATTGGATCGGATTTAAGCTCTGACCTGCATTGTTGTATTGTGTTCTTGTACAAGACACAAAATGCTCTCTTACAACCTCTCTCCAGCCAGGAGTAAAATTACATGTAAGTAGTGGCAAAACTTTTAGGCAACTTCACAAAGTGAGGGTGGGGGGGGGGGGGGGGGGGATGTGATAGATTGGCATGTTACAGAAGCCAATCTTAAGCAGCAGCACAGATGAACCATTTTGCTCCTCCAATCCACTGGATTGATCAAGAAGCAAATTTCAAGTCCACCCAATCTCCAAGTAAAGCATTTTAAGTTTGAACAGAAACTGAAGTGTTTTGTAAGTCAGCCAGCAGCATTGACTAAATAAGTTGGGTAAACATTACATGTATTTGCTTCTTAGCAAATTTTTATAATCAAGGATTGTTTGACCATGCAACTCAAATACAGCAAACAAGCACTCTCTGACCAACAGGAAACAGAATTCCCAAACTCATTTCCAACTCATTCCCAAACTCATAAGTTCTGGAAATGTGGTCAAACACGGTCTTTCATGTTTGATAATATTACATCAATGTTACCTATGTTCCTGAACTTCAGTCTGTCGTCTGCTCATCAGGTTTCCAAGTGCCTGCAGGATACACAATGAGTTATATAACAAATGAACTAGACTATCACCGATACACTTGATATAAAAATAACTGTTGTGGAAACTACCTTCAAGAACTGCAGGCTGGTATAAAAAGTGCATGTCATGGGAGAAACCTCAACAAACTTAATATTTATACAAATTCATAAGAAAATTGTCTTTATTTGGCCAGTACCTGTCTTATGTATATGATTGAAGAATGTCTGACGATAATCACCACAAGGACACTTCTCCTCCCTTGCTTGTCATTGGTTAAAGATTGTAGAACTTGGATGCTGGATATTTTTAAATATTGAATACTACATATGTCAGACATAAGACTGGACTGGGTGAGATAGTCTGGCTGGTTGCCTTGTAGGTCTCTTACAAAGCGTGGCAACTTTTCATACTCTGAACAAACTTGGATTGTTTCATCAACAGAACCATTTCCTGATAGTATTAATAAGCAGTCTAAGTCTACAGCTTTCATTGACATACACTCTGATAGATTACCTGGTACGATTTTTCAATCAACATTCTACTGAGCTGCCGTAGATCCACAGAAAATAAGTAAAACGTTCTGGAGGGAGCATAGTCAGATGCTCGAGGGATTTCCTGTTCGAAGAGAAAAGTTGTTTTATCAATGAAATTAAAAATTTGTTGCTTAAATGAATTAATTTTTAAAGCAGACTCAAAGCAGTGCGGGGGGGGGGGGGGGGGGGGCTCCCTCAAAAAAAAAATGGGAGTGCTCGTTGTACCTTCTGGAGGGTTTAAAAAAGTGGTTTTGGTATCTCTCACAGAGTTCAGCCTAAAAAAGGTCCACAGCGGGAAATTGATTGATTGATTGATTGACTGATTGATTGATCGATCGACTGACTGATTGATTGATTGATTGATTGATCGGGGATATTTACAATATTTGGCAATTGACTGACTGATTTTACTTTTGTCTCATTTACACCATGAATTCAACCAACCATCTTTATCCCTATGAAAAATTATGGTGCCTCTTACAGTTAAAAAAATTCAAGCCACACCCACAAAACAGGATCTTTGGTACCTCTTAGGGGTTCTTTTCAAACTTTCTGACTAGCATACCCATCCTGTTTGTATGGGAATTTTCCTCCCAGGGAGCAGTGTTCCAATTTTTGGCTGGTTGGTCAAAATGATAAAAAATTTATGTAAAAATAGCGGGAGAACCTTAGAACAAGGAGGCGTGCTATCAGAGAATCACTGCTGGGCAACAACACATGGTTCCAAATCAACATGGAGCAACAATAAAGAAGGAAAAAGTTTGATGTAAAAGTAAATATTTTTTTTAGAAATGTATACAGAAAAGGTTGAAACTGACATTCAACCTTAAGAAATGATGTTAACAAAACTGCTTTTGCAAGACCAATGTCATTTTTAAGATTTAAGGTGAAAAAAATGTTTGACTACCTGATTATCTTCCTTATAACAAATTGTGAAAAAAACGCACATTTTGGTTCAAGGTTTGAGAATGCCTGACACAGGAAACAAATTGAAGATGGTCTAAAAAATGTGAGCTAAACCTAGCCAGTGTGTGTCTGTTATTACCTGTAGTGCAATAAACCTCTCAGCAAAAAGCTTGTACAACAACTCTTTGGCATCCTTAGATGGAATCATTGCGAGCTCACCAATCTACAAATCAGACACAGGTAAGAAAAAAAACATTTAGTAATCATTATGAAAATTTCAACCCCTGGTAGCCAGTTTCTACAGTCAGTAAGACAGTCTGTCAATCAATGTGTCAGATAGCCAATCAGTTAATCACTCACTGACAGTCAGTCATCCAGCAAAATTGATGGCACGTCCACAGCAGTAGTATTTGTTGTTTTGTTGTTTAGTAATCAAATTAAATAACTAGTCTCTTAAAAATGGTCCTGTAACCAGGTGGTTGATTCATGATTGAAAAACGTTACTCTGGTTTAAAAATGTGAAAATGTTAGTAAAAATTTTTGTAAAAGTCCCAACGTTTCGGCTAAAACTTCAGCCTTCATCAGAGGAAAGTGACAAGGAATTTGTAAAAAGGCACGTTCTTATACTATGCAAATCAGCAAATCGGAGCTAATTATGTCCTGTCCCTTAGGGCAAAGTAAACCGAAACGGCTTTCTCAACAAACGCCTGCAACTGCACTGGATGACAAAAAAGGTTTCTGCATTTTACCGTATGTCAAGGGCACTACGGAACTGATTAAAAGAATCCTAAGCAATTACAATATGAAAGTTGCTTTAAAACCACACCATAGTCTGCATGCGAGCCAAGTGGCCCATCAGGCCGGAGCTTATCCCGGTTTCAACCACACCATCGGCAATTTATTTCCCAAACCAAAAGACCCAATCCCGAAAGATCAGACTCGTGGTGCAATTTATTCAATTCCCTGTCCGGATTGTGACAAAAGCTACATCGGGGAAATGAAACGAAAATTTTCCACCCGCCTCAGAGAACATCAAAAAGCGGTTGTAAACAAACACTCGCACAAGTCAGCTTTAGCAGAACATTGTTTACACTCTGGCCACATCATCTCCTGGGAATCTTCAAAGATTTTATGTACAAGCACAAATTGGCACAACAGACGTATTTTAGAAGCATGGGAAATTAACACTTGTAGGAATCCACTGAACCGTGGTGATGGCATGCATTTACCGCACAAATTTTTAAATTTAGCCCTAAGGGACAGGACATAATTAGCTCCGATTTGCTGATTTGCATAGTATAAGAACATGCCTTTTTACAAATTCCTTGTCACTTTCCCCTGATGAAGGCTGAAGTTTTAGCTGAAACGTTGGGACTTTTACAAAAATTTTTACTAACATTTTTACATTTTTAAACCAGAGTAATGTTTTTCAATCATGAACTAGTATTTTGTCTTTTGACAAACTTTTCCCATTAGCACACATTTATGTACAGTTTTATCATCCCTTGATATCCCACCTGTTTCTGCTCCATGTGTTTCTTGAGTAACAACAATCTGAAGATTCTAAAACATCTTGAGCCAAACCTGAATACAGTCAGCAAAAAGAAAAAAAAATTACAGAGACACATTAGTTATGTGGACTTGGCTGGGCTGTCAATAAGGGTCGTAACCCATAACATCTACGATGGCTGAGTATGTTTGATGGACCCTTGATGTTACAGGTGAACTGGACTATAGTTGATTACAATGCACCTAAAAGGCAACAAGTTTGTTGCGGGTGTGAACATCAAGGCCACAGTTACTCAAAACTTAATGACAGCCAGGTTATGTCTGTTACCAGTTGGCCTGTTTATACACGTTTCTAATATTAAAATCAAAATAATCAAAATACCTTTCTTGAACAATAGACTCTATAACATTTTGACAAAGCATATCCACACACTTTTGCATATATATAAAATTGTCAAAGAAAAAGCTCAAGCACACACAAAACAAATACTGCACAGGACTAGAAAAAACTTGAATTCCGGCTTGCCCTTGGGACAAGTAGCTCTAACATGCTGCTTATCCTGAGCAAGTCTTAGTTTGCTCATTTAATTAATGATTTAGTTGACAGATGACTTGCCTGAACCTTGCTCACTGGGCAAGTGAACATGAAAACTTACTTGCCCAGAAGGAGAATCTACTTGTCCTGCACGACCTATTTTTTGCATTTCTGAATAGAGTAACTCATCATGTTATAAGATTCTTGCATGAATGTCCTCAAAGGACCCTGGTTAACTTCCACCATTTTCAATGCCATTGAATTATTGCAGATATTGCATGGTGAAGCAAAATCTTATTGCTTTACTGTAAGTTGTGTTCCTGAAAGTATGTTTAATTATCTTTAGTAGTTTTAGTGATTTCCTTTGTTTTGACATGCTCCGAATAAAATATAATAGCCAAACTCTCACATGGAAAAAACAAAGCTGTGGCTGACTCGGGCACTTTAAGGTCAGTTCTGTGAGTAAAGGATACTTATGCAGTACATTCCACCTCCACTCTCTCCTGTTTTGGAAACCAAACTTTCCTGTCAAGGATGAAATTGAAAGAAGGATAAGATGTATATTTTGTAACTATTATTGATAATCAATAACAATGGCCGTTAACAGAATTGTGCAGGCATACTGACATAGTCTGATTAGCTGAGCTATCATTCACTATCACCCTCTAGTGCACAGAAGCTGGAGATCACCTACAACATGACAGTTTTCTTGTTTCTCCACGCTTTCGGAGGACAATCATTTTGAAATATCACTCACATATATATTAACTTCCTGTGACTAAAAGACCAAAAGAAATACATTTGCCTGGATAATATATACAACTTCAGGACCTCAAAAAGTGTTCAATGAAAATGTGATTTAGTCCACATGTGACTTTGCTGAAACATGAAGTTAAGGTGATTCCTCAGTATTACATTCTGCATACCTACTGTGCACGATTTTTGTGTTATTAGCATGCCCACATGAGTGGGTGCATGTACACAATGTAAGAAATTTCCCTCAAGCTAACCTGGGCAGCGAAATAAAAGCTCGTTTTTTCTTAAACATGCATGGTGACCTATATTTTTCATTGCATAATTTTGGTGTACAAATTATCCTCTTAAAAAATTAAGAAAAAAATTGTTCAGAAGGAAAAAAAGCTAAGAGAGCACAAAACCATAATGCAAGGATGGAAATTATGACCTCAAAAACAATTCGAGTCAATGTCGTTTAGAATTGCGTGACTTTTCCATAACTTATATATTGCATTGTTCCACGTGCCCGAAACTTTCTACATGTCAACATTTTTTTTCAAGTATTGCTTCCATAACCTTTGTTTCTGGCTACCGCAAAATGCAATGTGAACTGTTGAAATTACATGCGTGGTTAGGCATAAATGGCATAAGATTGGCCCGTCATATCTCTTTAGCAAGCATGGTGACCTATCAGTTTTCTTGTACTTTTCAAAACAGTACTTGATAGGGAACACTTAGGGAAAGTTTCAAAAAAATTGTTTTGCAACTTCTATTCTGACGAATCACCTTAAATACTACCGACACTAAAAAGGTAGAAAAATAATTGGAAATCATCTGAAAGAAATTTAATGGGAATATTTCTACTACAAATATTTGATTGTTTGTTTCTTAATTTCTGCAAGGGTATCATCAATTTAGTCTGAATTTCAGCCGTCTCTTCCCTTTACCTGGGCTGAAACTTGGACTATCATTAATTCAGCTTTCAGTCTCATCAACTATCATTGCAAAAATTTTTTAGCTCATAATCTGGTAATGAAAAAGAATGAACAGCAGCTCCTTCATGGTACCAAAAGTTTAAAGGTTCCATAGGAGATGTCCTGACAACAACTGTTACTGCACCTTCTCATCTGTTAGTAGTGAAAGATATTGCGTGATTTGTGCCTTCTCCATCTTGGGAGTTACTGACAGGTTTTGTGAGATCTGTGTATATAAAATTACATGGACAGGTCAGTTATACAGCAGGAGACACGTAGCTGGAAGGGTGGCACATAAGAGGGTGGAAGGAGATCTGCATACAAAGATCTTCCATTCATTCCTAGTTAGCGAGAATTTGAATTTGTTCTCTACGTCAGAATAATTTCAACCTACCAGTGGGTTAATTTGTTTCAACCAAGGTTGAAGTTTTCAAACCATGTTTATTTTTTTTTTTTTAAACTTTTTTGGGGGTTCTTTAAAAATTAACATGCACACCACCCACCTCCGTCAGTTCCTAACCCTAGTACCCTACCCTGCCAGGATCCCATATCAAACTCCCCTAACCCTAACCCTGACCCTAGGGTCATGTCTTTATTTTGTACTCACCTAGATTTGAACACATGACCTCTGACTTTGTAGTTCACCTTTATCTCCCTAAGGCCAGGCAAGCAATTGTTGCAAATTATTTTACTCAAATTTGTTGGTCTAATAAGTTATTGGTCCCAAACTCCCCCTTTCCCTTTGATACAAATTAATCTAGGATGAAATCATTCTGACCTTAAGAACAAATTGACCTACAATAGTAATACTGTCTAAAGATCCTTTCATTCATTTAGCAAGGAATGGTCAAAATGTTGAAGACGCTCAGAAAATTTTTTTCCTTGTGTCACATAAATGTATCTCGATTAGAAGTTTGTTACCTCTTAGTTTAACCTCCTGTACAAGCACCACATAAGGAGTAAACAATGTTAAGTACCTCATAGAGTGAAACTGTCTGTGAAGTTGGTGACAAGGGATCCCTTACAAGCTCACTTAATTTCAACATTGTCTTTACAATCTCTCCAGCAAACTGAGTATCACAAATTAAAGAACAACAAAAATGTTACTATATGATACCAAAATGAAACAAAAAAAGCTGTACTACATGCCTCAAAAAAAAACCTTTTGCCTAATGTAGAGTATGATTTGAAGCCAGGCAGTTCTGGTTTCTTGGGAAGGAAGAAGAGTGGAAGAATTCAAGCCAGGGACCCAGCCTAGCCTTGAACACTCTGGAGAACATTATACTACTTAAAAATAAATGTTCAATAACTTGATGGCAAATATTCTGAATACAGTGTTTTACTTACCTTGTCAACTTTCTTGGTTACAGCTGAGACAATATCCTAGGAAAATATGTCTACATCTTTATATTTCGGACTTCATGTGCAATGTATATGGGTAATATTGACTAAGCATTGTTGTACTATGAAACCATGTGTATTCACACCATGATAGGTATTGAGTGCACCTTACTCCTACCTCATCATTTTGTTACACAAGTATGCACAGTTATGTAGATTTATACATTGGTTTCAGTAACTTGTTTCAATTTTTTTTCACTAAGTTATAAAAGAAGAATGAGATTTGTAATTAGAAATAATTTCTATTTAAAAAGCTAAAAAAGGTTAAAAAGTAAAAAACACCAAATGTTTTCAATACCAGGTCATTATCAGGGTAAGAGATGATGGCCTAGTGTTGAAACTGTTCAGTGGTTTTTACTTTTGAACCTTTTTTAGCCTTCTAAATAGAAATTATTTTTAAAATCAAAGCGAATATTATGGACATCAGAATCGTAATTCCTTGGTAAGTGCAAAGTTTTGCATTTTCCTCTTTGCACTTTTGTCTGCAATCTTATGATTAGTGCGTTAGCTCTTACCTCATCAATGAAATGCTGATGAAACCTGGCAAAATTTACTTGCCATAAAATCCCTTCATCATTTATTTCCTGAATTAGGATGGATCAAAACAATCAAAGGTAAGTATTTCATGCTTTTTTATCTGTCACTAAACACCAACTTTGGCTGATCATAACTAGGTGTACTAATAAATTTAAGCAGAGAGACCTAAACCACCTCTGAACACTATTTACTAACATCAACTCAATAAGTCAATATACATGTACATCTAGTTATGTGTTTAATGGAGGCAGTAAGAAAAAATTTAACATTTGTTCAAAAAATGGCATGTTTCATTCAAGAATGTAATGTTATCAACCTTTCCTATGAATATTAAATTCATATAATACAGAAAATGCATTAATTTTATATTTATTTAGACGAAACAAGTTTGAATCTGATACTCACAGAGCTTCGATCACTGGCAGACTGGCTAAAAAAAGAAAACCGAAAAAAAAGAATCAGACAAATTTTCCCTTGAAGAGGGGGAAATGTACTGTTAGTTTACTGGACAAACTGTTCTGGATCAATACTTCTACAACAACAAAATTAAAACAAGCAAAGTGTTACAAATGATTTTCCACACATGGAAAGTTCTTTTCATATAGATCATGCAAGTAAGACTTGCACTAAAGCATATCTAAATTTGCAGACTTAATTGTACTAAGACAGAAAATCATCGACATTAAAGTGTTAGACCAGTATTGTTTTGGGAAGAACATTGTTGCGTGTTTGTGGATTTTTTTTGTCAGGAAAAAGATGGGATAAGAAAGGTGTAATAAGCCAACTAGATGGCACTTTCCAAAAAGCACAAATAGCAGTGTCTGAAGTTCTTGGCTGACAACGCTTTAACACAGCATATTTTGTGCAGTTGTTGCTTGCACAAAGTGCAAGCTACAGGCTGTCATCCTCAAAACAGGTGAGAGACTGATCTAGTAGCAAGAACAGTTAAAGAAGAGAGTATCTGTAGCGAAATCGATGTGTAATAACGTACAACAAAGAAACAGCTTTAAGTGATTTATTGGCCCAGTGTTGCACACAATGCAGGCTCCCAAAATACAGACGGTCCTTGTGCTTAAATTGTTACGAAATCAAATAATCATACAAAGCATCTGATTGGCTGAAATCAAACTGGTGATCAAAATAACACGGGCTAGGGCACGTGCAGTATAGCGTAACGCAATATCTCTACAGTATCACACTTCAGTGGCCAAATAAGTTGTAATTCTTTTTCATGCTTTCTTGTCAAATTCTCGACAAAACAATCCACAAACATGTAATGATGGTCTTCGCAAAACAACACTTCAAATGTGACTCCTTTTTTCTCAGAAATCATGTGATTTTGCATACTTTTGTGATTCAGTTACCAAAGTTGGATATGCTGTAATGCAAGTCTTCCTCAAGTGATCTCTGTGAAAATAACTTTCCATGTATGAAATTTAATAAAGTTCAAGACAATCACAAAATTATTTGCCTCACTTTGCTTGTTTTAATTTTTTTGCTTTAGAACATAGATCCAGAACAGTTTTGTCCACCATACCATTTATGTGAACATTTCTTTTCTTTCCTTCAATTTCAAGGTTACATAATTTTTTAAACTGTGTCACTTAAGGCTGTAATAGCTGAAATTATCCAGCTAAACATTTAAATAAATTATTCTGCAGGCATGAGCAGGCCTCAGACTCACTCCTATGGCAAAATTGTTGCCAAGTGCTTAGTCTTTGCCAAATTTCCTAACATCTCCTAATATTTGTTAATTGTGTAGTTCCAGAAAATATCCATACCTCCCCACAGAAGGATTTTCTTCCAAGACCCCCACCCCTCTGGAAATTCCAATTAAGCTTGATACATTTCTTTAAATGTTTTGGTCTTAAAGAACACCCCACCCCCCAGGAAATTCCAATCCCCTCTGTGGGGGAGTATGGATATTTTCTGGACCTGCACATTGGACACTTCATCTTGACCTGACTTACAGAGGGTTGGACTGTGTTTTTATTTGACCGGCTGTGAACAAAGGACAGAATGAATGGTGCAATAACAAAGGAGGATTAGTATCTTATTAAATCAGAGTTTTATTATGGCAAAGATGTCTCTTAGGAGCCAGTATACAGTTTCCTCTTGGGTGCAGCTAGTACCGATGAAATTAATGCCAATTTTTGTAAAACTCAGTAATGTTACCAAGCCTTTGTACCCACCTTGCTCCTGTTTTCTGTCTTTTTGTTGTTTGACCCTGATCATCAACACTTCTTTTCCGTTTTGCACCATGACCTAAAGACATATTTATGAACCATTAAACTGTAGTTTTCAAGCAACTTTGAGGTGATTGTTGTTTTTGGTAAAAAATTACTTGTTTAGCTTTGTTCTGTTTTTGCAAAATCTAAATCTGGTACAAAATATACTGGGTGTATGAAATCTGATGTCAGATTAGTTCCAGAGACCTCCCACAATCTCTGCAAGAAAAGTCAAAGGATATAGAAAATAATCTTCCAAAAATTACTCCCATTTCCATGAAAATAGCCAAGCTGCTGTTTACTACTTCTCCTGCATAGGACACTAGTCCATCATGTGTGTTAATGAGAAAAGCAGCACAGATTACCTTTCCCAATAAAAAGTACATTATTATAAAAAGTAAACAATAGTGAAATTTCCATAAAACGTTTACTAGGCTTCCCCAACAGTATATCAGGTAAGGTAAAGTCTACATCAGGTCAGTGGCCCACGCAGCTGGAGCTTATCTATGGTTTCTGTAGCATAAAGTGACTAGGAGTAGTTCTATGCCTCCCATATGACATACTAGTCCATCACGGGGTTACCCCCAGCATTAAATTTGCCATTACCCATTTATAGACCTGGGTGGAGAGAAGTAGTGCAAGAGAAAAATGAAACACCCAAGGACACAATGCCATGACTCTGGCCAGGGCTTGAGCCTGGACTGCTCAATCTAGAGTCCAGTACACCAACTATTAGGCCAACACACCTCCACCCCAGGGTCCATTGTATCTTCCTTGTCATAAAGGGGTACTATACATGTGAATAAAGAATTCAGCTAAGAATGTAATTTTGCATGAAAATAATGGCTATAATCCCATGCCAGTAACAAACCAACCCTTGATCTGCATTAAAATGCATTAAAAAAGAAACGAAATAGAATTCTTAGCAAAACCTTGCAAAGTCATTCCAGGAGGCAGAGCATAGAGATCATCTTCATTATAACTGTTCATGTCCACATTGTCTTCATTATGATGAACTGGTTTCACTCTTTGGAGGAAACGATTCTTTACAAGATCAGCAAAAGTCGCTTTAACTTCATAATCATCCGCATCAGGATCATCCTCGACTAAATGGGTCACAATTTTGCTGACCACGGTGCTCATGGCCAGTGCGCCATGTTGTAAAATCTCATCCGTTATCAACTCGCCTGTGTATCCAAACAAACTCTTCGCACAATAAATATACCGCGGTGAACGAGGACGAAGAAGTATATTGGCAATCCAGGCATTGTACAACGTCACGTTCTTCTTGTTCACTTCAAATGTAACGAAATGATGTTGAATGAGGCAACACAATGCCTTCTGCACATGATCTCGAGGAAGCTTGGTATCACGAATTATGTCCCGCAAAGGACGCGGTCCTTTTCCAATACAATACGAGCCGACCTTTTCTACAACTTCTCCGTAGTGTTCTTTTAAAATGAGAGACGCGACTCGCTTCTGTTGAACAGACATTACGGATTGAAAAGCAAGTTGAATTAGAAAACTTTTCCCGCTTTACGAGTAGCCATGGTGGCCGCCATATTGGATGAAAAAATAGTCCCGCAATAAAATTAACCAGCGTCAACTTTCATCGAACAAGGGCTGTGATTGGTTAAGAAATACAGAAGCAAGCCAATCAAAATGCTTTTATTAAGAGGTGACCGGAAAAGCTACTTGAGAACCTAAGAGTAAACAACTTGTTTTGAGTAGAGAACGCAATACCGTGGGGACAGTTTAGCGAAGATTGTTTTCAAATTAACCACCTTTCCCGACCTATACAAATGTTTGAAGAGAAAGGTAATCTATTTATTGTTTTGCTTTCAAGGCTAGTCCTACTAAGCTACAAGCCACCGGCGCCAATCCGACCGGACAGAGGTTCACGTATGGTTGATACATCTGTCACTGATCGCTTGTGTGTCGCTCTTGTTTGGTGCATTCTTTGCTGCCTTTACTGTGGTTTGCGGTAACAATCGGCTCGAAAATGAAAGGGTTCATAAAGAACTTGGTGACGGTTCTTTACGTACTTGCTAACGAAGATTCTTTTTTGACAATAGACACTAGACACTAGTCTCATGCCGCTCAAAGTTTAATCAATACTGAGCTGTTGTCGTCCAAATTGATCAAATCGAAACCTTAACAAACAGGAAGTTTACTTTAACCGATACAGTATTTATTGTCGCTTTCGCTAAATGCTTGAAGTGAAAAGTGAAAAATAAAACTTGTGCTGGACAGTAGCTGACAGTAGTTGTAGAGGAGGGGGGGGGGGTGTCCCTGTGACCTTACATTCCTTTACCCTATACCAGACATGTGCAGGTGTAGAGATAAAATTTTGCCAATTAATATTTTTGACAAATGCGTTTGTGTCACCTAATCAGTCAGCAACAAAGTTGCAAAAAATTTTTAGTTAACTCAACTCAAACTACATCCTTTTCAGACTCTCAGGTCAGACCTTGAATATTATCAAAACTGGGACAGTTCATGATATTCCAGATATAAGCTGGTTGTCATGGCCACAGCTACCATAAGATGCCCAGGGTGTGGCCAGGAAATCATGCGAGGTGCCGCAGTGGAGTGCAATTTTAAACCAAGTGTCCAAGCTACTACATTCCAGCAGAGTTTTGAACGAGCTCAAGAGAGACACTGGCTATGTATGGAATGTAAATACATTGTGGAGAATCGCTATGGTGATATGTCTTCAGTCACATCTGAGGATGCTTATACTTTGTTGTACAGTGTCAGAATAAAGAAGGGATCCAACTGCTGTAATTCATGTACAATCATATAGCTAAACTGTTGCCAATTAGCTCCTAACCTTATTGACAAGCTAGAAACAGTAGTCAGTCGTAAGCTCAGAATATTTTATTCTCCTGAGTCAAGACCATACTTTGATTTACGAATGGTGTCGGGTATTTGTTGTTACATCAAGACAAGCTTGTCAGTGATGATTTTCTTTCTTCTCATAACCTGCCTGCTTGATTATGTATTAAGAATGTGGGGAGAAATTGGCTTTTGGTTGCTCTGAGTGTCTTATCATGCTATCATGCTTCATGAAATGAAGCCCAACTAGCTTGATCAATTTAGTCAGAAATGTCAGAAAGAGAACACTTTGTTAAAAGTGGATGTCTATATTTGAACTCTACGTATCACTCAATCCCAGGAGTGAAGATCTGGGCATTAAAGTGCTTTAATTTAAGATAATGTTGTGCTGCATAAGCAGGCAAGTAAAATAATTTATCGATAGTTTTAAACAGCAATCAAGTTACCTAGCCTTGTTTAGGAACTCTGTTTATTAAACTATGTATATAAACACCTTTCTACTATTAATACGGATGCCATAGGCACCAAAGATCATGTTGTTCAATAAATATATAGTATTATCATAGTTGAGGTATTGTATGTTTTAAGAAAACATCCAGCAATTCAATCATAGAAAAGATGAGGTTTAATAGCAAATGCTTATTTTGACATAATTTATAGCATCTGGACTTTTAATCACAAAGAAAACAAAACGAATTGATGTGTTTTATTCCTCTAAGCCCAATCCTTGGTAAGAATTTAAATATATCATATTTGGTGAATTTGTAAATAGTTTGCTTCACTGATCAGTTTCTGCATAGCAACAAGTCCTTTCAACAAATTTATTCTGGAATTTATAAGAAGTCATTATTGCAAAGTACTTCAAGACCTGTATTCAGTTTTACTTTGTCATACTTTTGTGATTACCATTTTGTATAATGAAGGTATATATATATATATATAGGAACATTATTTAAGTTGAACTTGTTTTAAAATAAAGTGTGGAAGGAAAGGTTAGCAGATAACTCTTAAATGATGTGCCTGGGCAAAACCTAGTTTTGCAGAAATTCATAAAGGGAATGAAAAACCTGGTATTCTGACACTAAGATCTTTTATGCAGGCTGGCAATAGTTTCCAGCACTTTTCTAGTAGCTATACTTTGAAGGATGAATACTACCACTGTTTAACAAGTGATGCTATAAAAATAGCATCATACAATGCCCAATCATTGGTAAACAAGTTGCGGTCATCTTTTGGACATAACAGGTTACCATAGTAACAATATGATCAGCTAAGAGAACCCTTAAGTTTAGCTTTAAGCGTTTATATCTCAAAAACAAGCTTCATGACCCCCATTTTTTGTTATCGAATTGCGATAAACATGATAACATGCTACCTTTTTGCAAAGTTTAAAAAAATTCTGAGTGAGTTCAGAGCCGCCTTAAATTTTCAGAAATTTAAGGTGGCTTTGAACCCACTCCTCAGAATTTTTTTAAACTTTGCAAAGAGTTGCATCTTATCATGCTTAGCACAATTCAATAATAATTAGAGTCACCGAGCTTATTTTGAGTTATAAGCTCTTAAAGCTAAAGTTAAGGGTGTTTTTAGCATGTCATTGTTGCTATGGTAACTTCTTGTGCTACAAAATTGACAGCAACATGTTTATATAGATACAAGTGTTTTACTGGAAAATATACCACTCATAAAATTGAAACAAACTACATCCTGGACAAGAATGGTGTACTTTTGCATGTACTCACTAGTGAGGATGTTGATGATGTCATTTCCTGCTTTTTCACGATTGCTTGTCTAAACAGTCTGTTTGTCTATATAATAATTTTTATTTATGAATTTCATTTTCTTGTCTTGAAAACAATATTTTGTGAACAAGCAAAGTGAGTGAGTAAAATATTGTTTTAACCACTCTTAGAATTCATATCTCTGTGCCCAGTCACAACATTTCCAGCTGAAAGTAAGATCACCATACTGGTCACTTGAAAAGCTTTACTATTCAGTCAGGTTCAAGTTACAACAAGCATGCCCACTGACAACTAGGGTGTCAAATTTTAATAAATAGTATTTGCATTTCAAATATTATAATTATTTTAAATGCTTATTACTGACAATGGAAAAATACAACCATGCTATTTACAATCATTGGTTCATTTATACAGGCATATGAAACACATGAGATGTAAATCTGTCTCCCGGTGCAACACATGATGATTGACAAACAATGTATGTTTAACTCTTCTGACTAAAGATCCTGACACACCCTGCAAGATTATGTGTCAAGACTAGATTGCATCATAATTATTTTTAACCTCCATACATTGTTGCACACAAGGTTTCAGAAGGTTCTCATTAGGTCTACTGGTTCTTCCACAACATGGCATGTAACAATGTTTCAAAGTCTGACCTATTCAACATCCAATCAAATCATTAACAATACCACTGAGACTGCTTTTCTTCTTTGCATTTTCTCCTGGAGCTAAAGCAGTAAAAGCCATAGCACTCTTATTGCATGATTGGTCAGGTAATTATAATTGTAACGGTGCTCCGGTGGCCCAAAGGGCCACCAAGCGGAGCCCCATACTCATACAGGAAAGAAAACAAAACCCATGAGTTGATTTTCTCATGGTTATCATGGCTAACAGTATTGCTTGTAGGTACGTATGCACAACGGAGGCAGCGGAGTCACGCAAGATGGCGGTCATACTCCAGCTGATAGGTTGACAGAAACATACAGTACAGCCTTGGTTTAGTGTCCCTCTTTGATCTAGGACATCCATTAACACCTGACACCTGACACCTGTCAAAACAAGGTATCTAGTAGTAGTACCACATGACCATATTGTACCCTCAAGTTTAGAGCTCACTGAGGTCATGTGTTTTTTGGAAGGTGACCGCTGACCAAGTGCTGGTTTTCGATTGGATCACAGACTTATATCAGGTTAACTTGCTGTTATCAGGGCTGGGTTGTTCGGAAGCCATTTAATGCTAACCCAGGGTTAAAAGTTATCCAAAGTATAGATTTTTCTTGAGATTATTTAAACCAAAACAGAATGCCAAAACAATATAAACAGAAAATCTCACCGCAAAGTTAAAGAACTCAAATCAAAATTCTTGCTTATCCTGGGTTAGCTTAATCGAGCTTTGAACAAGCTCCGTGTTTAGGCTTGGCTAAATCTATATATTAAACATCAGAAGTAATTTTCCACACCAGCCATGGTGTGCAAAATGTGGCTGCATGTGGCCTGTCTTGCCTTGGTCCCTTCTTGTTTCTTTCCCAATTTGAATAATTTTAATTTTTCCATTTAGACAGAGAATTTTTAAGGAACCTAAACTGACTGCTCCTAGTCTAACTCAAGAAACGATTTGCATGTAATGTTGCAGTGTGTGCACGGGCATTAAGAATGTGTGGGTGAAGCAAGTCATCTGAGATTACTCATCCAGGCTTAAATAATAATTATAAAATTGTTAGCAAAAAATTATTAAAATTTAGCAGATCCACTGCTAAATGCACTCAAGAGTGCACTTGAGCCAATTTCATTCTGCTTAAAATAATACTAAAATGAATCTGTTAAAATTTAGCAGATCTACTGCTAGCTGGACTTGGTGGCGCACTTTGTGAGCCTGTGACATTCTCACTTTGCTGTGTCTTTGGTCTTAGAAATGACCGTAGAGAATATCGGCTCTTCGCCCTGGCATTGGCAGTATTGTTTGTCCAAGCCACACCTGCTAAAGGTCTCATAATATGAACTACTCCTAAACTCGGAGACAATGAACCAGTCACTAATGCACTGACATTTTCACTGGATTTTCTCTTGTCCAGATCTGACGAACTGTCCAAACAATGAACATCACTTGCAGAAGCCTCGACCCTGTTATCTGCAATATCCACCAGGGGAGCCTTGTTACCGGCGTCATCAGTTTGTGGTATTTCTAAACGTATCTCTGAGCTTCTCGGGGGTGATGCTATGACTACTTCTTCAAAGTCATCTCCATCTGCTGATGACCTTCTTGTTGACGTAATGGTTCCAGGAACGTTAAGAGATGATCGTGAACCTCGTCTGACATCCTTCAAACTCTCTGCATCTAAAGGTTCTAACAGCGGTCCACTTGAACGCCTCCTGACTTCTTCACTAAAACATTCTGTGACCGTCTGAAGTGGCCCAGCCTCATTTTGAGTATTGGTTACATCATTGTTTGTTGCAACATGAATAGATGCTTTTGAGGAAAGATCACATGACTCTCTGTGTAGTGATCTCGTAGTGGGATCACGTTGCAGAAAATTGTGTATTAACCAGTTTACCCTGTAATGCAAAAAACAAAAGAAACAAAATAAATGAAACATGATTTGCTGTCAGACAGAATGTCAGAGGGCTTTTGTCTTGAAGTTCTTCACGTTTTTTTTGGGCGGGAGGGGGGTGATGCTTATTAGAGATGGTGATTTTATAGACTGAGCTTAAACACGGAGTGATCCTATAAAAGGCAAGGACATGCCATCTTTGAAGCACTTTGTTGGCTTTTTTGTGCAATGGTAAACAGCTGAAATAACGGTCGCATAACATAGAGGTCGTGGAGAAATAGCGTTTTTTTCGTTAACACAATGGAGTCATTGACGTAGAATAACAGAAGGTAAATAATAAAATTACAGTGAAAATAAAACCTATATTAACACTTTAGAAGATGCCTTTGGAAGAACATTCAAATTTTGCCGCTAACTAAAATAACAAAGATGACGCCTGTGTTCAACAAGCTATTTGTTTCCATTTATCTCAACATGCCGAGAACGAAAACAAATCCCATAGGAGGTGATTTTGGTTAGCCTTTGAACAGACTGATTTTGGTGGGACATTTAAAATTATTCAGATTTATGAGCGTTACGATGGTGCAAACTGAACAAAATGCAAATTGAACAACGCTGAGTTATTCTTCAAACTGTTCTATATTCAGAACAAAGAAATCGGAAACAAAAAGTACTATGAAGAAACAAGAGAACTTGAAAATGGCAAAGTGAGATTTCACCTGAATATTGATGTTAGAAAGGAGAAGGAAGACTCATGGCTAAATAAAACAAAAACAAAAATTGCATTCATAAAAGGCTGACTGAATTCTACTGAACAGCAAGAGTACAACAGCAGCCAATGTTCACCTTTATATGGAATCTCTTTTAGATAACTGGCTGACGAATAACCATATTACTGCAGATATAATATATTACCTTCGCAGTCTGCTTGTAACTGGGTTTTTGACGAGTTTTAGTTCCCAAACTTATTTCTCAATCGAAAGAGCAAAGACACTCTGGCATCAAATGAACTAGACACAGCATTTTATAAATTTGAGTGAAAAGCTCAAATTCATGTGATAGACTTTTGCAAGTGGAGGAACAAAATTATGAAGTTGAACTTAAAAAAGTCAATTTTCTTTGTAAACTCTTCTCTTGAAGCTGTCGTTCATTTAATTCAAAAGGCATCGCTTACTTGTAAAATAAACCAGAAAATTACACCCGTCGCTCTCCAGAATTTTAAGGCAACGGGCTAAAACTAGACTTGAGTGAATAAACCGATCAAATGGGAGCATTGGTTGTCTGGTGGGATTTGTGATTGGCAGGCTGAACACCTCAGCCTCATTCTATAGGATGGCTCTGCGTTCAAGGTATCATGGTAGGTGGATTGACAGTGTTTGGAAATCGTGCTCTCTCACTGGCACTTTGAAAGAAAACCCCATCAACCTATACATTTTCTGAAAGCTTAATAGTTATAGAATACAATCATACCTTTGAAATTTTCTAAAAAGTTATTGTCGCAGTGATATTAAAAGAGAATCCAGAAACACTGCTTCGCTTAAACTGGTTTGCTTCCATGCCTGAATTATTTGAGTGGCGCGATTAACATCAGAAATGTTTTCTCACACATCACCCTCAAAAAAGGTGTCGGCGATTTTCCAGATGTGGTTTGGTTTTTTTCTACACGCTCCTAAACTTTGATATTTTCAATGCGGACGTTTCTTTCTACTAAAGAGGCCATAACTTTGAAATGAAAGCGAAATTAAACAAAGCCTGACACCCTTTTTCAAAGGGGGTATCTTGGAACATACCTGCCGATTTTCAGCCAATTCTGTCAGAAGATGCTCGTAAACGAACTTAAAATGTTCATCCTTATATGCAGTTTTATTTGATCAAGAAAAAGACAAAAATCATTCTATGAGATTGGTATGATTAGGTGTCAAAAATCCCCTCTGCACTGACAGATGTCGGTATGGGTCAGTATAGGGTCAGTATAGCACAGCAATGGGTTGTGGCAACTTGAAATAAACAGACATCTACAATTCTAGCGCGGAAACCCATCCAGCATCGTCCGAGAACCGACAAACTCAGTACCAAGTTAAACTGCCATGATTTCTTTTACTTAAAAGATGTCGTCGGCGTGATTGGTATTGTTGCTTAAGTTCAGGCTTCTTCGTTTTCCAGACATTTTTTGAAACCATGCCCCATGAAGCCAAAAAGAGGAAATCTCGAGGTCTACTTCGTCTACATCTATATTTGCGCTTGACTCTCTAGTTGTGGAAGTTTTGGAATCACGTCCGTTCTCCAGCAATTACATGCGACTAGCACTTGTTGTAGTTTGTCCTTCAGCTTCATTGGCGGGACTAGTGTCCTCGAGTACCTTCAACCATTTTTCTTGGCTACAGTGCGACCCACGGTCGCTCAGAGCCAAAGATCTTGTTCAACGCTGAACCTGTGGGTTCCATCAGATTTTTGCCTCTTCAGCTTTTTCAAAGACGAAAATGGGCAAGAAGTTTTCCTGCATTTTCGTCCAGACATGAAGAAAATTTGGCAAGAACGAAAGCTAACTTGCGATGAAACAACCAGATCGAGAACAGTTTGCATGCACAAATAAAATATCACACCATAATCTGCATAATCCATGTGACAACTGGTGGTGACTTTTAATTAGAGGTGTCAACGTACCATAAGAGGTTAATGAGATGCAAAAATAGTTTCTTTTATTTATCTTAAAAAGTAAAGATGCCTTTTTCCCCATTCTTTTTGCAAAATATTTATCTCAGTCTTCCCAATTTGAACAGCCAAAAAAAGATTTTTCGCATTTTTTGTAAAAATCCACCTACCATGATACCTTAACTGGTACACCTTCACTATAAGCATGCTGTAGATCACAATCAGAATGATCCCTTAGCAAGTAAGAAAGATAACTTCCTTCTTTGCTGTTATCTTGTAGCAAGTACTAACTATTTGGGTCTAACAAGATCTTAACAACTGTGACGTTAACATTGTTATTTAAGCTTAAACATGGCCATAAGACAGTATTCCACTGTACTTTAGAGTTTGCCTCAGTACACTTGGCAGGTATGTTTTTCATTTTGCAAGAGTTGTTTCTTACTTCACAGGAGATTCTACCATGACCATATGGCCTGCATCTTGAATAACCTCCAGTGATGAACTGTATATCACCTACAAAATAAAACCAAGATGAGTACCATAAAAAAAATTATGACAGATGAAATAATAGGATATTATTCACATGACTATCGAACATCCCTCTTTGACTGAGCTGGCATTTCTGACTTCAATCAATGTCCAGCATTCCTATGAGTTATCTTAACACATGTACATGTATAAGTCTACAAAACAATTAAAGATGATAATTACATTTACAGAAACCAACAGCTGTGAGGTTAGGGGAGATGAAAATAATTTCACAGCAGAAATTGAAAATCAGTACCATAGTACATAATGTTAACTGCACTGAAAGCAACAGAGAAGATCAGTAAAGATAGAACAAAGATCTAAATAATGAAGTCCTTTTTTATTATTTTTGTCACTGACCTCCTGCATCCACTGTTCTTCTTCGAGAGTTACAAATTTATCCTGAGCTCCATAAATTAACAATGCAGGAACCATCAGCTCCTGATGGTAACTTTCATCTCCTTCTTCCCACACCTGGAAAAGACACAATTAAAAGTACTGTGCATGATTCTGCTTATTACCTACAAACTATTAAGAAAAGAATGTTTTATCAATGTAGTGGGCATGAAGATGACAGATGACAGTTATGCACATTTCTTGCCATTTTCTAGAATATTTGATTAACACCCTGGCAGTACGATTGCCTGCCATTGAGCACACCTGAGGCAAGAGTCTTCAAACCTGGAGATGAAAAAAATATGATCTCATGCCTACTCATGCCTATGGACCAATCTCTCCGACCTACTTGTAATGAAGAAATTGTAATACCCAAAAGATGAGATTCACCAACCTGGCCAGCCATCACAGCTTTCAATACAAATGGGGGAGCACTAAATGCTTTGAACTTTTTCTTCATTGATCTTGCCCTCTGACTGTTGTATGCTCTCCTGTAAAATAATCAAACAGCCCAAACATAACATAATAAGTAGAATTATTATCCAACTGTAGCGAATACCATCCAAATAACAGTACAAATATACAATGATATTGTACAGTTATTTGTACAGTAGAAAACCTGTTTGCCAGACAAGTCAGCGCACGCATGTAAAACTGTCACACTCTCCCTCTTTCACTCATAAATTTATTGACTACAGCAGTTGGATAATAAATCTCTTATTATATGTTCTAGTGTGTGTGTGAGTATCTTTACAAGTTGTTTGTATTTTGACTCGCCCTATGGGCTCCTCAAAATACCACACAATTCATAAAATTACTCAGCGATATTCCACACCAAAACATCTAATAAGATATATGAACTGAATCATTAAGACTTCAATAACTCCATTAACAAAATAATTCTTAAAAACTGCCCACTGACAGATAAACTGCTTCAATAATATTTTTCCCTGAACTCTTGAACATATTTGTTAAACTGCCAATAAATTGGCATTAAAAGTATCACGGATCATCTTTTTCCCCAAAATAAGTTCTTTCATAGAACCAGAGAAAAAGATAAACATTCTGAAGTCAGTGGGTAAACATCATTTTAATTTGGCTACCAAGGATACACCAGCAGTGAGGGCAACCAAATAGGTACAACCAGGATTTTCTTTTAAATTAGAGCACTAAGGATTTAAATTAAAAGTAATAAAAATGGCATAACTAGACAAATTAAGTGAGCTAACCTTTCATACACAGACAGAAACATTGGTTTGATGCATGAAAGCAAAGGTGTTGGTAAGCAGAACACATCACAAGAACTAACACCCACAAGAGGCACAGGACCTCCACCAGCTATAAGCACCATCTTGGACACCAGACGAGCACGTTCACATGCAATAACTGCACAAAAAGATGACCTGCAAACACATAACCAACAAAATAATGCTGAAGTCTGTTTTAAGCCTCCAATTATTGGTTTTTAAATTGTGCTGGTGCTTAACTTCAGGATGTAGATTTTTGTGAGTGCTTCAACAACTGAGTGGAAGGGATAGAGATTGGTAATATTGTACAGGGGAACAACCAAAGAAGGCAAGACATGGGATAACTTTGAAGGTTTGACCTGAGTGCCTTGGCTGGATGGAATGGCCTGGGTGACTAGAAGCACCAGGGTTGTGAAGGTGGCCAGGGTAGCTGGGATGGCAAGCAGGCGAGGGTGGCCAGAGTGTTAAGGGTGGCAAAGGTGGCCTCTGTGGTGGGGGTGAACAAAGGGGTGGGTACTCCCAGAAAAATTAGGTGGGGGTATGCGGCCTGCTTCCCAAAACCCTTACCCTATTTATGACCAAAGTCTGTAATTTTCCCTACCCTATTTATGACCTGACCAAAAATTTAATACCCTATTTATGACCTTTACAGCTGGCACAGTTGCTCTAAACATAATTTATGAAGGGCTTTTGTTGATATTCTTATCGATAATGATGAAAAAGTAGCTTTTTGTAAAGAACATACTTAATTCAAGACCAGAGTGCAAAAACCATACCCTATTTCTGGTCAAAATGGCCAAAATTGATACCCTATTTATGACCAAAACAGCTGAAAAACCATACCCTTAGGGACCGCACATACCTATATAGCCCATATATGGGAGTACCACCCCCCTGGGGGAGGGTAGTGAACAGGATAGCAAGGGTGGCTTGAGGGTGGTGAGGATAGCCAAAGTAGCAAGGATGGTCGAGGTGACTTGGGTGTTAAGTCTGACTGGGGTGTTAAATCTGACTGGGGTGTTAAATCTGACTGGGGTGTTAAATCTGACTGGGGTGTAAAGGTGGCGAGTGTCACAAAGGGTATCCAGGGTGGCGAATTGACTGAGATTTCAGTACATGAACTTGGTACACTACTATGCACAAGGCCATTTCAGATTTACCTTGAATCTCTGTTTCAAAACGAGTCCTAATGCAAAACCTTTCTTAGAGGGTCATACAGGGGTATTCTCATGATGCGCGATTAACTGATTTTATTTTCCATGAAACGTCAATTTAAGAAATCATTCTTTGTGACTCATGGCCTGAAGGTTCTGCGTGACCCATGAAGAAACTGAATTATAAAGAGATATTCATAATTTTACGGCTCTATTCTACATGATTTTGAGACGCAAGTCCTCTGAATGGTTAGAGTCGTCTATCGAGACTGTCTTAGGTATGCAATTTGCAATATGGAGCCTTGACTTAGCCAGTCAAAATTTTACTTTCTTCAAACACTCTTTCTAGTGTAAGAACACCTCATTATAGAGTATCTTAGTTGCTTATTTTTGTGATTTGGGAAAACAAAATTTTTATATCCGTGAACCACGATCCTCTATTTTTTCCGTTTGTGAAAACCTGTCCTACTCCACCCTGCACTCCTCCTCCCTCTGCCTCCCCCCCCCCCCCCACTACTCATCCATCAAGAATGACAGAGGATACAAATAAATTGAAGAGACTTACCCATACGAATGTCCAACCAAAACGTTCCTCTTCTTATGAAAACGATCAAATAAATAGATCAAATCGTATGATAGTTCCGAAAATTCATACTCAGCGGGATTTGTCGGGGCTGAGCTTTGCCCGTGTCCCAACAGATCAGGAGCAACAACTTCGTATCCTGCCTTGCTAAAGTACTGCAGTTGTTCGTACCAAAGATCAGCACTCCCACCGACTCCGTGGATGAAAAATATCACAATAATCCTCTTATAATCTGGATCGCTTATCCCTGAAACGGCAGAAGAAGCAGAATGCACGGAACGATTTGACTGAGTATCTAATCCACTGTCAGATCTTGACAAGCGAGGCTTGTGGTGGACAACTCTTAACCAACGGCCTTTTCGGATTTCGATTTTTTCAGATGTTAGATCTGTCACGGGAACAATCCTGTTTTGATTGTGTCCCCCAAGCGCCCCACACATTGAACACACTTGCAAAACTTCCCTGGAGCTCCAGCTGCGTACTTCTTAGTTCTTCACTTCTTGCTCTGTTCTTAGTTTGTTACCGGTTCACGTCACTTCAGCTTATAAACTGTTGAAATACCTTTCCGCTTCATTGAGCGGTCCAAGGGCAGAAATTTTGAGTCCATTCCTAAAATAAAATATACCTCAAGGTCCTTCAAGGGTCAAATTAATATTGTCCCAGAAAAGAAGGTGTTCCACCACAAGTTTACATATCATTCCATAATTCAGAAGGTGCACAATTATCGGCTTAAAACGGCGTTAATATTCATCAAAGAGGAGAGAAAATGTACACAAGCTTATCCTTCTTCTAAGTATACTTTGTTAGCTGAAAATAAAAGGAGAAAATATTGATAGGAAAATTAGTTTTCTGTTCTGGTCGCAAATGCCAGCTGCGTTGCATGTTGAACTTATACACTGAAGCAGATGCTCCAAAACAGACCTAATGCAAATATGGCGCTCACATCGTCAAGTAATTTCACTTAGAATACAAATGAAAAACGTATAGTAAGCTCAACCATAGTTGGTAGAGCTTGACTTACCTATGATATTTTACAGCGTGTATTTCACTTATCCGACGAAAATAGCGGCAGCAAATTACTCTGGGAAAAAAGTCTCACCGGAAGTCGCGTCACTATATTTGTTGCTACGGGAAACGGATCGAACACAAATACTGCAGTGTTATTGTTTTCTTTGGAGTGATCGATGTTTTGTTGTCAATGACAGATAAAAATCGCAAGTAGTTTTCATTTTCGTTTCCGTCAGTCAACGTCAGTAGGTATGTCGGATTAAAGTTCAAGTACTGTGATGATTCGATTTAGCGCCTTTTGAATGTGTTATAATCCAGACGAAGTTTTGTTGAAGGTGCTTGATCTGAAAATGTGTTAAGTATAGTGGGTGACTACATGCTAACAATGAGGTTTTTTAAAACACCCACTACAGACCACGAGACTTACAGACTCACAGATTCTCTTGGACATTTCTTGAGAAGAATGACAAAGATTTGGTCAAGTGCCTTGTACACTTTCCACCAACAGTAACATCCATGTTTTACGTGGTCGCCACGCCTCTGCAGGGGAATGTTTAGGGAAGTGTACCCGATCGGGGTAAAACACATCACGTTTTCACCCTCTCGGATCCTTTTATCAACTAAATAATGTTAGACTGAGCCTCTCGTCAATATTATACTGAGTCACTAATACACTGGTTCAACCAGCAAACTGCTAAAAGAGCCTTCATCCATATCACTGCATAACCCTCCACCACTTCAACTTCAATGAAATGCTAATTAAGTGATACCAACACTTGATTGATTGCCATCATGTATGACAATTATCTCTTACCTACTTATGGCTACTTTAATTTAAAATTCAGACCTGAGAGACTATCTCAGTTCAAGCACTTTAAAATCCTATCAACACTGTATCAATAACAAAACTCGCCTTGCTTCTTTCCTTTCTTCAGTTACAAACTGTCATGTTCTCCGTCACTATTAACAATAAGCCTTTTTTTGTACTTGTTTGTTTAGTAACAGTGAATACTGCTGTTTCGCACTAGAAAAAAAAGTCTCATCAAAGACATTTAGAAAAAAGCTAATTATGACCAATAACAAAAGCAAACAAATTTGTTTGACTGAGACCTCTACCCATAATAAACTAATAATATAAAATATAGCAAAGAAAATATTTTCCTATCTCTGACTAATACACGACCGTTGAGTTTGAGAAGTTCAAGATTTTAACTAAAGTGAAACCCTGCCTTATAGCCTTATAGCCACCCCATTAATGCAGCCACCTCTTATTACTGTCACTTCATTCTGGCCCAAACAAAAGCTCAGTAATACAGCCAGATTTTTATGGCCCATTGGTGACCAGATTAACGGAGTACCACGGTACAACCTTCACTTGCATGGGAGTGACCCAAAGCACGAAAACCCAAACCAAAATCCAGTTACCATTATCCAACACCCTCCTACAACTGAGGGCCATTTCTAAATGTCACTCAAATATTAGTAGCAACTTTTAATTTGTTGGGTAAAAGTTCTAGCTGAAGTTCTAGTTTGAGCGGATTTCAGTTGAGTGTCATAAAACCAAAACCAAAACCAAAACCAATTACTTACCAATTAGACTACTCAGCCAATCTCAAACTGTTGTAAAACCAAAACCAAAGTAACTACCTGATTACTTTTGACACTCAATTGAAAACCATGAGAAATAAAAAATTATTATTGATGCAACTGACCTCACATACATTTATTATTATAATAATATAATTTATATATTAAACTATTTTTTTGGGATATAACTGTTTTTGCTGACAATCATACTAACTTCAGAGTTCACATTGCTCACTTCTTACAAAATTCCATTAAGGATGCCTAGCTGTGTTGTGAAACTAGAAACTTCAGTGCAACCATGTTTACACAAATTGACTCGCTTGCGAAAGTTGTTTCATTACAATACTCAATATTCAACTAAAATATGTTGTAACTTCACATGTCAAAATTGAAACATTTAGTATATGATTATAACATGTGACATGACTGGATGTAACATGTGCATTGAAAACCTGGTTGTAACTGTTTCTTATATACAAAGGAACATGTTCTATCTGAATTTAAGAATTTTCACTGAAAAAGTACTTAACAATGGCTGGGACCAAACTAAATGATTGTCATCCTGATTATAATCCATGGAATATTTTGACTCATACGCAATAAAATTATAAACTAGTCTAAACACAGGGATCCATTGTAGCAGCCATCCAGTCATCTGAGATGATTGAAAATTTGTACGTGCGACGAAAGCAAATACCAAAACTTGTCCGCTGGACAAGTTTAGTTTTACTGTTTTGTTATGAGTTCCCTACATTCTGACCACTTGTCACCCATTTCAAACTCTTAGAAAACAGAGAAAGATTTGCAGCTTTCATTCACAATAAAATCATTCGATTTTTCAAGCCCTGGAGTTGTTAGAATTCTGGGCTTTCCTAGGAGGGGCATGGCAAAACCCAAGCCTGCTTTAAGCATAAGTCATGCTTCCTCCATTTCTACCAACACTCCACCACAATCTTTAGGGTGCAAAAACACTACTGGTTTGCCATGAGCGCCAATCTGTTAAAAAATAGAAAGGAAAATATTGGGTTAGTTCAATGTGAACTAATCCAAGCCAACTGTAATACTACCATTACATGTTGAAGTCTACTTTACTATAAGAAAAAAATATCTTCCACTGAGTAAATACATTTGGGAACAAAAGAGTGGAGGAGGGGACAGTACGGTTAGGGATTTTCATTCAAAATCATTTGTTGTCTTAGGTATATGTTACTGTACAATGAAATTGATACAAAAAGGGGGATCAGAATCTATGGTGATGGAGAAAAGGTCATCTAAATATGCTCCTTGATAAAAAGAACCTAGACTTTGTATTCTACAGTCAACGTCTGTTAGTACTGTGTTACAGTGATAAGGTACTGTATTGTAAATTTTTAAATAAATTAATTTGAGCAGCAATTGTAATGGTATTGCATTTACTTGTATTAACAATAATTCAATGCATTTAAAATTGTTACCTTGGGTTCTGGATTTAAAGCTCTTACATTATGTTCTTGCAGATCTTTCATTGCTGCTTTGATGTCATCAACCTACCAAAGAGATCGTAGTATGATCAGGATCACTACAATAGCATTCTAATAACCTCATTCCGCTGGGTATCATGGTTGTCCAAAACACTATATGTCCATTAATTCTTAGTAAGATGACAATTTTTTCTTATTGATTGAAGATGCATCAACTGATCATCAACTGATTTATATAGGTAGGTAAGTCAGCCTGCATGCGAGCCAAGTGGCCCATCAGGCTGGAGCTTATCCCAGTTTCTGTAGCATGAAGCGACTAGGAGAATTTCTACTCCCACCTGGATGGGATGCTAGTCTATCGCAGGGGTACCCCAGCATTAAGTTCGCTGGTACCTATTTATACACCTGGGTGGAGAGAGGCACTGTGAGAGTAAAGTGTCTTGCCCAAGAACAGAACACAATGTCCCCTGCCAGGGACCCTGGACCGCTCGATCCGGAGACGAGCGCACTAACCATGAGGCCACCACGCCTCCCACAACTGATTTATACACATGCCAACTTTTCCACGTCACAGACACAAGATTTTTATTCTGGGAGTGGCAGTATTTCCGAACATCTTCTTTGGATATTTTCCTTTGATGTGTTGGACACATCAAAGGAAAATGTCCAAAGAAGATGTCACAGGATGTGCCAATGATTTCCAAAGACATTTCAAATATTTCTCAGTGCTGAGTCACAAGACATGCTCTGTCAAAATTACCCCATTGCCAGTAGTTTTCCCTTGGAAACTGGAGAATTTGAAGAAATGTACTATCATTTACACAAGCTTTTTTCTTTTCTTGGTTTCAGTTAATATACTTCTTCTGAAACACTGTGAGTTAAAGCTGTAGTGGCTCTAATTTGTCAGCTACATGTAGGCACGAGAAAGTGGTTTGTAGTCGTGAGTAGGCATGGGATTAACATTTTTGATCTTCCAGTATGAGAGCTCAAACCCAAGGCATGAGAATTACTGGTACTATACGTGTCTTATGTCTTAAAATCAGCAGAAGTAACAATGACAAACATCCACATATATAACAAAGACATTGAATTATCTGACCTCAATGCAGATGTGATGAATTCCACCATCTGCCTTCTTCTTTAGAAAACCAGCTATTGGGCTGTTTTCCCCCAAGGGATGTAAAAGCTGACAGTGAAGAAACATTGATATTATGCAACATAACCCTGTTTTCTTTCGTGACTTTTTTTTTTTTAATTTAAATATCATTGACACTGATAAAAGTAACAAAATTTACTTTTTTGTGTGTAAAAGACAGACATTATGACCTGACAATTGGTGTGGTATAGCTTGATTCAAGAATGGGACTTCGGTGTTTGACAGGGAAACTAGTAAAATTGTAGTTAAACTAAAACCTTTTTTTTTTCAATGTGCAGCTCAAGGAGATTACCAAAAGTGACATAACAGAAACTATTAAATAAAAGGATATCATCTCCTTATTGTACCTCAAGTTTGCTGTTTCCCAAGTTCACAAAAACAGTGGAAACTCCATGCTCTGGAAGATCCTAAAAATACAAAGAACACAAAATATTTACCACACAAAGGACGTTGAACGGAAACAGATAAATTCCATAACTAAATCTAAACTTTACTCACCAATACATCACTAACATCAGCACCTAACACATTCTTGTACATTTTACTAGCTTGATCTGCAATGAATACAAATCAAGCCAGTCAATATCAGGTTCCTTATTTGTTGTACAGAGAAAACAACTAAATCTAAAGGTGCCCTGAGGCAGAACCAATCTTGGTTACAGTAACTCTTAAAGCTTTCAGCAAACTTGACCTAGGCAGGTAATTGAGAAACGACTTTTCAGTATGAGAAGTGGCACTGAGAGACTAACACAAAGCAAGTAAATTGTATGAATATGCATGCATCTTTTTGCTACCATAACAATCTATCCCCTGAAAATTGGAATTATAGTTACTAAAAATCAGACTTGTTTAATTATTATAAATGATTTACCCAGATCAGGAACAGCAATTGCAACATGATTCAATTTTCCAAGCTTCCATAGCTTTTCTTGTGTATCCTTCAAAATGAAACAAGAACATCAAATATATAGATTTAATTAATAACAATGCTTCTAAAGTGCACATTCATCAAAATAACAAAGACTTGCAAGGTAATGGGAGGGCACAAGAATGAAGAGAACCATATGAGTTCCTCTAGTCTAGGCTGGTATCCACCTTTTATTCTTTTTTTTTTTTAACATTTTTATTGGACACTGCATTTTATAAGTTTCACATTGAGAAATAGTTTTTGGCAGCCAAGTTTAAGGAGCCCAATAAGGCACCCACAAGGGTTTAAGGTAACCTTTCTGAGCGTGAACACGTTTATATATTACAGAGAAAAATTGAACACTAGGATTACAGTCAAACCTGTATTAAGCAGACCCCATATTAAGCTGCAAACCTGTTGAAAAACAGCATGGTCACAGCCTAGGGAAAAAGCCTAGCAATTCCATATATCCAAGCCACATCAAACCACAGATCTGATGATGATTCTGAGACGTTACAACATTCAAGGCTACTTTTGTACTTTTGCTTGATAGACACAGGGCTCAAAGTAAAAGCAGTGTGAATTATCAAGCTTCAATTAAGATTAAATCTGACAACTTGATGAGCAATGTTCAAACTGAACACAGAGAGAGAGCATCTTAATTTATCCCTTTCAGATTAATAAGTTTCTGTTATTTTCGTCTTATATTTTCACTTCTTATCTGTTTCATGCCTTAATCCTTAATTATTCTTATTTTCATGGCACACTGTTTAACTGTTTATTGCTCATTTTCTTTTTGTATTCTTGTAAACTGACGATGAATAATGTTTCATCCAAAATATGTCTCGTTTAACTAGGATTTAAAATGAGTACAAAAAAGAAATTATTGAAGTTTCTTTTTAAAAATGGCTACATTTGATTTAAATATAGAACAGAACCTGGCACAATCACAGAAAAGTGGTACAGATGGTACCATCACAGAAAAATTGTTGTGGCTATTGTAGATGTACATTTACTTTGAAACGTGATGGCAAAGATGGTATCCTTTGACAATTGCACGCAGTACTACTTCGGTCGACATTACAAGAACAGTTATGGCTGGGTTACAAGCAACTGTACAGTGGTACTGTACAAGTGCATGCAACGTGGTGCATGCTTTGTGTTGAGAAGTCTGGGTGCGACTTGTTTTACCAATCAATTCCTTATTTTCCAATTGCCCATAATTCACTCTGTTTGCCCCCCAAATTTTGCATAAACTATTGTTGTGAAATGCTCTTGGGAATATGCAGACCTCCAAAGAGCATATCACAACAATAGTTTATGCAAAACTTGGGGGGCAAACAGAGTGGATTATGGGCAATTGGAAAATAGTGAATAGCGATCGATGAACAGCTTTCGTGTGACTATGAATTGATCATTGATTGACCTATACCAACCAAAACCAATTATAGAAACACGAGTGGAAGTTTGGGAGAACAAGAAATGCTGTGGGAACACGAGCCGCAGGCGAGTATGTCCACAGCTTTTTCGAGGTCTCCAAAACTTTCACGAGTGTTTCTATTAAACAATTAGATTATGAGCTCTCGATTTCTATTGCGTGATAGTTGACGAGCGTGCAGCCCGAGTCAACTATCACACAGAGAAATCAAGAGCGAATAATGTAATTGTTTTAGTATAAGTCTACTAGTCATTCAAACCTTTCATCTAAATCCTCTTCACAGACACTTCAAAAACACAAAGAAGTGGCCCCCAGCACACGTCACACTACTCACTATCTATAGAACGCTAGTAGATTTATACTACTAAAAACTCAATAAACATGGAGAACATGTTTTCTATTTCTTTTAGAAAACACCGCGATGAAAAAAAGGAAAACAACTTGATAACTCTGATAATCAAAATGTAAATTCTCTTTGCACGTGCCATCATTACATCAACAGCTTGTGCTAGTTCTGTGTTTCTATCGAGATTTAGTAGAATTCTACTAGTATACTAAGGCAAATGCTGCAATCTGATTGGGTGAGCTACTCGTATACTATCAGCCATTAGAAAGCAGTAGCTGTCGGTCGTCCACGAAATGCGACCTTTCTATCGTTTTTCCGAAGTTTTGGAAGAAAGTTTAGATGTAAATGGATAATTATATTCCTGAGAAGACAAAAAGAAGGACATAAACGGGTTCTTGACTTTAAAAACTTGAAATTATTGAAAAACCATTGCGCGTGCGTAAACAACTGCAAATTTACCAAGGACAATTCAATACGTGCGATTCTGTTAAAGCGTTAAGTTCAATAATGCGTGGAAAAATATTTGGAAACCATTATTTGCGTTAATTTAAGTTAGAATTCTACTAAAACAATTAGATTATTCACTCTCGATTTCTACGAGGCGATAGTTGATTCAGCCTTCGGCCTCATCAACTATCACCTCATAGAAATCTTGAGCTCATAATCTAATTGTTAAATAGAAACACGATTTTTAACCAATCAGCGCACATACTTTCTTAGGACTGTTTTCTAAATACATGTACATTTAAGGTGGCTGAACACAGTTTTTGATACCTGTGTTTCACTTACCTTTTTCTCCCAAACCCTTGATCCCTCGGTCGTCAAAAATGGCAGCAAGCAAGTTAACACAAACTTTGGTTTTTTGATGGTTAAGCTGACATATGTGCCATTTCCATGGCAACATGAGTAAATATAAACAGGCCTTTAAAATCGGTTTTTGTTTATTTGTAGAAAATCTAGTCATTAGATTTTTTTATAATTTGCATGCAACAAGCTTGTAACGATTCTCACAAGTTAACACCATTTTGCTAATAACTTAACAGAGAGATCTTTAATTATCCCTTGTTGAAGGTTCACTGGCATATCTAGAATTTCCTTTGTTAAGGTTCAGTTATTTTCAGTAGTCCAGTTTGTAAGTGCCCCTATAGCACGAGTTTAACTCCCTTATTTGATTTGGTTTAATCTTTAAAGTCACACTAGGTGGCTTGTCACGCGCTCTTAAGTTGTCTCACGTTTCCATACAGAACGCATATTGCACTAGACATCTATTGTGTAATTCAATATAATTTAGGAAAAAAGGACCTTTGATCAGTTTTCGCAAGCACTCGTGCTCCGAAGGAAAAGAAATTACATCCTATTGCCTGTTAGTCATATCGAAGGAAGGAAAGGTCCTATTGGTGTGAACTCTCGCCAGATCCGGCAATAATGTAAGTCTGATTCACCTGGAATATTTCTTAAGCTATTTGCTTGGCCCTAATTTCGTAAATCAATTGTTTTTAGTTTCACGATACGATACAACAATAAAGAAGGCAATACTTAAGAAGTTTGGTGCGAAATAGTTGTGTTTATCCGTGGATTTTGTGCGGTCCAGCTAGTGGTGGACAAGCGCCGCTATACAGTTACTTATTTCCTAAAGTATTTTCGTGCCAAATTTCGTGAAATTCTAATGACTGGTTCTCGAGAAATAGGCATATTTCCGAGAGTGCAATTTTTCATTCAATCGCAATTTTTTTACTAACTGCACATGTGCTGCATTTAATTGGCTTTTTTCGGTAACCAAGAAAAAGCTGAGAATTGCTGGGTTCTTTGCATCGTTACCTTTTCTAACATATCTTTGTAATAAAAGACTAAGGCCATCAATACACTGCGTTCAATTATAGAGAAAAACAGCACAGATAGTGCAGGTGTTGAGTAAATAAAATGATCGCTCTATTGACGGCATGTTTGTTTTTTGCAATCCTTGTGCGCGCGCTGAACTGCATCAGCAAAAGCGCGCGCGAAAACTGTGTTCGGCCACCTTAACCATGCCTTATGTCACGTCACGTCCATAAGATCAATCATCCATGACGAAAAACATGCAATCTTGCATGCACGAAAAATATCAAAATTTTATCCATAAACAGATGACGAAGAAACCAAAAGAAACCAAATGACACTGCTATAGATTGAAAAATCTTCATTGTATGCCATAAGATACACATTATAACAAGAACAAAGATTTACACCCAGACAAGATCGACTTTACTGACCTGACAGAGTGTAGCTGATGTTGTTATTCCATTCCTACTCTGTGAATAATAAAGAAATTTTTGATAATTTGAAAGAATTGAAATTCCACTCTTGCAAATTTTGTAATCTACTCACTGGTAAATTGACCACAGCTCTCCGAGAAAGAGGCAAAACAGCGGCTCGTAATACTAATGAACTATACAATCTGGAAGCCATGTTTGTTTGATTTACGATACGGAGTGGTAACGGGTTTAACCCTACCTTGCCCAGGCTTCGCCGGGCAAGAGGAACATCGAATACTCCGCGACAGACCGTACCGGAGAAGGAGCTGAGAGGGAGAGCATATGGATTTGTACAAGATTTGTATGTCTCAAACATGTCAAATAGATTTCAGTTTTGGTGCAGAGAGCACTACTGGGATGGTTTGCCGGGCTAGCGTCCCCTAATGTTCTAAATATAAACTTTATGGTTTGTTTAATTAACTATTTTCAATTAATTAATTAATTAAGGTGGCCGAACACAGTTTTCGCGCGCGTTTTTGCTGATGCAATTGAGCGCGCGCACAGGGATTGCAAAAACAAACATGCCGTCAATAGAGCGATCATTTTATTTACTCAACACCCGCACTATCTGTGCTATTTTTCTCTATTATTGAACGCAGTGCAGTATTGATGGCTTTAGTCTTTTATTACAGAGATATGTTAGAAAAGGTAACCACGCAAAGAACCCAGCAATTCTCGGCTTTTTCTTTGTTACCGAAAGAACCCAGTTAAATGCAGCGCATACGCAGTTGCTCGAAAAATTGAGACCGATTGCTTTTGCAGAAACTTGCCGATTTCTGACGATCCAGTCGTTAGAATTTCAAGAAATTTGGCAAAAAAATAGTTCAAAAACCACGTGAATGATCTATCGCAAAAAATCTGAATTTTGACATAGGGAATTTTTGATAATACAGAACATGCAGTGAAAACTATTTACGGCGAATTACGAAAATCGCCTATGTCAAAATTTTATTAGAACAGTGTTGACAGAAGGGATTTAATGTCAATTCGTAGTGTGCAAATGATGAAAAATATCTAACGACTGGATTTTTTTAAATAAACAAAAACCATTTTTTAAGCCTTGTTTTTAACCAGCCCCGTTGCCATGGCAACAGCACACACCTTAACCAAAATGCGAGAATAAACTTTTCTGTGATTAACCTTGACTCTTGCAAAAAACGGGCGCCAAAGCATAAATAGCTTAAAAGTAATGGCGAATTAGGCATAGGCTCCTGAAAACTGTGTTCGGCCACCTTAATTAGTCTAAAAGCGTGGATGTTGAGGGAATGGGAAAGGTGCATGTGCACCCTACTTAAAACGTGTTTTAACCATGTTACTTGTCTGTAAATATCACAAATCTATATACATTGCGCTCTGCACTATCTGATTTTGTCTTACTAGTGTAATTTATTGATAAATCCTTTTGAGTTCAAGTCGTATTTCAGCCACAAAAAATGTGAATAAAGAACTTCCTCTCGTTAAGCTGGCTGGCTCTTGATCGCACCCATTCCACAAGCCCGTCGTCATAATGGACCTCCATTCTTTCTTTAAAACCAAAGGCACACAATAACGACAAAAAAACGACAGAAACTATTTCACTTTATAGTCTTTATTTGTTACAAAACACTGAAGGTTGGCTATTTCTACAGAAAGCCAGAGTTTATCTATTAATACTACGTTTAAAAACGTAATATTAATGCGTTAGTACGAGATATCTGTCTTTTCCTGGAAAGTCGCCTACTCTAATTACACTGGCGTTTCCATACGATCGTCACTTCCTTGACTTTCTAATTCTACAGCGTCAAACCTATCAATTTTCACGAGTTTTATTACATGATTTTGATTTCTCCAGTCGAGCCAACATTTGTGATGAAAGCGTATGGTTACAATCAGCCAAAACCCATACATACACCACAAAAATACACTAAGAATAATCAACCCCGCTCCAGTCCACGTATCTGTCAAGATCATGTAGTGCCAAGCTCCTTTTCCACAGAGATACGAGCTCGCGAACACCAATGGACTGAGGATCAGGAAGCATAGCAGGTCACCAAAGAGATAGCGGCGTTCAAGATGGTTCTGGCCTTTAGTAAACCACTATGGAATAAGAGAGAGCTTCAATGCATGGAAACAATTGCGGATCCAGATGTAATCAAATGGTTAGGGCAAAGTGGAGACATGAGTTACCCGGGTCAAGAACTCTGTTGCTTTTTTGTTGTGGCTTGCCGAAAAATCAAGCTTTAACTGACTCCAGTAAACAGACTAATTGAAGAGCTTAAACGGCTTGTAAATGTTTGTCAATAAGTATACTGTTTTAACTCGTGTTGAACTTACCTCTTTAAAAGACCTTGGAAGTCTCATGGTTTGATATACATGACCACAAATTTCACAAGAGTCCTTATTAGCTCTAGAGAGCCACTTCTCCAAACACTGCACATGACACTTGCCCAGTGTCCCTGAACAGTGACACGGGCTGATCAATGATTCACGCACTGTTTCATCCCTGCAGATTCGACACGTGTTCAACAAATCGTCTGACGAGTAAGACGAGATTTCAAGATGAAAACTCTGTTGAAAAAAAAGCACGACACACAATTAGAAATAACATTAATTTGACTTTGATCGCTTGTGGGAAGATTGCTCGACGTTTAACCATAACGAAGAAGCTAGGTATTAAACTGGTGAAAAAAAATTCTACCATGAATGTCCGAAGTGAAAGCATTTTAGTCGTTTAAATCAGCATTTTTTTTATCCACATGGTGATATTTCTGACAACGAGTGACTCACTCCTGTTTGGTCAGTATCAGTAGGCGATGTTCTCTGATCTTCCACAGAAATTATCTGCTGTTTGTCCGTAACTGAATCGCTTTCCATCATGATCACAGACATCTATTAGTGTTACTTTCCTATCAGTTATTTTACATATTTTGTGTCTCGACTTCTACGTCTGCGGTACTGAAATCAGTTTCTTTGTTTCACGTCGGCGGCGCTTATTATGATTGTGACGTCATCCTTTATCTTCTTCGACTTGTTCGACCGTTCGTCTCAGTGCTGCTCAGCATTAATTTAAACAAAAACCGAGAAAAAATTGGCGTTGATTGGGTCTTGATTTATAAGGTCCACAGTTTAAATAAATTTGCATTAGCAGTGAAATGGGCTTCCGAGTTTTGATTTTTAATTGTTGATAGATTAGCTTTAAGTTAATTCAAAATGTCTCCGCGAGCTTTTGGATCAATTTGGGTCAATTTGGAACGTTAAAAACGACTTTATTATGACGTCATTAAACCTAACAGGACTTCAGTTTCTTTTGTATTGACGTATTAAGAAACAGGTCCGTACAGTGTACATGCGTTACCTGTCATTGTGATATGATTGAATACAAAGCAAAATAACGTGGAATGCGCCCACAATTACAAAGTGGGGACAGGCTAAGGCATGCTTAGCAAGGTAATCACGAGGGAATGAGTGTTCAGTCTACTATTTCTTTTCTTTTTGTTCTTTTTACGGGAGAGTTGATGTCGTCTGGCATCGGCATCAAACTTCGCTTCAGCGAAAAAGTGTCAACCGTGTCACCTATTAAAGGCAAGTACGAGCCAAAATTTTTGGCGACTTGTTGTACAACAATGTTACATTGCAGTTTAAAAGAGATGTTGCGCGGATTAGCACCGGTTTAGAAAGTTGCGACAATAAGAAACACGCGTTTAAGCTTGTAAAACGGGTATCCGTAATTTACAACACTAGTAATGATACGTACAATAGAACGGTTTTCATTTGAGCCTCGGAAAGTAATTGGTTTTGCATTATTACACTACACGATTGGCTTAAAATACTTTCGACACTTGTTCATCCAATCAGAAGTAACAAAACCAATCGTTACACGTTCGCACACCTTTGCCCGCGCTTCGCGTAAGCTACATGCAATTACTTCGAGTTTTGATTGGTTCATTGTATCGTCTGTGCCCTTTGTGATTGGCTAGGGAGATAACATCGGTTTTACGACACCCAGTTGAAAACCGTTGCGACATTTCAACTTGTAATGCTGGAATGCTGCGCACACACAGGGTCGTGCAACAAATAGGACAAAAATCTAGCTCATATTATTATTATTTTAACGGAAGGGAGTAAATATTGTTTTAAAATTACCCAATCAGCTGAGCAAGAATTGATGACGTGGCTGAGCGCTTGAATAATCTTTCTCGCACACACCTCTCAATATCTTTGATTTCCAACTTGTTTCGCATAACGTAAGTACATTGGAGTGGAGGGCAATAAAATCTTGTGACAGTAAATTTTGCCTGTGTTGTACTAGTTCTCTTCCAAATTTTAAAGCTAACGAGACACGAAGGGAGAACACTTAATAACTGGGTGAAAAATAAAAAGTTAAAAGAATATCTAATAAAAGAGGCCAAAGCAAATGTACCAATATAAACACTCTCCTTTATTGAACCATTTGATAGTTAATTGTTATTCACTAAAAACTTGCATGATAATTATTTACAATAACAGTTTTAATGAAGTCGTTAAAATGGAAAGCAAAATGTAGTTTACAGAAATGAATGAAATTGAGAAGAGCTGAAAATTGGAATGACTTGAATGTTTAAAATGCCACAGAAACATAACAAAAGTATTTGCAGTTTGTGTCATTATCAAAAACAAAAGAAAATTAATGTCAACTATTTACAATACACATTCTATCATTAATTATTTAATCTTACTCGTCTTCGCTTTAACCGAGGGCTTTTTCCTCTTATTTTCTTTCACGGTCTCTTCCGTGTTCGCTTTGCCTTTCGACTTTTTTTCTTTAGATTTAGATTTCTTCTCTTCGAAGTCCTTAGAAGCTGTCTCTTTGTTGTGCTTGGTTTTCTTTGTAGCCGCTTTCTTCTTCTTTCTTTCCTTTTCCTCGCTGTCATTCTTCCCACGCTTCTTTACTTTCTTAGCTATAGATTTTTTCGCCTCGCCGTCACTTTCTGGCGCAGTGTTTTCTTTGTCCTTTAAAGCTTTCTTCTCCTCCCTTTTGAGTCTCTTTTTCTCCTCCTTTTTGGCCTCTTCTTTCACCTCCTTCGAAAGCTTGAATGAACCAGAAGCGCCCACTCCCTTGGTTTGTACAAGCCTTCCTTTGCCAACACTTTTAACCAGCGCCAGCTTGACTTGATTCTTCGCGTTTTCACCCACGAGGTATTTACTAGTGATGTATTTCAATATGGCCTGTCGAGATGAGCCGCCTTTTTCGTTGTAAAATTTAATAGCGTCTTCCACCATTTCAGTGTACTTTGGGTTCTTTGGCTTTGCCATTTTAGAATGGGCTGAGCGCGGCTTAGCAGAACTGACAACTTCACTTTCCTCGGACATCCCAAACGCTTCTCTTTGATCTAAGAATACTGACAAGCAGCAGAAACTCAACAGTGAATAGAGCGCACAAAGAATCTTATATAGTATGTCATTTACATGTGGAGTATTATTCACGGTATTGCGTTCCTGGGAAATGTTTTCTCTCCAGAGACGTATTTTACATTTGATTGGACTGGTCAAGATGTATTTTCACATCTTTTAGCATGTTTTGCACGTACCAATTTAAAAATGGATGAAAGGGCCAATCATAACAGGAAATATTTGAAAATTTATGGCACAATTTTATGACACTTGCTTGAGGTAATAAAATAGAAGGGTTTTGTTTATGGCGGTATTAAGATAGAAACGGAATTTTTATCGTATGGCGGCTTAAAAAGCAAGCGTTTTGCAAATTTTCCATCAAAAATCATTACCAAGAAAACACTTAGAAGTTTACATTGTGTTGTTAGGTGTAAAAACGGCAACCGAGATTTAGTACTGAGAGTACTGAGGCATTATCGTCTCCAGGGTTACTCACCAGATTCTCTTCCTCGTTCGTCCGTTAAGACAACAAAAGAAACGAAACAAAACAAAAAACTTGCAGTAATCGCCATGTTCCAAACGAAAGCGCTAGACTTCGCTGTGTTCAGCTGGTTTCAGAATCTCAGTGGAAATAATAATGTGGAGCTCTGACAAACGACCGAGTTTGAACTTCTCAACACGCTGATTTGTAGAATGAAGAAAATTTGCATTAATTACGCATCTAGGCGGGACATAATTACGTTATAGGGGGTTGAAGCCTAAAATAAGGTCATCGTTACATTGAACTTTGCTGTAACGTTGATTTGATGTTGCTCTTATAATAATCATTTACTACTGTTGTGTGATAACGCGCGAGACGAGTACAAATATTAAACAATTAGGTCATTCGCTCTCGATAACTATCGCGTGATAGTTGACGAGGGCCCGAGTCAACTATTGCGCAATAGAATTCGAGAGCGAATAATCTAATTGTTTTAGTATTTATTAAATCCATTTTGAAATCACTGGTTATCCTTGCAATCTGATTGGCTCTCAATAGTGCGATTAATTCACGAATCGCACTATTTTTTGCTCTAAATCGCATCTTTTCGCATACTAAATGAGACGTAAAGGCGTTTCCGGTTCCGCTTTTTTTTTAACAAACCGGCTACTGGAACAATACACCAAAAATCTAAAAATTAAGGCCATAAAATTGTGCGATTTCAAAATGGATCTAATAAAGTGGCACTGAACTTCGTGTCGTGCAATTTTGGTCTGAAATCATACTTGTGATTTCAAATCGAACTCGCGCTGCGCGCTCGTTCGATTTTGAAATCACGCGTATGATTTCAGACCAAACGGCACTCCACTCAGTTCAATTACCATTATAAATCTACAAGTCGTTCAAAACTTAATCTGAATCCTCTTCACAGACACTTCGAAAACGCCAAGAAGCGGCCGTCATTTTGTCAACAAGGGCGCAGTGCCACGCTACTCACTATCTATCACAGAATAGCTAGTGAGTAGCGTAGCCAATCAGAGAACGGCATTCGTGATAGAACGCTAGTATATTTATACTAAAATCGTTTATACTTGAGTTGTAGTTCTCATAGTCTTCCTTGGGAAAGAAAAACATTGGATAATAAATGTAGCCTTGAACAATTTATTGTGTGGTGTTGCTGTACATTTTTACCCGCCATTTTTATTGCGACCAACCCTAAGGGCTCAGCAAAATACTGCAAGATCAGTTAAAATATCAACCTCTTATTAACCGAGCACGAGGGCCTTACTAGCTGGGGAATATTGGCCCGAGGTCGTGGCAGTCAGGACCGCGGTCCGTGTAAACTCAATTGTTACAGTACGGCTAGAGCAAGTTAGGTTAGTAATTAGTTTATTATGTGGCACTCGAACCACGATTTCGAAAACAACAAATACAAGGCTTATGATCGTTTCCATAGAAACCACCGTACGGTAAAATCCAGACCAAGAAAAGTTAACCTGAACGCTAGGATTACCCACAGACGACCTTCCCATATAATAAATACCAATACATGCTGAACACTAAAATATCTTACAAACGATATTTATTCTTATAAATAAACGTCACGCTGACTTCAGATCTTCTCCGCCCTTCTCCGTCCTGGATTCATCCCATATGTAGGTCAGGGTTTAGGTCGGGATAACTGTAAAAAACAAGCGCGTGCGTCCATTTGAAAAATGCGCGCGCTTTCTTACAAAGAACACGACTCAATCCTCCGTAGGAAAAAAGATGGCGACTGGTACATTTACCCATAGTTCTTAGCGCACGAAAACCTTAACAACGTCCATAAAAACGCACAGAAACGTTATACAAGCTTCAAACCTAGGCTACTTAATGTCCTTACTACAGGGACATATATTGTAAAAATTTGGTTTTCTTTGTGCCTTTTAGGCTGTGTTAGGTTCGCAAGGCGTTGTGGTAAAATGTACATCCGCCATCTTTTTTCCTACGGTGGATTGTTACGTCAGTTAAAAGAAAGTCGTTCAAACAATGGAAAACTTCACCCTGGCAAACTACAGCTAAGAGCTGAGTTGCACAGAGAGGATCATTTTTAAAACCGAAAAAAGTACAAATGGATTCTGTAGCCATGTGGAATCATTGGGTCATTTAACTGAAGAAAAGGAAAGCGCTACAGACAGACTTCGACGACAAGTCTGTGAACTCAAAAACCGAGTTGACAAGTATGTCCACAATTTGGAGAATGTCGAAGAGATGTGCGAGAAAGCACGGACAAATATAAAAAGATTTCAGCTGGAGGCCAAAGAAACAAAAGAGATTGTGAAGAAAGACGAAGACGTACAAGCTAAGCTTTCTTCGGCTCTGAATGAGATGCATGAAAAAAGTAAAAAGCATGGAGGAGAAAGATGCGACAGTCACACCACGGGAAGAAAAACTCCCTGATACGGCGACACAAAGCGCTTTGAGATACACAACAAGTGCTCAAGTGCGCCGCCATATCAAGACTAGTTACTCCTTGGAATTTGCGTATTCGCTGTTTAATTTGACGAAACCACTGCTGTTTTGAACTGATCGTTGAGTATAACACGAACCCTGACAGAATGGTACACCTGTGAGATGTTCATTAAAATACCATGATTTCAAACAATATGACAATAATTAGATATACATAGATTTTAACCACACTTTGCTTTTAAAATTCGTCTGCATCAGTTTTAAACCTTCTCCAAAATATAATGTATTAAAGGTAGTTATCCCCCGTGGATCAATGGAATAATAATATATGTTATGGTGGGGTAAAACTGTGATGAATCCTAAAAATGTTCTCTCAACTTTTTTATATGAATTAACAAACACCATACCTATAAGAAGAACTCTAAAAGATATATTTTGATTGCTGATAGGCCGTGCTCGCTTTCCAGTCTCATTCTCATGTTTCAACCATCTTTGTTCACAGGCCCTTCATTTACTAGTATTTTGGTCGCGTGGTTGCCGAAACGAATTGCTCAGATCATGGGACGACAATCGTGTAAACCGTAGTCACAGCTCTTATCAGTCACTTGTTGCTAACAAAAAATGTGGTCCTTGGAAATGCATGCATCGGCCACAGTTCTGTAAAAAAAAAGATTGACGAAACTCTGCTGCAACAGTTTTGAGAATTGAACTTTCGATAGTGTCTTTAAAATGGGAGTTTCACGTTTTTACTTTGTAATAATCTTGTCGGGCTTTCTGATGTCTGGCACACCTTTTGATAACAGTTGTCGCAGTTTGTAAAACAGGTAGCTGTGACACCTTTTCAAAACAATTTTTCTTCACTTCCTAATGATTCCTAATTGTCAGTTGTCAAAAAAATTCTTCAAAACTTAACAATTTAACAATTACAGTCAAATCTGTATTAGGCGGACACCCTAATACAGAGACCCGTGCTAGTGTCCGCTTAATACAGGGTGTCCGTCGAAAGCAGTTTCCCTCAGAGTTCGTCTTAAAAGGGTCAATATTAATTCCTTGAAAGGGTCAAATAGCATTCTGTTGAACGGTGGATAACTCTGAAATTCCGTATTTCCATAAACAGTGACAAGTAGATGAGGTAAAGCGATCAAAGTATAAAGTAACAATGTCTATATTGATCGAATTATGCGAAGGTTCACAAAATCAAACAAGAACAAAAGTTTTGCGGTAAAAACAAAAATCGCATTTCTGTGACAGCTCTTTGTCGGCGAACTTAATTGATAGGCTCTATTACCAGCCGCTGTTTCGGGAATCGAGCTTAACTTAAATTACCGATCTATTAAAACGTGGACGAAAAAACATGCATCCTTTTGCAGTGTCCTTTTGATACAGGTTTCTAACAATAGAAATGACCATAAAAGTCAAGTTTAAGGTGTCCGCGTCTTGCCAGAGGCATGTCACCTAGAACTAGGTGATATGCGTCTGCTTAATAGAGGTATCCGTCGAACACATAAATGCAGCTATTGAGACAAAAAAATGGGACCGTTATCAAGCCAGGATTGTTGCGTCCCCTTTATCAAGGTGCTGATTTGACGGGAGCTTTTTTCAAATTCGATTAAACACTGACGCTAATATTTTTACTGTTACCACTGCGCAAAAATAATCGTCAGTGCGGCCTGCTAAGAGGTATAAGCGGTGCGGGAAAATCTGTCAAGTTTGGCAGACTAGTGGCGAATAGTTACTTAAGTTGGAGTTACCAGGAGGCAGCGTGGCAGCGTGGCCGAGTGGTGAGAGCTCCGGATTTGGTAGCCCCAGGTTCAACTTCTCGGCTGCGCTTGTAAAAAGCCAACTTGTCTGCTTCCCGCCAGTTGGGATTCTTAACCTAGTTATGCTTATTTGAATATTTATTTATCATTGTTTGTTTACATTGGTCCTGAAAAGCCCCAATGGGGAGTAGCTAATTAAGTATACATACACACACACATACATACCAGTTTTTCCGCGGCGGTAAAAGGCATAAATCTAAAAAACGAAAAAAACTGCCATACAAACCCTACTATTTTCGTGTTTAAAATTCGTTAACCACAGGGATCGATGTACTGTGGAAATTTTGGAACATTTCACCGAAGGGAATCCCAAATAAAGCTATGTAAGCGCTGAAAAACGCATTGGTTTAACACTAACAGCCAAGATTTTAACAGAGATGATTATAAAACACTATTTCATCACTGCTATTTACATTTAATAACTTTGAGAGGACTGGGTGTAAAGCGAATGCAAAAACAAATTTTACGATAACTGCACAAATTCTCGCGCGCTCACTGGTTAATTTTCATTGTCAGTAAGCGGACAGACACATGAATTTATAATTTATGCGATGCGCCAACGAGCGAAAGCGGACAATTTGACAATTTGTAGTCTGCCGATCCACTCGTCTATCGCCTCATGCTTTGACAATGTTATGACGAAATTCATGATCAATAACAGGACAGACGCATGAAAAACTGACGTCGATTTGTCAAATTCCAAATAGAACGATGAACAGCAATAAATGATTACTGAAACCCAGTCTGCTACTCGGCCCACCTAATTCTGTTCCCCAGATCTCCTCAAACGAGAAATCTCACCATTTTGATTCTTTGCAATAACTGCAAGTAAGGTAAGCGTACACAGAAACTTCTAACGGTTGCACAGTTTGTTGAGGATTTAAAACAGAACAGTAACGCAGAAAAGGATTCAGTGAAGGAAACTTGAAATGAACGACGAAGCACACGAGGAGCTGTCGCCGCGAGCGGAGATCTTCAGATCAAAACTTATTGAGGATTTTCAGCTTATCGACATGATAGCGAATAGAGGCGGTGCCGAGCCACCGAAGTACTACTCCAATGAAATAACAGGTATTGTTACGGAATAACCTACTGACTTTTTCTCGCATATTGTTTCGCATTTTCTCGAAACAGTGGGACAAATTTTTATTTCGAAGAAACTTTCAACCATCTTTCAGTACAGCGTTCATCTTTTGTAATATCTGAGCTAAGCTAGGTTAGTTCTTATGAGAACTTTTCAACATTAGTGGCAAATTTAAACGCTGATAGCTTGTTACAAAGAAACACAAATTATATGTATTGACAAGACAGTTCTGTCGTCAGATAGAGTTTTAGATAAATGATGACTTGTCAATGTACAGCATAAGCTTGCTATTTCCTGCAATTTTGAGAGCTTTGATGATGTTGTTTCAAATTGAAAATTGGGAATGCTTTCTAATCCATACGTTTATAAGTTATTGATTGAATGCCTGCAATGTATTCTCTGCAAAAAATGTTTATTATAAACTTTGCTCATAACTATTTTTTTCCAGATGATGAAGTTATGAAGCAGCTTTTACGAGAAACACCCCAGGGATTGATCAAGTTTCAAATGTATTCCAAGAAAGATGAGCAGCGCTTCACTGACCGTCGTTTGAACAGAGTCAAGAACAAAAACGCCATTCCGCTTGGGCCATGGGCACACACTGTTATAGAGGGTATGTGATCATGTGTGATGGATATCCGATCATGCTACTTTCTTTTTCAGTATTGAATTGACCAGATATGTAATTTCTTATTATATGGCTACATAGCTCTATGAACAGGCAAGATGAACCAAATCTTGTGCCGTGATTGCCACCCCCCCCCCCACCCCCACTCCCCTAATGGACAAGATGGGGCTATCTATAGACCAAGCTTGTTTATTCAAGAAAGATGGCTACATATTAGCCTTGACCTTTTTTGCATATAAACTTGCAAAAAGAAAGACTTGGCCATTATCTTGAGCTCACACTGGGTCAATAATCCATATATTTTGAATTCTGCCAACAGATCCAAGGATTCAAAATTTCATGATGATATTGATCATCACTAATTCTATTGTTCTTGGGGTCCAAGCTGGTGAGTCATTAATTTTAGAGCCCATTTGGTAATTGATTTTATAGACCTTGAAACAAACTCTTGTCTAAAAAAAATAAACACGGCATGCTATTTAAATCAATTTTTGCCTTAACAGAAATCTCTAAAGTTGATGAACCCTCTCTTCATGGACTGAAACTCACTCTACAAATTTTTGATTACTGTACACTGACCATATTTGTGCTTGAGATAATTCTTAAATGGATTGATGGGTTCTGGACTTTCTGGAATAATGGCTGGAACATCTTTGACTTTGTTGTCACTGTTATGGTTAGTATAAACATACTATAAGTTTACAGTAAATACTTGAAGCTTGTGTTCAAGTCACAAGAACCTCTGTAGGAAACAATGCTGTTGCTTAGATGCTGTGCAACATTTTTGGATCATGTGACAAAACACAATTGAAGACTGCTTGAAGATTCTTGAAGATTAAGCTTAAATAGTTGTTTTCTTCTGATGATTTTAGTCTACTTCTAGCACTCATCAGATGATTAAAAAAAAGATGGGTGTGAAGTATAGGAGTCTTTGTTTGTCTATCTATCCATGAACCTAGATTCATAAATTTTCCATTGACTTTTATCTTTCATTTTTATGGTTTTTTTGTAGTCATTTGTGCCAGAGATTATTGAGCTTTCATCAGGGAAAAACACAGCCGAACTTGGAGTCATTGCTGAAAATTTGAGAGTGTTCAGAATCTTACGATCACTGAAGATGGTGAGCAAAATTTGAAAACATCTATTCATCAAAACAGTTCCAAAACAATAGGTGATCAAAAGTGAACTGTTTCATTGGTCATTTTAGGTCTCAAGATTTGCTCAGCTTAGGATCATTGTGTTGACAATTCTCAAAGCATTCAAGGTAATGATCGACAAGGAAACAGGTTCAGAGGTTTTACTTACCTTTAGCTATTTGTTGGAACACTTAACTATTAAGGAAAAGTTTTGCTGAATTTTTGCCACTCACGTTTTTGTGACAAGCTGTTGCTAGTGTACAAGTATAAGTATTACTTCATGAATTAATGCAGTTGACACTGTATATTTTAGTCAGTACTTATCCATTTGCTACATTACACAAATTATCATAATACAGTGGGCTCACATTAGTAGCAAGTTTTTATCAGTCATTCATCTTTCACTGTCTAGTCAATGGCATTCATTTTGATCTTGCTGATGACATTCATGTACATTTTTGCTGTGGCTGGAACTGTCATGTTTTCTTCCTACTCCAAATCCAAAAGAACTGACCTCAAGTATAAGCAGAGCTTCAGGTAAACAAATGTGCAGATCAGTTTCTGATATTTAGATAAATCAATCTACATAATATTTCATTTGAACTATAAACATATTATTTAAGTTGCACTGAGCAGACACCCTTTAACTGTGAACTTGAAGGGCATATCACCTTATGGGGGTTAAAAATCTTAGAAGTGTTTCAGGGGTTTCATTAACGTTTTCAACAGGAGGGCAACTGGTTAAACTATGAGAACTGAACGTCTCTGTGAGAAAAACTTTCCCCTAGATGGTCACACCAGCGTGGTAAAATTGTCCTCACAGCCGATCAATTTGCTTGGTGTCCGACTCTTAATGAAATCCCTGGAGTTTGTTTGTATGTGTGGCTATGACTCATGACTGAGTGTCAGCTTAAATGAGTAGTGTCTGTTAGTGAAAGCTTGACAGTCCCTGAACAAGTTATTATAAATGTACATCTCTATTATAGCTGTAAATACCACTGCCTTAACAAAACCCTGTGGGGCATAACTTCTATGTTACAATGTGTAGTTAAATGAAAAATTATGCAGACGTTATCTAGTACTGTTGTTCTTTACTAATTAGTCTTGTGGTCAGATACTAGGAAAACATCATTAAATTTTGTCTTGTGACAGCTTACTGATAAGCTATGTAAAAGTGATTGAAGAGAGTGGAGTACAGAATTAAGATATGATTAAGTGTGTAATTTTGTCAACACAGTTCCTTGGGTAATGCACTTGTTACTCTGTTTCAACTCTTCACGCTGGATCACTGGTATGACATCCTGAGAGATCTCATCAAAGTGGCAGATTCTATCACAGTCAAGATCTACATCATCTTGTGGATCTGCATTGGGGCTTTCATTTTCAGGAATATCTTTGCTGGCATTATGGGTGAGTGCCCTAGAATAACTCACAGTTACAACTTGAAAGAGCAAGTATCTTCAATGCAGTGTTATGAGTATTACTGGGTAAAACTGGATCATTGGGTAATACAATTCAAGAGTTTTCATGGGCGTAGCCATCATGCTATATGAGCAATATTATACTCTACAAATATGGTAGGTTTATGCATACTTTTTTGGGGTGTTTTTATTTGTATATTTTTTCTACATTCCAGAGGTATTTTTGGATACGAGTCACTGCACAGCTCGTTGGCTATCTACCATCTCTTATAATCCATCAAGTATTTTTGCTCGCTTGATTGGTCTTAATGCATCACGTGACTGATCACATCACGTGACTGTATTCCCAAATTATCAAAACACGCATGTTGCGAAAAACATTTGAAGGATAATAAATACAATAGCCTCCATTTGGCATGAAAATATGCTTAATGCTCAGTTGGTGTGAAAATATACTCGGATATTTGTGCTTGGACATTATCTGTTCCTTGAAGCTCGCAGCTTTCCTCGAGCTTCGCTCTCGGAAAACTGTTCATTTCGCAGAACAGATAATGTCTGCAGACAAATATCCGAGTATATTTTCACACCAACTGAAGGCTATTGTTTATATATCCAATTATGCACACTCCTGGAACATAAGCACTAATCTCAAGGCTGGTTTTCACTAGAGATGGAGTTAGAGTCGGAGTCGTAAGAACACTTGTGACCTAGTGAAAATCAAAAATCAGAGTCATAAGCTCGATGGAATCAAAGTCAGAAGATTCAGAATGTTTCCATTTCCTCTGATTCTTTTTATGACTTTGTTGCTTACAATCTCGTGAAAACTAGATTGTTGGAATCGGAAGCAGATTGAAGTGAAAGAACCAACCAATCAGAAGCCCCGAAATTGAAAATTGTGATTGGTTTATTCTTTGAGCCTCTTCTTCTGACTTTGACAATCTAGTTTTCACGAGATCGTAAGCAATGGAGTCGTAAGCAGGATTGGTGTTCTGCTTCTGATTCTGTCAGTTTGAGTTCCACTAGATTGTATCATTCTATGCTTCTGATTACGACTCTGACCACGACTCTGTGGCTAGTGAAAACCAGCCTTGAGGGTGTGTTACTTTGGGATGATCCAGATCAGGATCAACTATCCAAGATTGCTCCAATCTTGATGGAAGAATCCACTCTGACAAGGATGGATCTGATGCACCACAATCTGAGTGATTTGCTGGTGTAAAAATATATACTATTGTATTCTCAGAACTATTGTACCATATTACAAGAAGGAAAAGGCAGACAGTAACAAGATTTTGAAGAGCTTTTCCAGATACCAAGATCTCAAGGTGATCTGTTAACAAAAAATGACAACTGTGCATGTGGTTATAAGAGTCAAGTTCTTTTCTTTCAGTAATGAACTTCCAGAGCATCCGCAATGATTTTAATCAGCAAGTGAAGGAGCAGACTGAAGCCCTGGAGGCAATGCAGATGAGGGCTCACTTGGCAGAAGAGCTGGAAAGACAGGACAGATTGCATGCCAGAGCTAGGTATACACATTCTAAAAGTAGACAAGCAAACATTCATGTACTGCTCATGGTAACCTACAATTGCAGCCTTTATAACAAATGAACTGGGAAAATGAACCACCGAAAAACATGAAAGTGGGAGAACTTTAGCTCAACAATAGCCCCGCTGTTATAGTTAAAAATATGTGATTCATGTTGTATCTATGTAGATGCAGTAGCAGCGTAGGTGTTCAGCTGTTTCAGGAGAGAGGTAAACCTCTGGAGCACATGTCAGTGTTAGCAGAAACTGAAGAAGATGAAAAGGATGCAGATGAGCCTCACGAGCCTGAGAAAAGCAAAGAACCTCCAGCTTTGCTTCAGGGAGAAAAAGATACGCCAAGGCAGGACATAAAAGATGGTGATCCTTTGACTGCTCTTGGCAACAAGCTTGCTAAACTCAGGTAACTTACTGCTATATTCCTCAATTGATCCAGACTAACTTATTTTGTAAATCCCACACAATTTCCAGAATTGTCAGTGGGCAGCCTAGAGAAAGATGGGTCAGAGATCACTACTGGCCAAAATTCTTAAGTGAACTAAATTGAACCTCAGTGCAAACTGATGCATAGTTTTCTGGATATAGGTGTAATAATCAAAGGGGTAGGTGGAGAAATCAAAGGAGAACTATGAAGAAGTCGTGGAGAGGTCTGCTTCAATCAGCTGCTATATATGCTTGAATGGGTTTTGAAGATAATTAACAAGGTCACTCAGAAAAGTCAAAATATCTCTGCCGTTGATGCACAATATACATGGTTTTGTTTATTACAAAATGTTTATCCACCCCTGAAAATTAAATCCTTGAAATATTTTTTCTTGACATCTTTGCAGTCTTAACGAGTTTTCTGGAACACCTCACCCTTCTGAGACTTTCTGCATTACCTTGCCGTAGATAATTTTGTGTATATCTAGTTTTCTAACTGCATTTCGTACTTTTGGATCTCTGCCATGGTGAAATCAAAACTCAAGTGCCTTAGCTAATTGTTGTGTTGACGACATTGTAATTTCAGTCACAAGCATACAATAATAGTTATTATTGGTGTTTTGATACCAGATACACATGAAAACAAACTCTGAAATAACTATGGCTCTGTAATGAATGCACTGTGAAATCATTGTCTTAAAGTGAAAGAAAAGTTGACTGATTAAAATTAATTGATTAAAAAAGATTCAGTGTCTATGGGATTTCCTTTCGTGTGTTCAGCTACAGGAGCTTAAAAGCGATGGAAAAAAATCCCTCAGTGCCTGCAGCTGCTTATGGACTCAAGTAGAGAGTCTGCTTACGTGAGAGTCCATTAAGAGGGCATCTACTGTGATATTATTTTGATAAAAAACTTTTTGATTTGTGTCAAGGGAAACAAGATGTAACAGTGCATTAGATCAACAGACAGCAGGTGAACAGCAGGAAAAACCAGAGTTACAAGGAGAGTGTGGTCATGACAGAGCAAAAGATTTAACTAATGGTGAGTATACCGTGCAGTTCAATGTAGCACATGGCAGATGGATGAATGATTTGGAACAACAAAGGTCTTGTTTTTAATAGATTCCAAACAGATCAGAGTCTTCTCTACTGATTGTCTATCACAGCTTCAGAAGCCCAAAGACACCTCTAGAATGTATTTGCTATTAAAAAGTAAGCACCTGCAGTAAGCAACACATACACAAGGCGACTGGAATCTGGATCTGGGGTCTAAAAAGAGGTTGAATGGTACGGTTGCTTTGTTGTTCAGACAATAATATACAGAGGAACTGCAATTATTTCAGTTCCTCTGTATACTATAGAATGTAAATGCCTGGGTAGAAAAAAAATTGTCAACGTAGCCTGGCAAAGCATATCTGGGTAACCAAGGAAGAGTGAGTGCTTAAGAGTCCCTGTCCATAAATATGGAAAATAACTCGGCAAGGGTCGACAATTTGATTTCGCTCATATTTTTATGGATTTTTACAGGCAGGCACTCTTAAGATTTGTCAGTGAGTACTGGGACTGATGAGTCATCAGATGTCTCCAGTACCTTGGGTTGAGAAAGTTTTTCACCTTATCAGTGGCAAGCATAATTAATAATTTTCATCTCTTCGAACTTTGACTGTGTTCAAGAAGAAGACAAATATACATATATATATATATATATATATTTATTTATTTATTTATTTATTTATTTATTTATTTATTTATTTATTTATTTATTTATATTTTAATTTCTGATCTTTTGTTCAGAATGGATCACAACAGTTCAGGCAAACCTGACACATCTTAAGAATCAACCTGTTGAAACACTGTGGCCCAGGGATACACTGTTCAGGTAGGAAGATAAAAAAATAAACATGATTCCACTTGGTGCCCGGGGTGCTTATTTACTTTTGGTACCTCAAGGGAGGGCATTTATTTGAGATGGGGCACTTATTTTGGACAGGGAGCTTATTTCTTTTTTGGGTCAAGGAGACTGGAAAACAGACTTGTTGTCCCTGGATCCTTCCTGGCCAGAATGACCAGCCGAGCAAATTTGAAGAGATAATTCATTTGAAGGAATTATACATTCACTTGGACATAGTAGTACTGTTGAGAAACTCAGATGAAGAGCAGTTTTTGTAATGCGGCATTACATATGTGAGTAATTAAGGAAGATGAACCTCAGTTGATATGTAATCAGATGGCACTGTAATAATATATGTATATTAGAATAGGGACGTTTATTAGAATGGGGGCCCTTATTGGAATAGGGACGCTTATTAATAAACACATTCAAAGGAGGGCGCTTATTCGAAAGGGGGTACATATTGGAAGCAGGGTGCTAAATCGAATCAGTATGGTAACTGAATAGTGAATACACAAGGGGACTTCTCACTTACAATGATCTTAGAGAGCAAATCCAATAAGCTATATTGTATTCTAGAAAAACTATCAGATACCGGTATGTTGGAAATAACAAAAGAAAATGACTGTGCAGCTTTTCTTACTAGTTGAATTTCTGTTGATTGATGTCAACAGGTACTTCCAGTTAATGGAGGCCTGGCAAGAGAATCTTGCTGAAAGACAGCAACTAATGCACATGGTTGGTAAGCCTTGTTTGTTTCAACACTTCTCACTATTAGGCTTGGATGCAGCAACACACTAGTGTTGGGGTGTGAAGCAGAATGAAACTAAATACACCCTAATGTTAAATTCATCTTCTTTCAACAGCCCAAGCCCTTCTGAAACTTCATGATACATGACCACAGATAAACCACATTGAGAGGTTCCTTGGCCATGCGGATATTTGAAATGCAGCTTTTCCTAACTGATATATATGATTCCCACTTTTTGAGAAAACTAGTAGCCAGTGACATTATGGTGTGATTAATAGAAACAGGTCTCACTTGTTTTGATTTTACCAGTCACAGTCACCAACTTGTACAGATATCTGATTGAAAATCTTTCAGATTTGTTGATAATTTGGTAGCTTGTAACTTATTGATAAACTTAAAGCATTCAAGGTTATCAGTTTTAATTTTGCTTTTACAAGCAGATTTAAAATTAATATTATAAGGAACAAGCAACCTAGAGTTGTTCTCACATCAGCTCATTCCTTGGCATCATTTTATCCCTTTAAACCATTCAAATTTGTTGTGAAACGAAACACTGTTTGTTATTAATCCTTCATCAAAATAAAGTCATTATGCTTCAGAAAAACAAAACTGAACTTTATTGTGTCTTGCTCTATGCTTTGCTACTATTAATAATAATTGTTGTTGTTTAGCAGTGATAGGAGATTAGCGATTCTTCTTGGTCTTCAGCTGTGCCTGTGGGGCTGAGTTTGTTGTTGGAGTGTGTGTGCTGGCAGCGATCCTGTTTATGTAGTAAATGGCTACCATAGAAAACAGGAAACTGCAGAGAAGAAATGATTGGAGTGAATTAAGGAACCACTAGCATTAACTTTTCAATGCCCTTGTAAGACATTTCTCAAACTCATACATGTATTCATTATGCTGAAACAAAGGAAATCACAACTGTGACAGTGTTTGGATATCTGATCTTACTTAGCATAGATTTTTGAGATTTTATTCTCTGTTTTCTCCTTAATTTTGTTAACATGTACGATTGAGAAAATATATCAAACACTTGATACCGATTTTACTATATTTTCAAAACACCTTCAAACTCCTCAAAAAATACTCCACTTTGGGTTGTATTTTCCACTCTCATGTCACTTTTCAAAAAATTGGGTGAAAAACAGTTTCTTGTGTTCAATATGTTAAATGTGAGGTTATTCCTCAAGACTCACCTTTGTGTTAAAAAATTCACATAATTTCAAAGAAATTTGATTGTCAACACAGTTGAACCTCCGGTTGCGACCACCTCTCCACTCGGAAGCGACCACCTCTCCTCAGCGACCAGTTTTCAACAAATACCAAAAGTTTCCAAGTCAAATCACTATTTTTGGAACCTCTTGTAAGCGATCACCTCTCGTAAGCAACTGCGACCACTCTAAGAGCTAAAAGTCTGAAATTTTCTTTTGTTTTTAACCTCCCATTGGCAACCTCTTGACAGATAATAGAGCGAAAATTGGATAATAAGGTGTTGTAACATTATCGCATTCCTAGGTTGTACAAGAGATGGAAACTTCTTAATGGGAAGTACCAGATTTTTTCTCGAAATTGACTTTTCACATGAATAAGACATGGGGTAAGTCTCTGCAGTTACCATATGCTAATGAGGCTAACTTTGGACCCAATATGGTCTAAGCTATCGTAAGCGACCACCTAGGCTTGACATTTTGGGTGGTCACATCTGGGAAGTTCAACTGTATCAGTAAAATCAACATGGATACTTTTGACCTCTGACTTAATGTATGAAGTGACTGACTTAGTGTAGGATCACTGACTTTGGGTAGGGCCAGTCTTCGCACAGGCTGAGCATAGCACAATTTTAGTATAAACTAAAAGACATTTGTGCGTGTTTTTATTGGCCAGTTACCCTAGTTTTAATCATCATCATCACCTCTCTTATTAAGTAACAATTTGAGATTTGACAGATTGGTGTGGTGTTACATGTGTATCAGTGCAGAGTGAATTGAAAAGCTTCCATAAGACAGGGATAATAAAGACTGTGACTGACCATCAACAAGATTATGACATTCATGTATACTGATTGATACATGCACCACTATCCACAGACCTAAAGCCCCCCTGTAATAAAACAAGGCAACTCACCAGGTTGTTACACAAACTCTGTGGACTAGACCTGAGGCAAACATTGCAACTACCAGACAAAGAATTACTTGAAGAAAAAGAAAACAAAGAAACAATATTAATACACCTAAATTGAATTCAACCAGTAGCCTTCTCTTTTGAAATAGACTTCACTAATTTTATTTTGTATGACATACTCTCAACTGCAGCCAGTGTTAAATCAGCCCCTCAGCCCCAAGAAGCCCAAACTGAAAGAGATTATTCTGCTTTCACTACTACGCAATGACCAGGAGTGTTGCTATCCATTGTAAATGTTTGATGGAACACTTTTTCAGGTTGCTTTAACAATAATAATTATTATTAACAGAACCCATTCACCCTGGGTGAAGAGAGGTGTTGTCCTGGAATAAAATGAATTATCAAGAACACAACCCAAGCCAACACTTAAATGAGGCTGCACTACTTGATCTTGAGTCCAATGTGCTAATCACTTGGCCATTGGGTCTACCATATTGCACTCTGTGTGCACTACCATTTTCTACAAATATCAGGGACAAAACTGTTGAGACATTTTAGGGAATCGAACACTTTGTAACAAAGAAACATACTTTCTTTGATGAAAAAAAAAATTGTTTTCCGTTGTTAGCCAGCCCCCTCCCTACCCTCCAATCAGTGTTGAAACTGGCTTTGACAAGAGCATGTCAAGGTTACAACATTGGAAAGGCAGAGAAAGACCGAATCCAAGGAGTGGAGATAAGACAAATCAAACTTGGAGGGAAAAGGCTTGTTTTTGAGCAGTGTGTTTTGTCCCTGATTGTAGTCATATCCTGCAGAGGCTACCCTCTAAGGTTACTGTGTGACAAAGACACAACCAAAGATACTTAAGTTGTGTAAATTAATAACCAAGCTAAGCCACAATACATACCTTCTGGAAACAATTTTGTTTGGAAATTTCGTCCAAACATAGAGGTCTCTAAATTTCCTACTGCCTAATGGGATGCAGTCAAGGAAAACACAGTGTGTAACAGAGTGGTTACAAAACATTTAATTAAAATTGAAATTAAATAAAAATCACAGAAAATATTACGCTAAATTTGGTTCAGATAATAAACTGCGACTTTGGCTTAGTTTTCTTGGTAAGAGAACGCAACGAGCAACCAAGTATAAGGCTGTGCATAGAAAACCTTCAAGTTGTTGGAATCAAAGCTAAAGGTCTTTGTTCTATGAGATTGCATGCATTGGTGCAGATTGGTGATGGAACAAAATAGAATGATCTGATATGGCAGAGAAAAGAGCAAGGAGAAAACTATTGTACACATGTCATGATAATCTAATTAAAGTACCGTAAGAACGTAAAGGATACAGTTAGAAGGAAAACGAAAAGTTGCGATCCTATGAATCCCCCAAGAATAGTCATCCATTCACTGGATGCCAAGTTTGTCTTGAACATTTGCATTCCAGCGAAAGTCAGCACGGTTAACGTGGTCGCAAACAGGAACGACGTGTACGATGGAAGAGCTGTGATTCAAATTAAACCCATGAGATCAAAGGAAAATTCACCCAAAAGGGGACAACAAATGGAAAATCTCTTACCCATGTTGAAAGAGGACACTCGAAAGGAAAGAGGACAACTCAGCTGTTCGCCCCAGTACTTCGCATAAGAAAATTCGCCACGTTCCCGGATGGTATAGTCTGGGCTATAATGGCGGGTCAAGTCGGGTCAAATATCGACTATTTACAGTTTACAGCTCGCATTGAAGATGTCTGAGCTGCATTTTAAGCCAAGAAGAATACCGAACCAGAATTTGGTTTGGAGGCTGCGCCAGCGAGAGACCCATTTTCCAAAACCTGGAACCCACTGGCATCAAGCTAGAGCTTTCACACAAAACATCTTTCCAAATTTCACCATTGTGAATGTGGAAACACCACCGTGTTACCTGCGAAAGTTTTCACCCGATGGGCGTTATTTCGTTGCATTCTCTCTAGACCAAAGTTCTGTTGAAGTGTACGAGTTTCAAGGGCCGAGTGCCGCAGAGCAATTACTGGCGACGGAACAGTCGGACACTGTGATAAGGAGCAGACTGTTTAGCAGTTTCTTTCGTTTAAGTTCCGTTGTAACAGTGGCGCAGAATGGAGAGCATTTGAACAGGGAGTGTAGTTTATTTACAGATGATGGTCGGTATGTCATTGTTGGGTCAGCTTCTTATGTCCCAGAGGAACCTCATCCTTACTTCTTTGATATCTACAGTAACAACGAATCAGTTTCACCAAATCCCAGGTCTCCTCTTGAAGATTACACAATCCACATTGTTGACATGAAAACTGGAATGTTGTCTGACTCAAGGACGTTCAAATGTGATAAAATTTTCCTGTCTCACAACCAGGGATTGTACTTGTACAGAGATCTTCTTGCTGTTTTGTCTGTTCAACAGCAGGTAATACACATCTTTCAAGTGACTTCCGATGGCAGGTTTATTGATGTGCGCTCTATTGGCAGATTCTGTTACGAGGATGACGAATACATGCTGACCTGTGTCAGGAATGTTGATGCTAATGGCCAGCTCATACGACCTTACATGGAGACCTGTCTGAATGGACTAAAGCATCGCATCCTGGCTCACTTGTGGAGATGTGCATATAATGAAGGTAGTGCTTTAGCCATGGGCAGGTTTTATCAGCATGTAGAACTGTTCAGAGCTCTGAGGATGTGGAAGATGCAGCTCTTTGATAGCAGGATTTTGTTGATTAAGTATGCGAGTGAAGATGTTGTGACATTAAGGGTTCCTGATCCTAACTCACAGCCTTCATTCTTCATTGTGTATGACATGGAGACGACAAAAGTCTTGGCAGTGTTTGAAAACACTTCTGAGAAGTTGCTAGAACTGTTTGAACAATTCTGTGACTCATTTCGGAATGCTATGTTGCATTCACCAGCACAGTTTACATGTTCAGCTTCAAGCAACATCTTTGCCCGGCAAATTCAAAGACGATTTAAACACACCATTGTTAATGCTAAATATGGAGGGTACACTGAAGCTGTGAAGAGGCTTCTTGCTCAGCTTCCAATCAGCTCTCAGTCATACAGCAGCAGTCCTTATTTAGACCTGTCCTTGTTTAAATATGATGACAAGTGGGTTTCTGTGATGGAAAGGCCTAAGGCTTGTGGAGATCATCCAATCAGGTGAAGTATTTTTTCTAGTACAATGAGGTGGATTTAGAAATGACAATGCAAGGTTCTGACAGTGGTGTGGTTAAAATTTTAGTATTATTTAGGTGTGATTTTAGGAATCAAATAGGGGTGATGGACATTTGGGTTGCTGCCAGGGAGGTGTTGCCACCACATAGTGCCTGGCTGGTGATGTTATTGACAAATTGCTTCTTGCCTTTTTTCTGCAGGTTCTATTCAAGAGATTCAGGACTTCTCAAATTTAAAATACATGCAGGATTCTTGGGACGTCCAATTCCACCCACAGGAAAGCGACTTGTGGCCTTCACATTTCACCCACTTTACCCATTTGCCATCTCAGTGCAGAAAACTAATGCTGAGTATGTGGTGAATTTCCACATCAGGCATCTTACAAGTGGTGTTGAGCATACTTAAGTTAGGACTTGCCACACATGTACACTTGCTCTTTCCCAGCATCTACTGTATCTAACCTTTGAAAAATATAACTTATTTTTTGTGCTTTGAATTGATGGAGTTAGGTAGGTCTTGCAATTTGTGTAGTTTTCACTAGTGACTGAGTCAAAGTCAGAATCATAGTCGGAGTCGTAAGAGCGCTTATAACCTGGTGAAAATTGAAAATCAGAGTCTTAGGTGGAGTCATAAGCTCAATGGAATCAGAATCGGCACCATCGCTTGTGATCCAGTGAAAACTAGATTGTCGGAGTTGGAAGCAGAAGCGGAAGAACCAACCAATCACAAGGCCCAGAATAGAGCATTGTGATTGGCTTATTCTTCCACTTCTGCTTGCAACTCTGACAATGCAGTTGTCACTAAATCGTAAGCAACAGAGTATAAGTGGAAGGGGTGTTCTGCTTCTGACTCTACGTTTCTGATTACGACTCCGTCGCTAGTGAAAACCAGCCTTAGGTAGTATGTGTATATAGTACTGCTGTGAATGAACATTTTATTTTAGATTGCCCACAATCTAAATGCAATTCCACCTTAGTAACAACAGCAACAACAATAGCTTATATACACTCCCCTGATGGGGCTTTTCAGTGACAATACAAGAGAGCTAAATTAATTACGTTAAAGAAGTGGTTTACAATTCAATTAAAAGGGAAAGAATACGATAAACATTGAACAATAATCATACAACATACAATTCATCATACAACAAATACAGACTTAATTTTGATCCAAGCTTAGAGTGTAAAACCACCATTTGTCTGTTTCTTAAGTTGCTAAAAGAAAAAGTCAAACTGAAAAATGAACAATATCATACTCTAATGGACAAGAAGTAAAATTTAAGCATGTATGGAAAGTATTCCTGTCATCTAAGTTAATGTAGGTGTTGCCTTAGTTTAGTATGTATCTCTGCATTCAGTTTTTAAGTCCTTTAAGTCCTCTTCATCAAAAAAAAGTTCACTGACCCAGTTTGCTGTATTCTACTCTGTTGTGTGTGTCAGTTTGGGGCTGACACTGGCTTTGTACAGTTCATGGCATCTGACCATCTTATTTGACCTTATTTCACAATGTGCAGTTCCAGAAAGTATTTTCTTATCCCATTGAAAATCATGGGGGTCTCCAAAGGCAAAGCAATGTGTCTAAATGTAATTTATGCTAAGTTAACCGTGAAACAAGATTGCTTGCCTGCAGTCTCCCTCTGAGTGAGTTTGGGGTGACTGGGGGATTTGTGCAGGGACACCGGGATTTTACAGCTTGGCTTCAGATGTCAACTCATTCCGCATGTTTTTCCCTGCTGGACAGTGCTCTTTAAGCTTTTCTCCCAGCCCACCTGCCCCTCTTTGGCTTGAGGGTAAGTATCCTGTGTTTCCACTGTTTCTTCAGTGTGACTGTGCCTGGTGGTTCCCACTCACAGGGTTGTCATGGATACCTTACGCGCTTGGTTTAGTTTACTCTCGGGCCCCACCATCCTTTCAGGCACCATTCCCCAAGCTCATTGTTTGTCGATGAGTTTAATATGGTTTTACTGAAAGGTGGGGGTATGTAAAATCAAATGCCCTTCTGTGAAGTGTATGGATATTTGTTTGCAGCACAATGCACGAGAAATGCACATGCATTTTGCCACATCCCCTTCTTAAGGACTTTTAAAAATGCAACTAAATTTGCTTGCAATCAGCCACAAAGCAAACAACTTCCTCACAGAGCAAATCTTTAAACTTAAAACTGAATGTAATAGGCCATTTCAAAGCTACCTTGTACCTCTCTTTCAAAATGAGTCTTTGTGCAAAACCTTTCATATGACGAGTTTGATTTTCATGAAAATGAACACGTAGGTGGGACACATTTCTGTATGAATAGCTTCATATGAAGACTCGTTTTGACACAGAGGCAAAAGGCAACTCGGGAGTGGCCTATTGCAAAGCAAAAACAACTAGGCCAAGACCAGATGGAAATTCTACCTCAGCACAGCTATCTGTGAATCATGTAAACCACAGGTACTTGCATGACTTGTGTCACTGCTTTACAAGCAAGGCTTACACTTGTGAGCAAACTGCAGTAAAACTTACAATTCTTGTGTTTAGTGCAAAGAAGACCAGGAAAAGCTTGGGACAACTTAACAAGACTTATTAAGGCTGGTTTTTGCAAGCACTGCCACAAAAGTAACGTAAGTAGCAGATGCAGTAAGATGTTTGTAATAATTATTGGGACCTTGTGTTTCAAAAATCTCCAAACAAAAGGTGCCACTTAACAGCACCTTGCTGTATCTGCAAATTTTGCAAATTTTACATAAAGGAATGATTGGAGCATCAAACAAGATAGAATATTTTGATTGCTCTCACACACGAAACAAGCCAATGATAATAACTTCACTCTTGGAAAGAAATAGCCCAACAACTTCAATGTTCTGCACACCTTTATTGGATGTTTCAAAATTTATACAGAACTCATTTTGCACTGCTCACTGACTCCCGGTGACTTGAGGAAGCACGCTTTTTCTTCAGCATTTCATGACGTTTCTCCTTTGCCTCTTTAGCTCTCTTGGCCAGAAGCCTTGTGTACTCAGCATACTCCTGCTTAGCTTTCTGTGCTCTCATTTTCTTCAGGGCCAAGATTTTGCGCTTGCGCTGCAGCACTAGAGGAGTGACTAGACGCTGGATCTTGGGAGCCTTCGTCTTGGGCTTCTTGCCCTCTTTCTCTGGGAGTGTTCTCCTGATGACATACTGCCGGACATCATCTTCCTTGGACAGGTTAAACATCTTCCTGATCTTGCCAACTCTCTTAGGCCCAAGACGGCGTGGCACAGTGGTGTCTGTCAACCCAGGAATGTCATTGTCACCTTTCTTGATGATGACCAAATTCAGCACACTGAGTTGAGCATCTACAATACAGCCACGCACAGACTTTCGTTTACGTTCACCAGTTCTACGTGGCCTGTAGCAGGAGTGACCCTTGGAGAGCAGAAGACGCACACGGCCATTTGTCATGACTCCTTGCTTCATGGGGAACCCCTGTTTGTCATTTCCTCCAGAGATTCTCACCACATAACCCTGCAATGAAGCAAATTCAATCAGTTAGCACTGTAGTGCTTAGACAAGCAAGATAAGAGACCCATTCTGTTGATACACCTGCAGATGGCTTGAAAAGAGGCAACGTCAGACCTGAAATACAGGGTGCAAAGAAACCTGTATCTTGTACTTGTACCCTAATAATGCCAATTAATTTAACTCACCTTCCACTCCTCCCCAAGACATTCAGCACTGCATTCAGCAGAAATACGCTTGTCAAAGAAGTTACGACTGCAAAATAAATATTAGAATGTGTTAATTCAGTTATGATAATATTATCACTCATACGGTGTATCTTTGATTCCTGTATAGCAAATTATGACAAACTGAACTTCTGAATACAGTCGAACCAGTATGTAAAGGCCACCTTCAGGACTCAAGGAACTGCCCACTCAATACAGGTGGACGCTTAATAAATGTCTCAGGATCACCAAAAATACTCACTGGACGTGGTCTAATGTCAAAATTAACAGTGTAAAGAGTGGAGCATATTCAAAATGAAAATGATTTTACGTTCGTGATGTGGTACTGTACTTCATCAAATTACAGACATCTGAAAAACATTAACGATACTTAATGGCTGATTATCAGCTTATGGTGGCTTTATACATGTTATTTCTTTATAGCGATGATGGATTGCATTTTAAACACAAAATACCACACAAAATGACATGTGGCATAGTTTTCAAGGGTGGCCACTTAACACAGGTAAAAATAATCAAGAAAGCAGAACATAGGACTACTACAGAGTGGCTCTGGCTACTTAATAGAAGTGGCCACCTAATACAGGTAACAAGCACAGTGTTTGTATGAGCAAAAAATCAGGACTTTGAAAACTAGCCGCTTGATGTAGGGTTGTTATATACAGGTTCAACTGTATATACAGGCTGGAAATTAAAGATATATTAGATCTGCATAAATTTTGTAGTGCTGTATAGAAACAATAACCTTTGTGGACCCACAAGTATTCTATTGCTCCACAAAGTAAATGAGTTCAATATGTATGAACTACTTTGGCTAGCTGGGTTTTCTTGTGTTGTAATGGGGAAGTAAACTTTTTAGCTGGTTTGGTTGATCACCTTTTTCATCAGCAACAAACTTGGTTGAAGTTTCTTAACAGCAAACTTTTCCAACCATTTTCAAATGAAATGGTTCCTCTATATTCAATGATTAACCCAAACTGAAAACAGTTGATAACAATAGAAAAAGGTCTTAAAATGGGTATCAACTGTTTGAAATGAAAATAGTTGGAAAGTATTCCACCAGGACATGTGTTATGTTGACAGGTCGTGTTTGAACTGGTTGGTCCCAGTGGAGCACCAGCTATCTGAGTAACCAGCCAAGACTGTTAGAACACCCATAAACTGTAAGCCTTGCTGCAAGTGCCTTGCATCAAAGATTATTACCGTGATTTTGAGCACACTGAACATCTGGTAAAGCAATTAATGATTATTCCAACTGGGGCAATGTGCTGAAAAACACTTACAGCTTTTTTTCATCATCAACTTCAATCAGCTTCTGGCACCCACTAGCTGGGTAGGAAATATTGAGCTACAAAACAAGAAATAAAAACACTATGAGACACACAATTTGGTTGACTATCTCACGCATAGCTCAGCAAGATTAAAAAACATCCTAAAGATAAAACAACTACACAAACCATGTAGTTGAGAGCAGCAATGCATCCATCATGTTCAACAAATTATACCAGCTAATAAGTAATTCAAAACCATTTTCGACAAACAATTTCTGTAATGATTTGATTTAGCATGCTGGGTGGCTGTTCTATTTTGAGACATGAAGGAAGGGTGTTCTTTGGAGAAAGATCACTTATCAGGGATATGTGCCAAATTCTTTTGGACTGGACATAAATACCAAAGTGTGTAAAACAAGAGAGATCTTTTGTTTGTAGAAATTGTGTCCTTAGATAGAAATAACAGCCAGGACACATAGGAGAGTAGTGTGGGAACGTTTTGAGATGAAGATAAACCAAAGATGGTCTCAATGTACTCTGATGGCATTGCAATTGAAGAAAATAGCAGGAACCCTTTTATAGGGGCACTTAACATAGAAGGGGTGCTAATTTGAATGTGGGTGCTTATCAGTTCAAAGGGGGTGCATCTTGGAGGAGGTGCTAAATCGGATCATTGAGATACTGACTTGAATATCACAACAATGATATGTGTAAATACCATGACACTGACAAATTGTTTCACAGTGTAGGTCAACTTTGGATTTGCAATGTATTTTGTTATTTAACGACTTTAACTAAGATTTGTAGAAATCGACGAAGAATTGTACATTAAGTTTACAACTCTTGGCAAAAAATAAATTAAGCTTATCTCCCAAAGCACCGCATAATTTTTATCAGTTGTGGGATAAGAAATTGAGGTCAGTGTTTCATGCAAGGTTCGACATAAGCCTTACTGGGTCAGATCATGACACCAAACTAAAGATACTCTACACAGATCTCTAGTCCAGTTCAAGCCGACTGATAACTGTCCACATGTAACATTCATAACAAACCACAAAACGGGAGAGGTACAACACTGTTCTAGAGTTCGTCCTAGTTTCTTATTTTACAATCCGGGGACATGGTATTTCCTTTGTCATAGTTCGTTATACGAAGACACCTAAGGGAACTGATGTCATCCAGCGATCTCAATACTACGGCCAAATCACGGCTGGCTGCCAGGTGCCATAAATTCAATCCATCCCCAAATTCAATCTAGAAAATCTAGCGTCAAAAAACCCCATCCCTTCTTACACAAGTCATAAATAGAGACAAGGATAATCATTGTTTTCATTTATGTACGCATTTCTATATAATTATGAGCCCAATATTATTTATTTTTACCTTCATCGTTCGTCTCCTCTGTAACGAGAAGGGCAAAAGAAGCGACGGAAAGAGAGTGAGCGAGGGGCTTCAGCTGCATTATGGGGACTTAACTCAAGGGACTGGACACCACACATGCGCTATATTGAAGAAGATGGCGGACATTTCGTTGATCGTCATATCGATTCGCGATTTGTTTTTCTGAAGACTTGTAAAAGATGTTACACGAGCTTCTTTTAGCGTTATCTGGATATTCTGGTGGTGCATTTGTGCACAAAGAATTTGCAGGACTTCAGGTGTGTGTTCGCGGCTGAATGTAAGCTTACAACCTTTTGGCGCCAATCTTACAGTAGCTTTGAAATATTTAAGGACGGTGCCTACTAAATACAAAGGTTTTTGCGCCAGGTTAGGGCCTTGCGTAAAAAGTAGATCTTTGTAAGGGCTATCGGAATCCACAAAGAAAAAAAAGAGGGTAGCCACGCATTTTTTCGAGATAATTAGCCTTGAATCTCAACAAAAATGCTGACATCAGCATTTTTCTGAAAATAGAAGGAGGGGATATTTCTTCACAGCTTTCTTTAGAATTCGCCGTTACATATAGAAAATCAAACACACTTATAAAGTTTTGAAAACTACATGGTAAATTGTAACATAAAAACCATTTTTGGTATGTTTTTAATAACAAAATCGTTGCAACAGCACTTTTAGCGTCTCTGACAGCCTTCCTCTGTTTCAGCTAAAATACAGTCTAAATATCTTTTCCTCACAACCAGAAACTAATCACCCGCTGAATAGGCTTGCCACTTTCATTTCATAACATAAAATATAGGGGTAACCACGCGTTTTTTAAGGTTTTTGATCCTTTTTTAAACTTTTTACAGTGCCTGTTACATTTTTTCCTGTCACCTCCCCAGTAAGTAAAACATTTGCGTATCCCGCACTTGTTTTGCGCGCGCACTACGCCATCTGCAGGTACATGTTTACAGTTGGATTTCAGTATAATTTTCGACAGATAACAGCTAGTTTTTCAGCTGGAAGACGTTAACAGTTAGTGGTAAGCGATATGCTGCTGTTCTGGTGTTCCTGGTTTAAGTACAGGTTCATTAAACTTGATTTGGTCACAGTAGGAAAATTTTGCTTTCAATTTAGTCGTGTACTTGGTAGCATAGTTGATTGCGTCATGTCAACCCAGCGCGCACGTGGCGCTTAAACCATGCCTTGCGTGATGCGCAGAACGTGTGTGCACTAACAAAGGTAGGAACTGTCCTCAATAGGGTGTCTTACTACAGTTTTGATGGACTATGTCAACCCAACTTTCAACTCGTTTGAAAATTGTTTCAAGATGTTTTTCCTCTCACTAATTACTGTTTTCTTAATCCTTTTACCATTATATGTGATTCTTGAACAATTTAAACCCTAATATTGATCCAAAATGAATGACCAAGTGTCTGGGAGAGACTGGGCACCAGTAAGTTCAATGAACAGGGTTTGTACAGGTCCTGGAAAACCTGGAAAGTCCTGGAAAAAGGCTACTGGTCCTGGAAAGGTCTGGAAATCTGTTAAACTCAAGTAAAAAAACATGAAACGTATGGCAGACAGTAAGGAGAATTAACATTAAGATAATGAGAATGAAAGGGTTAATGTGAATTTTAGAGTCCTGGAAAAATCAATCTGAATCCTGGAAAAGTCCTGGAAAAGTCCTGGAAATTTGTTTCTGAAAAAGGGTATGAACCCTGAATGAAGTTTTTCTTAAAACCTACCTCAAAATTTTAGGAATAAGAAATTGGCTATGTTTAAACATTCATGCAAAGAAAACTGGAAACCTATAAAGCAGACTTTTTGCAAACAAAGAAAATGCTAGCTTAAAATGTCAGTCATCACCTGTCCACAGCCTAATCCATGGGTGAGAGATGCCTGAATGCTGAGGGTTATAATTCCATCCAGTGACATATTTTCAAACAAACATCTTGCATTTTTACGTTAATGTGGGCTATCACATTCGGCATTAAGTGATGTCCTCCATTAAGATATAGTGTTGCTCTTGATTCCTAATATGAAACTGAGAAATTGCTGTTTACTCATTTCCTTTTGAACTTCAATCCATACACTGCTGGAAACTGGATGAAGCAGTGTTCACTCTCACCAACCCTAGTACACGGCGTGAATTCTTTTCTTTTTTCCCACAATGCAGCACAGAGTTGTTTTTTGTTCCATTTTAAATAGGAATATTACTTTTTCAGCTCTCAGATGATGTATTGCACTAAGAAAGAAAAGAAATTCATTTGGGAAAATTATGTAAAAGAGCAAACTGAAAACCAGATATGGCAAAGTAAATTACACCTCAGCTACTAGAAATAAACAATGGAACTGTGTAACAGATAATTATCTGGACTTCCTAAAAAGCAAATTGGGTATGTCTACATAACATTTTTCGTTAACTTAAAATGTCTACCTAAGGGATCAGGTTGGAAGAAGCAGACAACAGTTATTTAAGAGCGTTTATGGCAGAGCCAGGCCTGTGGCAGAGCAGTTGAACATGATACTAAAAGACTTATAACATTATTATTAACTCATGCCTTTGCTGGCAACAATCACAAGTAATCCGACGGCCCTTATCTCTTTTTAACCAATAAGAAACTTGTATCTATCCTGCACAAACTGTAAACCAATCAGAAATTACTTTTAAGATCAGGAACAGTAAGTGACGCCACGAGACAAAATTATAACAGTCAGCAGTCGGGAGTGTGTTGCACAGGGATTAGGCTGAGGACAGGTGGTGGCTGACATTTCAGGCTAAGAAAATGCAAAATTTTGCCTAGTCAAAAATAGGTCTGCAATGCGTACATGTGCGGCTTACATGTTATACTTGTTATTTTATCCTACTAGTAGTTACGATATAGTAAACAGGGTCCGAAATTAACTTTTTTATGCAGGCGCCAAGTGGCGACTGAAAAATTTTTTTCAGTCACCAAATGAAAAAATTCGGTCGCCAAAAAGTGGTGCATAAAATTTTTGTTTCATAGCAAAATACATAAATGTTAAGTTTTTAAAATGTTCTCATCAGACGTGTATGTATAAAGGCATTAAATTAGCATGTAGATTACATTGAAAAGGAGTTTTTGTTAGATAGAGAGCTCTTTTAGTTTGGAAACTTAACAAGAAGCCACTTCCTTTTGACACACTTACCAGTACGAAGCGAACAAAGCCTCAAGGTTGACTGCAAATATCCTCTGGAACTAAACTTGTACTGAGATTGTCTTAGGATAATGTGGCGAGATCGACTTCCACTGGTTTAGAAGCCCACGCTATGTCCAAGTCTTGAATGAAGTTTTTTGTGTTTTCTTGATCACCAGACTGCAAAATGTTTGGAAAGTTTGTAGAGCGCCAGGAAACATGACGGTTCATTGACTATTCAATTGCGGAAGGAAAGCATGTATTTACACACTGCGCCAATGGTATGGCTGTAAGATGAAACCGCTGAAAACATGGTGGTCGCTAAATTTTGATTTCAGTGCGCAAATTACAACGTTTTTGAAAGTCATTTAATGACAATCATACCTTTATATTTTTTATCTTAATTATTTTATATTAGGAAAAAACTTTGACAAGACTAGAGGTAAGTTTCTTGTCGAAATCAAACGTGAAATTTGTTGATTTAATTCCTTGAGCCGTGGTCAAAACATTGCCACGACGCTAAAAGTTAGTCACCAGTAGGCGACTGGCTTTGAAATTCTGGTCGCCAATGCTAAATTTTCAGTCGCATTGGCGACCAGCTGGTCGCAATTTCGGACCCTGGTAAATGAGATGCTGCTGTATTGTAAATGTATTCCCTAATTTTGTGAATGTCTGAAAGTTATATTTTTTGTTACTAGAGTATAGGTATCTTTCAGTCATTCAATAAATCAATCAAAAAGTTACAAGTTTACTATAGTAAAGCAGAATCACAATAGCAGCTGTAAATTGAGTGGATTCCCAAGAAAACCTAGCTCCTGTTATGAAGTCCGCAGATAATTAACACTTATTCCATGAAGGCATGTTGAATATGAGATGATAGATAGCCCATAAGGCACGTAGCACCAAGCTGGCTATAAATAATAATCATCTCATATCCAGCAAGAAAGAGTGACCAGGATAATTGTTTTCTTAAAAGTGCCCACAAAATGTAGAAAACTAAACTAAAATGAAATAACAATACTAACACCCCCAATTACACATCTGCTTACCATATTTGTAGAGCATGGTACAATTGCTGATACACCATGATCATGATGGCTAAGGCAATGAAAACTCGAATTGAACTACCCAATGATTCAGTTTTTAATAATTCTGATCATATTAATGGCGTAACAAATTCAAATAAGACATATTCAAAGATCACATTAATGTATTGTTAACAATATTGATTTCTTAAAAACATAGCAAAGAAACCATTGTCTAAATCTCCAATATATAATAGGTTTACAGTCCAAACAATACGATTATGATTACTAAGTAAACAAATGCAAGTCAAGTCTGATCTGGTAATTTATTTCACTTTTGAATATCTAAAATACATTTGTATATTTGGACAATGGAAAAAGGTCAATGTTCATGAATATTCAAATTGAAGTGAAGAAACATACTCACACAAGAGTAATTTAAATATATTTCAAATGACCGCTCACCTGTCAACTGATCGCTGAATGACCTCAATGTCTTGAAGAAATAATTCCACTAATATCAAAATTTAAAACAATAATTATATTACCATCTTGTTTCCGGAAGTCTTGAGAAGGCAGTCACCTTCTTAATCTGCGATTTTTTTTTTTTCAAACTTAGCTTAAGCTTAATTTGTGAATTTTGGAATTTTGGAATTGGAATAAGCAACAAGTCTTTTCTTTTTATGGGGTCACTGTTTTCTTGATTAGTAATTAAAAATGAATTCCAGAAATATAGTTATTTAGGCTGGAACTCTCATTCACTCAGGCTTTGTACAGTTTAGGGTATTTGAACAAAAAAATAATTGATGATCAAAAGTCCCCATTACAGGCCGACATTATATTGCTGTAAGTTTTTAGCTAAATTCCATTCCCCTTATGACTTATCATTTATAAGTACATAAGATCTTACCAAGCGTTTATAAACTTCTGATTCTGTAGATAATTATGTTTGACTTTTAAGGTTGCCGCTGACTTGCCATTTATCCATGGAAGTGAAGTTGATCTCCTAAATAGAATTTGCAAACTTGGATCCTACTTCAGAAAGTTTCAGACATTTTGCAGAAAGTATTCAGAAGTTTCTCCTGTTATAAGAGATAATGGTGAGTAAACTGTGGAAATTTTGCATTGATGTATTCATTATTAAATGTTATTTAATTAACTCAGAAGCTGTTTACCTCTACAAGAAATATAAATAATGTGCATGGCAAGAAAATTCATGTTATAAAGAACTGGATCATTGGATAATGCAATTTGAGAGTTTTTGTTGGCTTAGCCATCATGGGTTATGGGCCATTATACCATGCTCTACAAATATGGTAAGCATACATGTGGTATTTTTCATTTTAGTTTTATTAGTTTTCTTTATAACTATTATTTTCTTTAATTAATTTTTTTTGGGGGGGGGGGGGGAGGGGGCCATTTTTAGTAAAACAATTATTCCACTCATGCCTGTTGGATATAAGATGATTTAGCCAACTCGGCGCTACTTGCCCAGTTGGCTATCTATCACCTCACATCCAACGCATGCTTGTGGACAAATAATTGTTGCATAACTAGTATACAGTTGTATATCGTCATGTGTAATGTGTAATGTTTGGGAACTCTTACTACTCTTACTCTAAAATGAAATTATTGATGCACAGCAAATTTTTATTCAGTATAGCCTTGCTTTTCAGACACTTAGTTCTGTCATATATTGTTCAAACATACACTGGTTTTGGTTCCCATATGATCTTTAAATTATAATCTTTAATGGAACTGATTTTAGCTGTTTTTATTTTATTATGATGTTACATGTAAATATGTTTTATGAAGCTTCTCTTTGAGTATCATATTTAAATGATGCTCTATCTTTTATGGCTATTATTGTAACATTCATTCTTATAGCTCATTTGTATAAACAATCATATTAATTTATAATGTATTTTAGCCTTCTGTGCAAACGTTCTGGATATTTGGAAATTTTACTGCTTCTAGGAACAATACAACAGGAGCTGTTTGGTTTGTACATCCAGGCATTCTGCATTGGGTTGGATCAAGTTCTTGATTCCTACAGGAAATGTCTGATTGATTTAGAAAAACAGGTAATAATTTATCTGTTATTAGTCTTTTAGCAAAAACAGGTTTGTCATCTACTTTATACCAACTACTGTACCTATAATTATTATATTACTTTTTAGTGATTAGTAAATAATCTTAAATAAATGAGAGTGCATTGCTATGGTTAAACCTTCAGATGGCAATTTTGCTATATATCTGTTTAGCAGGATAGTAACATTAAAAAACGACCTTTCATTGAAACTTTAGGTCTGAATGAGTTCAAGCCAGATTAATATTATTTGTTACCCCCCCTCAGTTCCTAATCCTACCCTGCCCTGCCAGCATCCCATATCAACCTCCCTCCCCTAAACCTACCCCCTCCCCCCGATCACTTTTTTATTTTGTACTCACCTAGATTTGAACACCTTATCTCTGACTTTGTAGTCCACATTCCTCTTCACTAGGCCAGTTGAGCAATCGCTGCAAATTTACTCAAATTTGTTGGTCTAATAAGTTAATGGTCCCAGCCCCCGGTTCCCTTTGACATAAATTAATGTAGGTTGAGATCATTCTGACCTAATGAACAAATTGACCTACATTAACAACATGTATGTTGAGAAACAATTGATATTGTAGTAAGAAAATGTCTGATTTAAATATTTTTTGGTTGTGTTACAAACCTGCAGATTTATAAAAGTTTTCGAAAATATTAATGATAAATTAGAAAGGAATCCACGTGAAGTTTGAATGACAAGTGGACAAAAACTTTGTACCAACATTATTTACATTGTATCACAAACCTCTGTGTGACTGTATGAATATCTTCTTAAAAACAATTCTAACAACACCAAATGTTGAAAACAAATTTTGAACTCTGTATGAAACACTTGAAAGTACTGGTGAAATGAAACTGATAATGAAATTTTACCTTTGTATAATATCTCTGAACTCTGAAATATATTTTCTCAAGTTCCCATGGGAAATTGTTTTCGGTGTTACTTCAGGCAACTATTTGTATCTTTAGCTTTAAGAAAATGTAAAAAGGATTGTAAAATAACCAATTATTCTGGTACCAGGTTTTTGTCCCCTCAAAACTTAAATTGCTTGATTTCCTATCGGATTTTGTTAAAATCTTTGAAGAAAGCTGAACATTTTAGAGGCATTGTGAGTAACCTTGTTCAAAAGATTATTGTGATCTTTGCAAAGTATATGTAGCCTGAGTGTATACATTTTTGGAAAAAAGTAGTGCTCACTTTATTTTGGTAGCAATAATTACATTTTTTCATTTTAATTTTCTTAAAACCATACTAGATTCTTGAAGATCCCGAGGTACCCCTGACTTATCTTGAACACAGCCTGGAACAGGTCTGTTGAAAAAATTAGTTTTATTAATGAAACATTATTAATTGAATTAGAATTGTGTAGTAAATATGTTGACGTCATGTTTGCAAACGAGCACTGATCATGACGATTATATTTTGATGGATCATGTTAATAAATTTTGTTCCTTTTCAGTATCAAGTTTTGTTTCCTGCACTTTGGACAGTTATTGAGCAGATTCAAGCTAGTAAGGTATATCAATATTGTGTTGAATTTTATTGTGAGCTTGCAGTACACGTTTGCTGAGAAGTGCAATTTAATGTCACTATTCCATTGTTCAAACTAAGTGAAGAATGTAACACAACCAGGAAAAAGGTAACGACAACAAAATACGTAAACAACAATATGGCGTAATTGAGGGGGACAGAGCCCTGTGTCAGGTTTGATGTGACTTCATGATAGGCGCACAAACTAAAAGCCGTTTCTTATTCCCCCACTAATGTGGGAATAGAAGTTGTAAGAGTATTGGCAGAGGCTTTCTTATCTCCTCAGCACAGCACAGTTTGGATCGGACAAGATAAAGGCCAGGGTATATGATGGCAAGACACAAGGAGTGACCCTAGTTTATTTGCAAATAACAAGTAAAAGCCCTTCTCCAAGGAAGGGAGGGTGAGAAATGTTAAAACCAAGTTTGATTTGATTCTTATGGGATTGAATCATGTAAGATGAGTTAAGTCGATAGAATGATCAAGTGACATAAGAAGAGCTGTAAAGTTCTTCTGTAACTGCGTAATCTGCTAATCCCAAGAGTATGACCTGTGGAGCTCAAGAAACTAAATAGTAATTGCTGACTGTTGACCGTGATGTGTTTCATCCTCAGGCCTCAGGATGTCAAATCCTGGACATTTTGCACCAAAGTTGTAATTGTGGTATCCCTGATGTGAGGGATGCTTTAGAAAGGTAACTCAGATCTAAATTCTGAGGATATAGTATTCCAAATTTTATTATAAAATGCACATGCTTAGAGTCAAGTCTGACAAATCTGACTGGCTGAGAATACAAAACGATTACTCTGCACATGCTAAAAAAATTGGACCTTCCCAGAGGTCGCGATTCTTGGAGCTGACCAAAAGGAGCATGGCCTCTGGGGACGAGAATGCTAAGATATAGTCAACTTTGACGCTAACTAATCTGTGCATGCGTTTGGAGCGAATTTCTTTTGTTCTTAAGAGAATAGCACCACAGTGATAGCATGAGATTTGCAAAACCATATACATATTTTTGTCAAGTTATCAAAGAAAGCAATGTAACTATGTCACATTTTGCGTAATGCACACGGGTACCTATAGTTACCCCACCCAACCCCCTTCCCGCAAGGCTAACTGATTACTTGAAATTAATTAAACAAACATTAAAGTTTACACCTTATTGTGTTAGTGCCTTACTGAACAGTAGCCCCCTAAACCATCCCAATAGTGCACTCTGCACTACAAATGATATGGTACCACAAATGTGCAAACTAACTTGATGAGCTTTTTGGTTTCATTTTCTTTTGTTCAGAATCCTTTTTGTGTGTCATGGTGTAATGTATAAACAACTCAGTGCCTGGGTCCTCTATGGAATTCACATTGATAAACACAATGAGTTCTTTATCAAGGAGGTCACTGCTGCTGACGACCAGACAGTGAATACGACAGATGATGATGTGTCAAGTAGCAGCAATGACCTGGGAATACCTGGAATAACAGGAAGGCAGCTAGCAGAAATATTGGTAAGGAATTGATGTGAACTGGTCAGGAAATGAGAAACTGGCATCTTAACAATGTTATTATTTACTTACTTACTTACTTACTTACTTACTTACTTGCTTATTTATTTATTTATTTATTTATTTATTTATTTATTTATTTATTTATTTATCTTAACTTAAGAGAGTGGTCTACATAACCAACATGTAACAAACATTGCATTTTTGGCAGCCAAAAAGTGCAATTATGGCAACAACCAATGAACATAGAAGTAAGGCACCAAAAAATGGATCAAAATCTACCAGTCACACACCCACAGATGTGACCTTTTGAACCCCTTGATGTAAAGTTCTGTTTTCTGAGAGGTTTTGTAAGATATTGACAGCAACAAAACACAAAACTGTTGATTGTGCAGCATTTGCATGTCATTGAAAGTCTCAGTAACTCATGAGAATTGAAATTTCTCTCATTTTTTTGCAGGAAGGTGAAGCAAAGAAGCAAACACCTGCTCAATGGCAGTTTAGAATAAATGCAGAAATGCTGCCATCTTATATTCCCACAAGAGTGGCTGATAAGGTAACAAATTTTGTGTGGGAACTAGTGTTCCACTGGCATACAAAATTACGATTTAGTTATTTTCTCAGGGCTACTAACCTAAACTTTTGCTGGTTGATATTCCTTATTATCTTTGTTAATTTCAATCACAAGCTTGATTTTTAATTTTCCTCACTGCAAAAATTTGTTTTTAAAGTTTCATTGGCATGTGGGTTGTGGGGGCAGGGGGCATGGCAGCTTGTTAAGGTTTGGAAATTGTGTGATTTTGCAGGAAAAAATTTTCATGATTCAGGCAACACCACTTAGGAGAAAACATTCCAAAATAATGCTGTAGGCATGATTTCCAAAACCTGTAAAAAATACAGTCCTTGTATGATTAGACTGCCCAGTTGTTTCTTCAGAGAGTTGGTACTTTGAGCGTCTCGAGTATATTGAGATGCTCGTCTTGAGTAGTCTAACTTCTGCAGCACATTTATTTAAAAACACTTGAATGACTCTGCTTTTGATCTGCCAATCACTGGCATCTGCTGCAGTTTGCACCTAACTTTCATGCCTATTCATGGTTACTGATTTTACAAGATTGGTTAGACCGTTTATAGAGGTCATAAAGTATGCGAGGTTTCAAAATAACTATTTTTGGAATTATAAGAGTTTCATTAGATGTGAGAAGTGTGCCATTATTGTTTTTCAGCAATTTAAATGGGGTTGTTTCATGATTTCAACACTGACACATTGAGGTTTACGCTATTTTTTCAGGCAAGTAGGTCACCATCCCCCAAGTCCATAGGTGCCCATACACATAAATTATGTGAAGTTTTTTTACTGTAGCTGCCATTTTTGTCTGGATAAACTTTTAAATTTGTGTTAATTTTGTTTCCTTGTAGGTTTTGTTTATTGGTGAATCAGTTGGAATGTTTAAAGGATCCAAGAAAACAAAAAATTCTGTTTACAGCAGTATGTTCATTCTAATTCAAATGTTTCATTTACTTGTAATCTTTTGGTAGCTTATTTAAATAACTCAGCAGACACCCTCTGCTTATTCTGCAGGTTCTGTTATTCAGGATAAAGAACTTGAGTTCACCAAGTCTTTATATTCACTTCAACAACAGCCTAAGTTTAACTTAATGTTGTTTGAAAATGAAATTGACAAGATCAGGTTGTGTGTTGCTGAGGTAAGTATCCTATGGTTTATCTTAGTTTATAGCTAAGATCCAGGTTGGGCTTGTTATTGGGGCATTGGCCAGGGGGAGCAGCACTTATCAGAATTTTATGGTATACAAATCATGTTAAAATTATCATGTCATATCTAACAATACTGCAGTAATACACTCTGCTGACAAGGTGGCTTGAAGTATTAACCAAAATAGATAAGCTTGTCAGACATACCTTGTTCTTTTTGGTCAATATTCTGAAGATCTAATCTGTTCTGTCTACATATGCTGTTAATTTCTGGTTTATATATCAGAAGGCTGAATCAAATTATTTATTTCATTTACTGGATTTCCTTAGTGTTTTGTTGAGTACTAAAACAGGTAAGTGACAGCCAAGTATACAATTACAGGGTTGTAGCTAAGTAAAGAATCTCTTGGCTAAGGTTTTTATTGAGCTGGTCACCATTTTTTGCAAAGAGACCTGAAACAAAATTTTTGTTCCCAATCTTTTGCAACACCTTGAATGCGGCGCTACCAAGTTTCGTGTTTACAAGATGGTGGACACAGTACGCAGAAAGATATATTGAATGATTGTATTTGCATAACCTAAAAACTGTTTGCTGTCCTTTACCAAGTGATTGCCCATCAAAAAAATCCAGCCGGTGATCACATCTTTCTCAGCCAGCAAATTTCGCTGGCTGCTGGCGCTTAGCGACAACCCGCTATTGTTATAGTAAACATACAGTAACTGTTGTAATGTACTACAAACTTATATTCAGGTTTTTTTCTGTTACCTCTCCTTATATTTAGCATCTTTGGAAGCTTGTTGTTGAGGAGGTGAACCTACTGAAACATTTACAGGTGATACACGATGAATAGATAGCTTGTAACTGAATAGGTAATAAAATAAATGTAATAATTACAGTTATCTCGGTGTTTTTTACACCATCAGTAACGGATAAATGTGAAACAGAATGAGAACTTTATAGTAACAAGGTGTTAGACTTCCTCAGACAGACAAACAGATGGACAGACAGACAGACATCTTCACGGCTTCATGGAATCTATAAATAACTGGTCAATATAAGTGTAATTTAACTTCTCTTGCAGATTTTGAAAGACTTTTTCTTACTGGGAAGAGGAGAACTGTTCTCAGCATTCATAGAACATGCCAGAGGTTTACTTAAACTGCCTCCATCAGATAACACCTCTCATGGTGGGATATGTCTTTTAGCTACTTAAGCTGTGTCATGTTTTAAGACGTACTAATGTTCTGACATATATTTGCATATTTGTTCTTTTTTAGATACCAATGCAGCATTTCTGCAAGTTCTTAGCAAGGTATGTTCATTGTTGCATGAGATGTACGAGAACAGGCTAAACTGCACATGTTATCTTAGAGCAATGTTTGAACCTGACATCAATTCATGCCACCCATTATTTACTTTGAAGCAGATATATATGTTTGAATAAGAGGGAAGGGCTCTCGATATAAAACAAAACACTGTCTCTTTTCCCCCAGAAACACAAGTCTAAGTGTGGGAGAGTTCCTATTATTGTAACATTCTAGTAGCTTAGTTCCTATGTTGTAATGCTTAAACTTCCTGTAATTAGTCATGTTGTAACTTAGTTTCATATAGAGGGCCATAAGGGAAACTACAGTCTTGATTGTAATTACGCACCCTATTGAAATAAAGGGTCATCATGAACTTGAGAGGTGGGTGGGGGTTTGTTAGGGAAAGGACGCTTATTGTAAGAGTGCAAATCCTGGTTAAAATCTTTCTATGTTATCCCCTTTCTCAGTTTCTTCCTGATGATGATGAAGCTGCTTCTATGTTCACTGTAATGGTTGATAAAGAAATTACTCAACATGAGAAAAAGAAGAAAGCTACAACAACAGGTACATGTAGTGTATGTTTTTGTTGCAAGGACATCTCTCCACAACACAGGACATCTGGCTATGTTGGAAAAGGATTTCAGAGCACACCAAATGTGTGCACAGCTAATATTGATGAGGACATTTTATGTTTACTTTTGAGTTAGTTTCTCCTGTTTTACTACCGTGGTAAATTCTATGTCACTATATCTTGTTAACAACAATTCACTCTCTAATAATATTGTATGAATAAAAACGAGACAAATCTGGCAGTAAATGGGACTAAGGACACTGGGTGCTCCCTGGGATAGCAACAAGAGTGGGTGGTAGCGACACACCCTGGACAGGTAATTGGGTGGTTAGCGGACACACCCTGCGAGCAAAGTGGGGTAGTAAGCGGACTCGAACCCTAAAGCACGGTTAGCAGACACAAACCAAAAACTGTTAGCGTCAGATAAGGATACAATTGATAAAGATACCAAGTCAACGTAGTTAATAGTGTCCATTGTTTATGGTATCAAGTTCCTTGGCATGTTTGTAATGCACTTACGCAATAAAGAAATAGCATCTCTGTGGCTGAGACATATTGATGGACAGTAATACAAAGCTCTTGTGGTTAACATTACTTTACAAGTAAAGTTTACATTAACATTCATACCACTGAATTACATGGTTCTAGAATTACTGTAATAATTCAATTAATTGGTGACATGTTAAGTGTATCAATTGAAACTAAAGCGTTTATTAAAATAGCGGAGCTTACTGCAAACTTATTACTGACTTAACTGAGGGGCAGTTTGTTAAGGGTTTGCTTACTGGAAGGACGGTGCTAAATCAAACCATTGCAGTATTGTTTTCGTTTTACAGAGCAGTCAGTTGTAGTGGTATGTGGATGGGACTGTGTTAAACTTCAGTATGATGTCCAGTGGCCATTACACATTCTATTCCACCCTGCTGTGCTAGAAAAGTAAGTCTCGTCGCGACACATGAACTACTGAGTAGAAATGACATAGCCTCTATCGACTCTATCCCTGGGTATCATGATTGTCTTTTATAATAAACTTACAACCAGCTGCTTTACCGGTAGTGATTAAACTCTTAGTGGGTGTTTATAAAACTCTTGTTTGAAGAAAGCTGAATTTTCAAGTTTATTCTTAGCCTCTGCCAGGCGTTCAGTTAGTTGGGGCGCAGTGCAAAAAGCGACGGGCGAAAAAATAGGGGAGAAGCTTTCTCTCGCCACGCTTCTCCCCGATTTTTTCGCGCTGCGCCACAACTAACTGAACGCTTAGCAGAGGCTAGTTTATACTAGGAGGGCAGTTTAAAGTTCATTATCAATTGGTATATTACAAATATTGAAAAATAACATTGACATCGATTTTATGCTCATTTTATTTTGTCTGTAGATATAACAACCTCTTTAGATTTTTGTTGAAAGTTAAACGGACTCAGCTGGATCTTCAGCGAGTCTGGGCTGCTTACATGGGTACTAAACACTTATCTACTGCTCAACTATCAAATATGACAAAGATCTGGCTTGCAAGGATGCATATGGCTTTCCTGGTAGATAATTTGCAGTATTACCTCCAGGTAAGTAATTTAAGAGACATCTGTGACTGCGTTTTAGCTATGCTATGCTGCCTTTCATTCGTGAGAGTTTTGTGTGCGTTATTTTGAATATTTTCAGGGGTCGTTTAACAATTTTTCCACCAAAAGAATGGTGAAAATTGACCGTGGATTCATCCTCATGCAAATTTTTCTCGCAAAAATTTAAGCCAGTCTATTTTTGAACTTTTGGCGACTTAAGTTGTAGTTTCTTGACACAGCATCTGGGACTTAGTTACCTACACAAAAAAGGAGTGGATTGTAATTGCAGAAACAAAATGCTGCAAATCTGGATCAGTGTTAGTACCTGCAAAGGACCAGGAACGTTCATACATATTTCTTATTCTAGCTTTGTGTGAGCGAGAAGAACTTACTGAAAGTGGGTATTTATTCCAGGAAATCTTGAAAAATTCATTGCATGCTTTACCAAACGTACTCTTTTGGTTGTGAGTTCGTTGATAACTCAAACCTCTTTGTAGCAAAATGATTTCTAGTCTTGATTTGATTACAACAGGTGGATGTACTAGAAGCACAGTACAGTCAGTTGGTGGAGAAGATCAACAGTACAAGAGACTTTGAATCAATCCGTTTGGCACATGATCACTTTATTACTACCATGATGGCGCAGTCATTCTTGCTCATGAAACCGGTAAAACCTGTTTACTAGTCTGTTCTTTACAAGGTGTAAACAATAACTGTTTACAAACAATTCTCGGAAAACACCTCTCTGATCTCTACCGGGAAAGAACGATATAAAAGGCTTCTAGAGTTCGCGACTAACTAAGGAACTGAACATATTAAGAAGGGAGCAAGAACAAAGAAAAATTGTATTTAAAATACTCTACTGTAATCGCAGCTTTCAGTTCATGTAAAATGTTTCTAGCCTCATAACTTGTTTCCTCTTACCGACTTCGAGGGCCTTACTGTTAGTTATGGACCGAGTTTTTTTCCCATCGATTTATGAACGAGGATCGGTAACTTACAGTACGGAACGAAAAGACGAGGTTAGTAAGATATTTGTTATATCTCTACTGTGTGTCTGACGGATCGGGAACGATTTCTATTTACGCGGAACGGTTTCAAATTTCTGACGCACGTTAAAAGCAAAACGAGTCAATTAGAAATCGTTGTTAAGTTACTCTTAAGCCGTTCGCACAATTTAAGAAGTAAAAAATTGTTTTGTTTAAACTTTTACTTGCATTAAAAGTTAAGAACACTTTGGCGATAAATCACGAAACATTTTGGCAACAAAAACAGCTTTAAATTTTAGCGGGCCGTACAGTAGAATACGGCCCGCTAAATTGACCAATCACAGCGCGCGTACTAACTGAGAGATGTAATAACGAGGATTGTGTTTAAAGACATGATACATATTATGCCCCAAGCAACTTAGGCAATTAGGCTGTACAGCAAATAACAAATATTTGTTAATGCGTAATTTGAAGTCATACCTCTCTCCATTAATGTATTAATAATATCCATCTTTTACTTACGATTGTTAGGTTTCACACTGCCTTGATGAAATCCTGAACTTGTGCCAGTCATTCAGCTCGCTTCTTCTTCAGACAGGCAGCGCTGGCCTAACACACAGAGAACTGACACAGATTGAGAATATTACTAAGGTAACGTGCTCGAAGACAAAGGTTCATTTGATGATACTTACATGAATGTGTTTCCGTATTAAAATGTCCCCTGTTAATTAAAATATTCTTACTGTATAATAGTTCTTTCCTAATTAGAAGCGTTGTTCCTTTTCTACAGACTTACGAAAGACAGACAATCCTGTTGTTTCAAATCTTGTCGAGTGTACGGAGTCATCAAGCAAGTCCTCACCTGGCTCAGCTGCTGCTAAGAATTGACTTCAATAAACACTTCTCGTCATCTTCATCGTCATTATCAACAACTGTTAGGTAAGTAAGAATGAGAAGGGAACGACGGAACTCCTCGGAAGGCGGATAATACAAAGTTAAATGACCAATGTCATCAGTGGCAATGGCTCTACACTAGAGTGGAGTGACCAGATGCCAGGCCTTTATAAAGAACGCCGGTGATCCAAAGCCTGCAGAGATTTGCTTGGAAGCTGGGCTGAAAGGAAAGGCGAGCCTTTCTTCCGACTGAATCTCTGTGGAAGGCCTGATCCACGAAGCGATCTTAGATGCTTATTTCATCAATGTTAAACTCCTCGCAGTACACGTTCTTTTTTTCAAAAATCTCTTTATCAAACATGTTCTGTACGTTTGATATGTGTTACTGGCAGCTTGCAAAAGCAAAATGAAACATTTGGCAAGTCAAAGCTGATGGCTGCAATATTCTGAAAAGATTGTTGCTGCCAAAAAATACACTGGCGTGTAGACTGACTTTGGGGGAGCACACGCACGCAAGACCGCTAGCTACCAACAGATGGGTGTAGGCGTCTTTCCCGGCTCTGTTTTTTCAAGCGGCGACGTCAGACAACCGCTGGGAATCCGTCTGCGTTTCCAGACTATCAACAAAATATTTGAATACGTCGAAGAATTTGCTGAGCCGGAAGCGTCTGTGTTGACTTAATTATTTAACACTTTCGGTGCATTTTAAGCCTTTGTCAGTACAAATGACTGTGAATAATAATAGCTTTTTCCCTCTGTTTAGTTCTTCAGAAGCCTCTGGTTGAGCGTGACAGTTGATGAAATCAGGAATGCACGTATGGACAGGACAAGACATTTCTTACAAACGCGAAAAGAGTGAAAGAATCTAGATACTCTAACGACGTTTAGAGTGGCTGGTTGCCAGACTTTGCAGCAGACATATCAATTGTTGGATTTCCATTTGTCTCAAGTGCTCTCCATGGTGTTATTTAGGGTGGGAATTGGAAAGGTTATTTTTGGGAGTTGTTATTACTGGAGATTAGAAATAAGCCCAGATTATAGAACGCACTTAACTGGAGATGATGTGCACGCTCTGATTCAATTAGTTAATAGCTATTGACTTTTGTATTGACAAACTAGGGGAAGATATAGAAAAGCAATGGATCATGGATTTCTTTGTTTTATATGGTTCAAATTTAGCCATGCGAGATGCTGGACGAGGATAAGAATCTAGAGCGGAAGGAGAGTCATTTCCAAGCTTTTTCGGTGTTCCTGACTTCCCCAAACGATAAAAAATACGAGATGTATTGCTCACGAGTAATAAAAACACTCGCAAAAGCGTTACTAAAGGTAATGTAATTAATTTAATATTTTGTAGAAACACGAAATAAAAGTTTCCAAGTATACTTAGCTCCAAAGAAATTCAAATGTAAAGACCGCGTCATACTTCGTCGTATGACGTATGCGTTTCTATTTAACAAATTGATGTCAGTTTTCTATGGGTCTGTCCTCTTAGTGATGATAAATTGCGTCATAACATTGTCAAAGTGGCTTTGGAACCACGAGCCGCAAAATGGTCAAATGCCGGGAATAACCGAGGGAAAAGACGCCATAAACTTGCCGTAAACAAAGACAAGTGAATTTTATTCAAAATGACGCGAACGTGTCAATAGCTCTTCTCGCTTTTTGATTGGCTATTTTAAAAAAGTCAATCAAATCTCATTGGTTAAAAGTTGACAGTTCGACAGCGGAAAGTTGAACTGGAAAGCTTGCATAAATCAAAATTTTATCCGTCTGTACTCTTATTGATGATAAAAATGAGCCAATCAGCGCGCGAGAAATTGGACAGTCATTGTAAAAATCATTCTTACTATGAATTGAAGGGTGGGGATTAAGGTGGTTTCTCAGAATTGCATTGCGCATCCCTACTGCGCACGATTTCGCGTCATAAGCGCGCTGTGCATATACACAACGTCATATACAAAATGGTGGCTTTTCTAAACGGCTTGGCTTGCGAAAGACAAAGCATCTTTTTTTTTTCCTCGGAAACGAGTACCGGGACCTAACGATTTTTTTATTTAGTTTGAATGCAGCAATCACCTTTCTATACAGTGAATATGGACCAATTTCTATTGTAGAGTGGAAAATTTTCACCGAAAATGAGAGCATAGCACTCGTAAAAGATAATATGTGCCCTCAAGAACACTGCGTGCTTAGAACATTGAATCCTTGTCGACTAAATATGAGTGCCTTTATCATGAACCGTACATCAAATTACTCCTTGACATTGACGCAATACTTCCATTGTGTATTTCTCGCTCAACTTTCTTCCTATTTTTTTGCTCTCGCAAGGCGTAAAGTGAATAAATTCCGCTGTTGAGAAACGCTGTTTAAGAAACGAGCATAACGATTTTTTTCTACCACAATTTTAATTGAAGTTGTAATTTTTCCAACATGTAGAAATAAAATTTGTATTTACCTATTGACAAGACACTCACTAGATACTTTGTGGCAAATGAACAATAGTTAATAATATATAAAATTCTTGCAGATGATTTCATCTCTTGTCATGACATGAATGTAGTTTTAAAATAAGTAACATGTTCTTTCATAACGATATTGTTCTTTTTGCTGTATACACATATATTAAAATTCATTTAAGTGTAGTTTTGAATAAAGTTAATTGAAATATTCATAGATGGCTTTTGGAATATTTCAACAAATATCTGGCCTAGCGATCCCATTAACCCTGTCACTCCCAGAGCAGAACACAAGTCAAGTAATAAGCTACAAGCAGACTTCCTTTGGACTCATCACGCAATCTTTCCTTCTCAACAGACGTTCGTGAGGGAAGATTGCGTGACGAGGGTAGAGCCGAGCAAGCTTGGTTGACAAAAGACTAATTATACGATTTCATTGATGTGATGACCACAGAACCTTTACCCGGCCTAATACTTAGAAAATGTTTCACCGGCAACAAAAGCATTCTGATTGACGAACTTCAGTCACTGGTCATCTTAGCTGTCTTCTGACTTTTTAAGCCTGAACATGAAGCCTTAGCCTGATCTGAATCTCAGACGGTCCGATGTCGCTCGCTCTCACTCCCTCCTGAGATCGAGCAATCTCATGATCATACCATCTGAGAATCAGGCGAATGGAGCCTCAGTGTGTCACCATTAAATGGAAGTTCTCAACAGTAGCTTCTATCGTGAAACTTGTTGACTTGCTTCTAACTCGGGCAGAATGAGGCATCAGTGTAATGAGGATGGTGGTAATGTTAACTCAGTGACACTATCGAGATGTGTCAGTAACTGCCTCGCCCTTGTCGTTAGTTGTTCAGCAACATTTGCTAACTCTTGGTGGTAATGAAAAGCGAGTTGCGGCTAGGCTTCCTACAACACTGCACAATTTTTGCTGGCATCTTCTGCTAGGAGATTTACGGTCGACCTAATGAAATGAAATGAGAAACAAAAGACCGGTAAGTTGATTAACAGGAATCTATTGGTAACATTGGTGTGGCGGGAGAAAATCTGCATTTCTCTCCAAAGAGAACATATGTGCCCAAAATCCAAACCAAAATTAGCGCTGTAGTAGATATTTAGGACTTCATATCTCTTATATGAAAGCACACTTTAAATATACAAGGATGTTTAAATACCTGTTAAGTGTTAAGTGACTTTTCACGAGATCACCTGAAGCGAGAGCTGAAAGTAACGACAACTCTCCAGCAAGGACTGTGCTACACACAATCTGTGCAAGTTTTGTTGAATTCTTGCCTGGCTCCGATTTGTTGGCTCCACCAACACCAAGCATCTGAAAAATTGAATGACAAAACTCTGTGACATTGAGGATTGAAACTTTAATTGGTATTGCATCTGGCAGTTACTGGGCATTAAAATAGGTACATCAGTTCTGGTACGGTAAATCCTTGAATTAGCGCCTCTCCTCAAGTGTCCCCTTAGAATAACGGCCCCTGCTTCCGCCCAAAATTTAAAATAAGTGCCTCCCCTTGAATAAGCGCCACCTCCCCTCCTCCTGTTTTATGGAAGAGTACTGAGACAGCAAAGAATGTGTAGTTTTGGTCGTGTTCAGTCACAAGCAAGTGATTATCGACTCATTTACTCACAGCATATTGACCGTCCCAATGGATGGTAGTGAAGATCTGCTGATTCATTGCCTAAAGCTTAAGCAATATATTAAAAAAACGATCATATCTGACCATGATTTGGGAAAAATTAAATAAGTGCTGCCCACCCTCCCCACCCCCGCCTCGATTACGTGCCTTCCTCAAATAAGTACCCCTGTCTTCTCCTAAATTTGAAATAAGCACTCCGGGCGCTAATTCGAGGATTTACGGTGTGTTTCTTTTCACTTGTCCACACCACACAGATGTGGGTTGTTTAGCCCCTAAGTTAGAATAGCCCCTAGCCTGTATGTCTCCAACCAGAAGTTGATTATTCCCCAACCTAAAGTTGAGTAGCCCCCAAATCAGGACAGCTTCAAGTCCATATGTTACTGTCAGTAAATAAGCAGCACTATAACATTACCTTAAGACAGGCTGACTGGGGACCAAGAACAGTACCCCCTCCTACTGTTCCAACCTCCAATGATGGCATTGTACAGCTGACAGAAAAACAAATTGAGACATTCACACAGTTGTCCAAACACACCAAGAACATGCTGCACAGATTGAAATACTGATAAACTGTAAGTCTGGTAGGGGAGGTGGGGGGCAATACCAGAAAAATTGGGTGGGGTGTGCGATGAGCATCTTGAAACCCTTACCCCATTTCAGACCCAATGGACTTATGTGCACAGGGGGATAAGTTAGCAACTGCTTTTAGACCCAACCCAAAATTCAATACCCCATTTCTGACCTAACCCTGAGTCCCTGACCCTGAACTGTCCCAAGTAACAATTGCAGGGTTGCAAAATTTATATCTGGGAAATTAGCCTACAAACAAATCTTCCTTGTGTCAGAAAGGAATGTAGCCCCCTACACAGTCTTTTGGCTTCCTCCTCACTCCTTGCTCTTGTGGAGGAGGAGTGTGTGACACACCAAAAGAATGTCCACATAGACAGCTAGATCAGATGAAATGAATGACGACCATGTGAACTTAGCAGTAGAAATCAAGCCTAGCTAAAAGGTCACTTGTTTACATCTGGTTTGTTTCCTTCTTTTCCAAACCTTTACCTGATGTATAAGTCTTCTTTAGTGGGTCCACAAGGCTCTAATAAAGTGATGCAGTTGCAACTAGAAACACACTGTGCAGGGTCCTGGCCTGTGGCTATGAATATTGCTGTCACTATGTTAGCAGCATGAGCATTAAATCCTCCAATGGCTCCAGCCATGGCAGAACCAACAAGATTTTTGCTGGCATTGAGTTCTGTAAGTGCAAACACTGTTGTCTTCAAAACCTGACAACAATAAAATAGAACATCAAGTTACATTTTAAACAATATTTATTGGATGGGGTGTTTTGTGTGATTCCCGCAATAATCAAGGGGGAGGAAAATGTTAACAGCCTTCCTAGTCTGTCCACAGACCATCTGTTCGGTCTTGAGTTTGTTGAGATTGCAATTAGCAGAAGTATTAACTGCAGGAGATTTGAAAAAAAGTCTGAATGTAAGGGGGTGGCCCTGGGGACCGACTTAAGTTTTTGCACCTGCCTTGCAGCTGCTCTTGCACTCTGTGCTCACATCGCTAGTATGCTCAAAGAAAAATAACTCACAGCAAAAAATGTCAGTGGGCAGACTTGAGGTTTTCCTCAGTTCTTTTTGATCATTTTTATTATTGGTTATTCTTTTATACTTGACTACTTGAACTGTGATTTTTTCATACATTCTGTTTCTGTAATATCCACTGTCTTCTACATTTTGTAGCTGGAAGTGTGATTAACACCAGAAAATATTTGTGGCTGTGTTACCCCTCCCCCCTCCTTACCTAAGCAAACATGCTTAATGGGTGCAAAGTCTCCAGAATTTTCTACAGCTCACAGAGTAGAAATGAGACTGAAATTTATAATAATGATGACAACAAAAGGTACAGGTTTGAGGCAGACCATTTGTGCAACCTTTGATGTCTACTGGACAGCATGCATGACATTTATGGCATGTGCTTGATATGATTCATATTCACCTTATGAACAACATGTCCTGGTACAATAGCCTCACACACAACAGACTTCCCTCTGCCTTCAATCCAGTTTATAGCTGCTGCCTTTTTATCTGTACAAACATTTCCACTCAAGCTTAACACTTCCATAGTAGGGAAGTGCCCATGCAAGCAAGACAGGGCTTTCTCTGTTCCCTGTCAGAAAAAATAAATCAACCTTTACTCATTCTCCCAAGTTCAAAATAGTCTTATTGGTCAAAGAAACTGATCTTTTTCCCAGGTTGGGGCGGGGGGGGGGGGGGGGGGGGGGGTTGTGGGAGGTTTGAGAAGGTGAAAAGAAGAAGGGATGAAAAGTCATAGTTCAGTCTCCTTTACTGATTGTTTGACAGTCTTTGAATAATAATAATAATAATAATAATAATAATAATAATAATAATAATAATAATATTTTCAAGAACATTATTGTTATTATACTAAGAAAGTAGTGGATCTCTTAATCCTTACCACCTGTGATGTCTGCTTAACAATATTAACAATTTAATATTAATTAATATTATTTTAGTATTATTATTATTTTAGAAAAATTTTGACGTTGATCACGTATTTATACTTAGATATCCATTATCTGCAGTGCCAGTCAAGTTGAAACAATTTACCTTTGACACCATGTTCATGCCCATAGCATCACCAGTGGTTGCTACAAATCTGATGAACAACAAGCGACCAGCAACCACTCCTTTCACAGACTGTAATCTTGCAAACCTACAACAAATTTAGCATATTGTGGTCAGAAGAAATACTACATATATTAGACCTTTGTCTGGAGAATTGTGGCTACAATGAAACCTGTATTAAGTAAACCCCACATTAATTGGACACCCTCTATTAAGTGGAAACCAGCTTAAGTTCCAAAATTTTCTTCCCACATTTACTGTAACATAAACCTGCATTCAGCAGACACCTCTATTAAACGGATGCAGACACCAATATTAAGCCATTTTGTTGCACAAAACCTGCAATAAGCGGACACTTCAAGGGCTCATTTTACTTCTAAAGGTTCAGCTGAGACTCCTTAACATTACTCAGTGATATTGTTTCAAAGGTAAGTGATTATTCCAGATTGGTGCCTTGATTGACTGGAAATTGTACTATGAGCAGTATCAGCTAGTCTTTGATCATACACTGTGTTACCCTGTGTTACAAAAGGGTTAATAATTAACAATTATTGAACAACATACTAGAACCTCTTTTGAGCAGACACCATGTTAAGCGGACACTAGTGAGGGTCTCAAGGCTGTCTGCTTAATACAGGTTTCACTGTAGTTGGAAATAGTATAAAAATATTCTCAGTTTCAACTGCTGGACTAACCTGCTTGTGCTGTCAAACACCTGTTTGATTTCCATAAAATTCTTCTCCTCTTCTAACCACATTTTCACATCACTGTGAAAGTAAAATTCAACTTCAGATTGTAACCTTCCCATGAAATTTTAAAAAATTCTACCTTGAACAGGGTGCTAAACATGCACTGAAGATTTACCTGGCAAGTAATGCTGAAGGAAATCTTACAACAGGTCCTCGTGTCATGCCATCACCAAACACAGAGCTTCTTACACCACCACTCAGCTGCAAGAACACATGAATCACTAAGAAAAAGTTAAATCCTTAGGAATACTACTACTCCCTAGAGTACAAGATGCAAGTGTACACTGTAAATTCTAAAACCTTATGTAAGCTGAATTCTTATCTACTTAGAAACATGCATCCTAATTCCTTAGAGCCCCAAATCAACCCTTTTGCTGTCCAGTTAAAAAGTGATATTTGACTTTAAAATATTTCTTCTACAGACAAAACGTCGAAATATGAAGAACTTTTCTACATTATAAACATGTATATTTTATGGATTAATGAAGACAAATGTACCAGGAGAGCTCGGCATCCTCGATTCGTACTTGCTACAAGACATCCTTCTGTGGTTGCCATGGGAACATGATAGTTTTCACCATTAAGCAAAAGAGGTCCAGCAACACCCACAGGAACAGGCATGTAACCAATGACATTTTCACAACAAGCTCCCACAACCTGAAATACAAATCAGCATGGATAAAAGTTGGTCAAAATACATAATTGTTTCTATTACTGCTGTAAACAATCTACAGGACATTTTGTAAGCTGGTGACAGTACTTACATCAGAGTAATTGTAGTGATCACAAGGAAGATCAACTAAATCTGCAGCAGCTGGAAGTTTCTTTGATACCACGTTCCTCCTGAGAAATCCCATAAATATATATATATTAACATCGAAAGCTACAAGGTGGCATCTCCATCCCCCACTTTCTTCTTGCTACTTATATCATTCTTTTTTGAGGGTTTTTTGCCATAATTTCTACATGGTTTTCCCAAACATCTCAGCATATAATATTAGAAACCAAAAACTACCAAGGCAATTTCAGCTTCATGTACATGTACTTGGGTTTTGGACCAACAATTCATTATAAAAAAAAACCCGGCATAATGTGGTAAACAAAATCAAAAAGGTTCATAAATAAAATTAACATTTCAACTTTAGTTAATAAAACCAAAAATGATACAATACTTTAAAAGATAAGCAAATAGAGTCTTCTTTTTCTTATTAACAAGTATTGTCTCATCTAGAGCAATGAAGTTGCTGATGCTATCTGTTTATGTCCAATCTACATGTTAAAAATGGCTGTGACATCAAACATAAGAATCTTTACCTGATCTTTACTGCCCTTGCTGGATCTTTTAAAACCTTTTCCAGCTGATGCCCAGGAATGGCTTTAGATTCAACCAACATCTGTATTTCCTTATCACTCAAGCTAAACACTCCATCCTGGAAAGTAATGAATCAGGGGCAATAAATTTTAAAACTGTTTTATTACTAACCTTAAGGTTTTTTAAAATCTAAGGTTACATACATCTTATAATAAGACATTTATTCATTCCCTAAAATAATATTCCACATTATAAAGGAAAAGTAAGGTACAACATACTGATTGCTTCAACATCAGCTTGCACTCTTCTAAGCTCCGTTCTTGGTGGACTGCTGGTGGACTGCTGTCTGCTCTTATGAGCCCTTCAGGATGTTGATTATCATCACTCATTTGGCAATCATTAGCACGGTCACCTTCGCTTACTGTTCTTCTTCTATCTGACACCTTCATTCTCACATCAACACCACTGGAGTCTTTTTCAAATGCTTCATCAACTGACTCTATTCTTGGCAGACGACCGAAATCAGACCTTGGTCTAGTAATCTTTTTTGAAGCCATGCTTTTTGCACTCCCATTTTTAAGGAATAGAGCCGAACTTGGTCCTTGTTTGTTTTTCTCTTGGCTTGAGCAGGCTTGTTCAGATCCTTCAACTTGGTCAGTGACTCCCACAGTAAAGGGTGCTTTGTGACCTAAGGATGTCAGTTTTTGCTTGTGCTCAACATGATCATAAATTCTGTCCTCATTGTCCATTAACAAGTATCTAACAGCTAGGCCAAGAGCAAAGACTACCACTACAATCTGAAAGAAAATGTCACAAGACAATCACACAACTGATCAAAATAATCATGACAAATAACAAAGAAAGAGAAATGAAAAAACTTGAAAACTAGAGCTTTTTGCATACATTATTTCTCAAAAACAAAGTGCAAATCAACAAAAACAATTACACAATGATTCAAACAAGTCAGTCTGCCAATTATTAGCTTGATCTTGCAAAAAATAAAATCGGCCAAAAAAATCGATATACACCCTTTTTGCACGGAAGCTGTCAATTAGAATACCTCACCTGTTCAGTATTTCCCTCCAAAAACCTAAAAAAAAAAAAAAAATTCAAAACAAGATCTTGAGATTGCTATGCAAACAGGGTGTCATCAGAAATCAAAAAAGGAGGGAGAAGGGGGGGGGGGGGAACTTTATATATAAAGTAGTTGTTGCCAATGTACAATCCTTTACCTTTTAAACCCACTTTCCTCAAACGAAGCATCATGAACACTTTCAGGGCTGTCACCTTTAACCATTAACCATCGGTGCACATGAATTAACATCAGACCTGTGGACTAGTATCAAAAGCGATAAAATTACTCTTTATGACCTCACCACTGGGCTAAATTTGTTGACTTGTTTGTAAAGTACAGTATCAGTCTGTATAAATCCCAACATCAACAAAAATTACTAAAGGAGCTATGATGCATCTTGAAAACAGTAGCCTAAATGTTTCAAGCTTGTCTTTAAACGTTTGTTTCTTTCTTACCCTACTAAACTTTTATTCAAAAGGTGCCCCAATTTGAAGGTAACTTTGTAAATGTAAAAGAATTACTCAGTCCATAAATAAACCATGACATTGTCACAGCAATTTTTCTTGGACAATTCAGTCCAAGGGGGATAGGTGCAATGAGGTTAACCCTATGTGAAGCACCAATCTGTGACACAAGGCCAGACCACAAAACTGGGAACTACTTGCCTACTCTTTTCGCAAAGTGTATGGGTTCTTTAACATCCCCTGCTAACGATGTAGCACTGAAGATGCAGGAGATGGGGCCTACGATTTATAGTCTTTATTTGAGAAGACTTGAACATCTAACCATTTTCAGATATAATAATTTACAAAGGCAGCACACACTCCTCAGTTATTTTAAGACCCTTAGTAATGACGTAGTCCCTTTAATTTCATCCTTACAAAATGCATAGACTTTCTGGCTGGAGTGACTTTTAGAAAGGTCATTGGAAAAAAATAATTAAAATTCAAACTAAGAAAAGAATACTTCATTACAGCACTACATAACTACTTTTATAAAACTAACATTAAGAAAACAACAACAAAAGAGAATTCCTATTTTGACCGCTGGTCTAAAGAGAATGGACAAGAAATATGATTGATACCATAATAAGCTTGACACCCTGCACCACAGGGTTGGGTTCAAGTTCATCCACTGGGACATCTGTACTCTCTAATTGCCACCTTGGTCTACTGTGACCCTGTCCTGTGCACAGCTGTAAAACGCAAAAGATTGCAGTTAGAAATTACTGCTCCCAGGTGTTCTTAAAAAAACGTACTGTTCTTTCGAAAAACAAGATAGAAAAGCTAGAAACATGAAGAAAATGTGTCATGCAGGTCACAGAATGACATTCACTTGCATATGGAGTTCTAAATTTAAACAGAAAACTACAAATACCTCTAAAAACAATGATAGACAGGCTGGAAAGAAGGTCATGAAGATCACATAATGGGTAACCAGAGACAAACAGCCAAACTGACAAATGGTCTCCAACTCCATGACTCCTGCAGAAAAAAAAAAAACAATCAGTAACCACAACCAAAAAAGGAAAGATGAAAGAAGTTTGAACAAACTAAATATCAAAATTCATATTGGAAAGTACAAACCTGAAAGGGTTCCAATCCCAATAACCAAAGTTCCCACAAGAGTATTAAGAGTGACAGCTGGACCCAAGGAAGCAATACTCTCAGCTATCCTGCTAGGCACTGCATCCTAACAACACATCATAACATGATCTTAGCACGTCTTACTAGCATATACTTTAATAGTAATTATATAATGAAATTGCAAGTCAATGCATGTTTAAGAAGAAAGTTATCAAAGTTAAAAAGACAGTTACTGAAGTGGCATGACCTGCAAATAGCAGGCACATGCTCAGAGACATTTTGAATTTCAGTTAAACGTATATTTATCACGTCTATGAGCTAAGTTGCTCATACAATTATTGTGTAGAGAGTTTATGGTTTTTCGAACAGAAGGTTTGTGTCATTTAGAGATTACCGTGTTACCATTTTTGGAAGCGTTTTCGGCCTGATTGACAAAGAGTTCTGAGTCTACTGCTTATGAACAATACAATTTAATAAACCTTGTTCCACGTTATTTACATGTATACACCAACCAAATCAAACTTTTACAGGCAGGTATAAAAAGGTGGTTGTAGTTCATTTAATATTTAATGAAACAGATACAATATTTGTGCAAAACAACTGGCAAAAAAGTACAAGTTTTATCCAACACCAACAAGCAGTGATGTATACTCACACATGTTGGAGACTGAAGAGTGTGTCTCACTAATGAGCTCGCTGTATTGAAGTCACTCAGAAGAAAAAAATATGGTAAAGCTTCCCTGAAACACAAAGAAGAATAACAAGACAAACCTAATAAGATATCAATCTGTAGATAATCTGTCTCAGCCAAATGGCACAGGGGTGTTTTGGTCTACCTGGTTAGAAGTCTCGTATTTATAAAGATGGGCACAAGAAAGGATCTTGTTAAAACAAATTGTACATATTTACAAAAATGTCATAAACTTGGCTGTGATGGATAATACAATGTACATCTGTGAGTACAAAAATTTATATCTAACAAATTATAGACCCTTTTCATAAATGACTGCCAATTTAAAATTCTTTTGTATACATTTAAATTAGCCTTACTAAACTCGTTTGGGAGTAAAAATTCCTTTGAATTATCAACTCAAAAACTAGGTCAGTCGGGCTAATTTTAATACTTACAAAAGAATTTATAATTGGCAGCCATTTATGAAAAGGGTCTATACCCCTATTCATGTGTATGGTTATGGGTCTCAGTATTAAGACAGGCAGCAGACAGAGAATTTCTCAGGGCAAGCTGTCTGCTTTTTTGCATGTTAAACAATAAACTGAGGGCTTATTGTGTCTGATAGTTCATCTTGTTTTATAATAGACCTAATTATACAACACATGCCTAATAAACATATGAACATTATTTTATTTATTTGGACTGATTATGTATTCAAAAGAATTCCACGTTTTCCCTAAAGGACCAGTGAGTGTAAAACTGATCCTCAAAAGACAAGACGTTGTTAGGTTTGGCACATATGTTAGGGATTTAAATTAATAATATACACATTCCCTGGTTTTGCATGTAAGAGTCAACTATGACTTAAATCTAGAGCCTCAAAAATTTGGTAACCATATTCCAATACTCAGTTCCAGTCATATTCCTCACCTTACAATCCAAAAATCTCTGCCATATAAATTGGCAACAATAGAGCTGAAAACTACACAGGAAAAGATAGCAAACACAGACACAAATCCTGAAAGTAGAGTAAAGAAAGATGCATATTTTAGATCAGAATACCAGTAAAACATTTTGATTGTTGTTAATAATGAAATCCCAGGAACATCGATAAATTTATAAAATAACTTTAGACTAGAATGTACTAGTCAGTCCATCAACAGAGAGAAAAACATGGACACATTTTGGCAATTAATGAGCATTGTACCTGTTTACAGGACAAAGAGCAGCTTGTTAGATGTTTAGCATGTGCAACATATTGACTTTATTAGCCAGTGAAGGAAATCATTTCCTTCACTAGCTAATAATTTAATAATTTGATCAGAAAATAATTATCTCACCTAATATATATGAAGATCCTTGATGGATAAGCTTTTTACATTGAAGATAAATACAAACAAGTGCAAAGAAGTAGCTTGTAGGACCAACATGTAAGCCAGCTGGTAAAGATATCTGGTAAGGAAGACAAATGGAATTATTACAGTAAAATCTATCTTTCTTGATATTTCATTTTAACCTATTATCCATTCTTGCTTCTTTTTTGAATGTTGTGACTTCTCAAACCACACAAATGTCATGATTATATATAAATACACATTTACAATTGCACACTAAGTATTAAGGAGGTGAAAGATAAGCTGACCAGCAGTATGAAACACTTGACCCAACACAGACTTAAACTAAAACTGACTGTTGTACAAGTTATAATACACAAACATACAATATCATAATTTGTGTATACATATACTCAGATGGTCAAGTAGTTGGTCAAGTAGTCAGGCAATACCAGTCAGGCTGTATTGGGTTAACAGAATCAATGTTTAAATTTATATACTGAGCCATGTTTTCTGGCAAGAGTTAACACTAATCTGGACCCACTGATGTTAAATGTCAATTTCCTTTGTTTTTCCTGTGGTAATTATTAGTGAGTCTGATTATATAACTTTCACAGAGAGTTCAGCTGAATGCTAGCTGTGATAAGAACTCATTAATCCTTATATGCCTGTCAACTGCTCTAATCCAAAATGGCATTTAATTTACCAAGTTGATAATAAACTGAGCATAAACATCTCCACCTTGTGGTTGTATATATAAATTTAACTTTCCGTGTCAGCTTAGTGTAGAATGCCAATATGCTTTTGAGTGTGGTTTTAGAAGTCTTTGCCTTGTATGGTTAATGACTACGTTTGCAAATGTAATTCCGACAAAAATATTTGGGCGGAAGAAAGGCTGTTTACCCTAATTAACTGAAATAATCACTTTCTCTGGTTAAGACATAATACACAACTTTGTGGGGGTGCGTTTAGTGTTTACAATTACACCTTGCACGAAGTATTTCCGTCGACAAGTCTGTAAACTTCACCGCAAACGGGATTAGTCATTAGAATACATTCGCGCTATTCTAAATATTTCCGAAGGAATTACGTCTATTTAGGAAAATTTCCTGCTTCAGAGAAACAGAACTAGCTTGTTTAAGATGATACACTTTCATGAAAAAACTATAAATTAACTCAAGCCTTTAAAATGTCATCGACAACCAGAATTCCTTTATCCTGGCTAGTGAACTAAATTCCAATTAAAAACGCGTTTCGCAGATCCGTCCAGGATCTTGGGTACTGGTATTTTATAACATGATAAAACAGCTTACTAAGGACTTCAGTACGGGTAAATCGAAGTCAAGAACTTTCCCCATGAACATCACTGACCTTTTCGCCGGAACTTTCGTTCTGTGCACTTGTGGAGTGTGTTGCATCGTAGATATTCAAACTTAACAAACAAACAGTTCCAGTAATACAAACCAACAACACTTCAACCGGACGGCAAGAACATTGCCTTCCATGGTTGTAAAAAAGACTGTAAATACCACCGTGCGACATGGCAAAGTTTGACACGTATAAAATTCGAAAGCCGAAGAAAAATCTTACTCCCTGCTTTCTTGCATGATAATTTATGTGACAGGCGACGTGTGCCTGGTTGCTAAGCCAAATGACGCAACAGCTGAGGGGGGTGGGGGTAATCCCCTCCTGCTATTTATAGCGCTGATCCGAAAAATCTAGGAAGAATGAAAATATGTCTAGTATTGAACTTGAATATGTTTTCGTTAAAAAGTGCAAGACTTTCTGATATACCTATTTTATTCTATTCTATAAAGCCCGGTCTTCACTGGTCTTCACTAGCAGGGCACGCATAAGCCTAAAATTATGCATAAGCCTAAAAGAAGCTTATACCCTAGTGGGACAGCCGCGACATAAACGTTAGCATAAGAATATCTAAACCCTTGCGCCCTTATGCTTATGCTTATGATGTTGAAAGATGAGAAGACCGAGAAGACGCTGACAAAAGTCACGTGACAAAATCAGACGTCGCTGGACAAGCATTCTGGGATCTATTCCCACAGTGCTTAGCAAGCATCCAGAACGCGTGCACCAGGTGTTTTTGAGAGGAACGGAAGGAGTGAATTTGGTGAGTAAAACTTTGCTTATTTCCCCTTTTGAACGGACCTTGCTGAAAAAGAATAGCTTGAAAAGGTCAACTGAATACTTGTGCCGGCTTTAGAGGTATAAAAGTGACTGGCTTCCGAGCTAAAATGTTGTAAATTGCATCTGAAAATTCTCACGCATGCATCCACACAACTGGTGTGTACGCCGAATTAAAAATCGGTCATAATCGCTTTGGAAAACTACATTTTCTCTTTCTTCAACGCATTTCTTGTGCCTCCCGTAAACTTTAAATGGCGATCAATTCGAAATGAAAACACCTGAAGAGCAAGACAACACTTGCTTTCGTCTTTGAAACTAGCTACAGTACCATTACAAGCATGTAAGCTTGTAAGCTTATTATTTAGTCGTACGTCTCTTTCAAATCTAAAATTTTCCGCCCATGTTCTCTTACAAACAATCGATATGCCAAGAAATAATGTTAAGTTACCATTTTTAGCTGCTTTCATTGCCTTTAAACTTACCAGTAAAGTGGAAGAAATTGAATTATTAGAAGATATTTTGTTCTTGAGATTACTGTGCAACAATGCACAAACGTCATACAATTCCCACTTCATTACCAGCCTTGAGACCAAAATTGCAAGATTCCATAATGTGGAAGAAAATACTGCAAAGTTTTGTGTAGTCTGTGGGCTCGAAAAAAGTGCCATCCTGTCATGTGGGACGAGTACACTGTAGATTCTCCTGCTGGGCAAGTAACTTTTCACTCTCTTTTGCCTGATGGGCAAGGGATCAGGCAAGTGGTCTGCCAACTAAATTGTTAAAAGAGTGAACTAAGACTTGTCCAGGGCAAGCAAAATTTTAAAGCTACTTGTTCCAAGGGCAAGCTGGGACTCTTTTTTTTTGAGTCCTGAGTCTCCTTCGCAGCTGTTATTTGGCTTACAATGTTAAGTCATTTTGGTGCTCTGTTATGGTATCTATATTTATCACATAAAATTAGTGGGACAATTTCCAAAATTTGGTAGAATGATGGGCAGTTATTTCGAGCACAGATTAAGATCCATTTGACATTTCTGAGACTGTGGTCATGATAGAGACATCTACTGATCTTGATTGGTGCAGTTGGCAAATATCCAATTGTTTTAAATGTATAGCAAAGACCTTACTGTATTCAGTTGTCACGTAGCCAAATGCTCGAACAAGTTCAAATACAGCTGAGTTTTTAAACATAAACTTGTCTTGAGCAAGATATACATTGTAACATCCATCATCTGATGAGCATGGAACACAGAGAAACCTTGAGTCCCTGACAGGACATACTTGTATGGTCTCACACCCATGACAAGATAATTACATGTAAATCTTTCTTGGGTTATTACTTTTTGGAATTACATTTGATGGTCAATAGTATTGTATGTTCTTTGTAACCTGCTATAACTTTTTACTTTTATTGTGTTTTGTCTATTGGCAAACCCTTGTCTTATGGTGTGTCTTACAGGAAAACAGTTATTGCCTAAAGTGTACTTTTTCATTCGTCATGGAACAACATGGAGGTGACCAAGGTAATTCTACTTATCTACTATATTTAATATATGTCACTTATGTTGTACAGTTCTACATGTATGATAAAGTTGAATGAAAGCATCAAGTGTGTTCAGTTCCGGATGTCTGCTTGAAAAATGTATTTTTTTTCTAAAACTTTCACCACAGTTTGATTTATCAGATATGTAAAAACATTCTTTTTGGGGCGGGGGGGGGGGGGGGGGGTCACCAAAATTGCACTGGAAACAAGATGTTTGAAAGACAGTCCTAATTCTGAAAAATTGAATTTCATTACTGAAATGGCTCCAATGTCTGTAAGCCTAGAGGTAGCACAAATATATCCCTAAAGGTGCAACCTTTTTTTTCTGGGCTTGGGCTTGGTGCAGAGTTCTTTTGATTCAATGATTATATGGTCATACATGTATGTTCCAGACAGCATTTTCGAAGAAACATTCCAGGGTTATGAAAAGTGATAACTTGTTATCTGGCTCTCTTTGATTATTGTTGTTTTTATTTTTGTCCAATACAGGGATGGGTATAAAGAGACCAGCAGAGGAGGACTTCAATAGCAATGTTCATGCCAAGAGGGCAAAGGATGAGGAAGATGGTTCTGGCCAACAAGCAACACTTCGATTTCTTCTCGAAAGCAAGGTCAGAACTCTTGAAAGTATTCAAAGACTAATACAATACCGGGACTACCGGTAGTAGATTGAACAGTGACCAATAAACCATGAATGTAGTAATACTACCTCATCATATATTTTGGTGGAGTGTTTCCCTATTTCTGTTATGTTTGATCTTTGTCAGACATGACTGTCAAATCACATGCTAACTGCCAAACCAGTTTGGTTTTTGCTTTAGTTTGGTTCAGATTTTGATGGTAATTATGAGACCAGAGGAAATAAGTTTGCAAATTAAAACAGTTTAAAACTACAAACAAATTTTAATTGTATTGTGTATTTCTGTCTGTTTCAAGTTACATACTAAGTGAATCTCACCATTTATAGTTTCATTAATGCTACCATTTATTTTTGTTTTGGTGTTATAGGATGCTGGTGGCATTATTGGCAAGGTAATGTTAATTTGAGTCATAGGAAGATTACACAGTATTGTCAAAAGCAGTTTATATTCTGATGGTGATTTTGCTGTTGTTGTTGGTCAATAAAAATCACCATGTGGTATACTGTATGTTGTGATAATGATGTAGTCACACAGTAAATTAATACAAATTTGAATTAAGATGATCTGTGTTTGTACATTTTAATTTCATCCTGTGCATCAGCTTGTCAGTAGAGTGTTGTACAGGATTGCATGCCTTAGTTAATAAGTTTACATTCCATGTTGTTGTTCCAGTTGTTGATCACAACATCCCATTTTTGTTTGCCAGAAAAGTAACTTTTACTGTAAACTGTTTTCTTTTTTTTTTTTTCAGGGAGGTCAAAATGTGAAAAGATTACGGAGTGAGGTATGAAGTAATAGCCTTTTTATTTAACTTACATGATATGCAGAGTATTTCAACATAGTTTGTGCTGAAAGAGATTTTCCTTGTGAAATTGATTTACCGATTAATGAATAAAACTAGGATTAGTTAGAGTTAAGGATAAGTTACATTATCCATTTCTTCCATTTCATTGTCATCACTGTGTGTAACTATCAAGATAAGCAACAATTTTGTCACATCTGTCCATAATGATATTGATAAACATATATCAAATTAATTATTTTATGCAAAGGAATGAACATTGACAGAAATATTCTAGAATGATGACTTTTACTTGTGGATACAAAATCTTAGAGATGATATCATCTGTTAGTCCACTTCATTCCAGTGTTTCTTTGAATGTATCTGTTATTGAATTGCAACATTTTAGGTTACAACACTGTCATTTCCCAGACTTTTGAAATGCGTGCTGTTAACTCCTTCCTTTCCCTTGTAGTTTATCCGGCTAATCAAGTACCTTTGTAGTTGTCAGATGCTCTGTTCTGCCTCTTGGAATAATAGTTTATCCCTGCTAAGTTGTTGTTTTTTCTCTTGTTATTCCCTCTTTGCTCCCATCCCTTGCTACCCGATCCCAATTGCCCAACTGTCTGTCCGTCCATCCACCTGCCTGCCCCGTGTTGGTCCCTGTCGTGATCTCACCCAAGTACAAAGCAGTGGTCAATGTCCCGGATACCAATTCCCCTGAGCGGTATGTCCCATGGTTCACGTTAATGTGTGTCCTGCCCGTCCCTAACGTTACACTGCATGTCATTACAGTGTAATGCTGTAATAATTTAAGGGATTGATTCTTGTCATAAATTGACATAACTTCAAAGTTAATTTCAAGTTGTGTTACCAACTAGTATTTATTGTTGTTGAGTGTCATAGATGTATGTTTTGGTAGATTTTGTGTCTTTGTAATGCTGTGCATAAAATTAACCATTTTAAACCCTGTGTAAGAAATACTTAGCATGAACTGATTATTGCGGAACTGTTCACAGTTTGGCTTGAAATGTTTTAAGAAAATCAAAGATCTGACAAACCAGAAGTCTACATAGTCTTCCACCAGAGATGTCGCTAATTTTATAAATTGTCTGTTAACATACCTTATCTTCTGCAAATTAGTCATATCTAGACTTGTTGTCAAAAATTTGCCTTAGGTAACACAGTGTGCATGAAATTGTATTATTAAGTCTTTGTCACCATGTGTATATTCTCATGTAGGTATTTAATTGTTTTCAGTGTTTTGACAATCACTGCTTTCCTGGAAGATGCAATAAGGATTTTCGAAGAGTGCTTACCAAAGATTGGCGAGGTAAAGACATGTATACAATGTATGCTTTCTCTTACCTTCGTGGTTTTCTTCTTAAGGAGAACAGAAGGCTTCATGCAAAATCATTTTGTTTTGGTCACAGATTATGCACCACTGTTATCTTTTCCCTGCATTGATTTTTCTTAAACTATCAGCCTTCGTGTGGTTCTGCAAGTAATGGATACCAAGCACAATTTTTAGTTAAATTAAATGCCCTCAGTGTGGTTGATACAGTTTGCTTTATTTTACGATTTTAGCGTCAAACCCAAAATCCAAATGGCAAGGAAATCCAGATGCTTGTCCAACGAAGTCAGGTTGGGAGTGTGATTGGACGTGGTGGATATAAGATCAAGGAAACAAGAGAGGTACTAACAGAGAGTGTGACTTGCATGAATATTGAGCTGAAGTCATTGTACAGGGATATTTTGACCGATGACCAATTCAGCAGTTTCAATAGCCTGTAGAAACAAAAATAAATGGAACATATTGAGTTTTTGGTTTGGACAATATAATACTTTTTACATGCATATAGGCTGTCAGATTTTTGCTTGTTCAGACTTGGTGTGTGGTATGTTCTTATTTAGATGAAATTGCTGTGCCTCTTAACAGGTGAACTCTGAAATTCAAAATCTACGGTAATTAATATTATTAGTGATTGCATTTTTGGCTGCCATCAATCATATAAATACAACGATAACTGACCAACCTTAAAAAAAATAAGAAACAAAAAAATGGATTGAAATGTACCAGTCACACCCCACGGACATGACCTTTTGAACCTGTTGAAGTAAACTTCTGTTTCATGAGAGGTCAACTAAGATGTCAGACAACAATCTGCAAACTGCTGATTGAGCAGAGTTTGTGCATTACTGAAATGAAATACTGAAAGTTTGAGGGTGAAAATCATTACAAACATACATTTACTGCATATGACCTTGTTTCATTATAAGGATTTAAGCACAGCAAAAAAATTACAAGAATGTTAACGCAATTGTTTTTGGGACTGAGTTTTCTTATTTTGTGCTAGAATTTACTGATTCTTATGATTCTCTTCACTTTGGTTTTTTTATAGCAAACTGGAGCGCAAATTAAGGTGAGAACTTGTTCTGTACAAAAGTGCACAATAAACATTAGAGAAATTGAAGAAATTATTAAACTATTTAAGCAAATTCCATAGTGTTATAGCATGAAACAACTTCATTTCATTATTTTTAGGTTTTTGCTGATTGTTTACCAGGATCAACAGAAAGGATTGTTTCCATTCGTGGTGGGGTTTCTTTTGCTATATTGTTGTTTCATGTTAAAAACAGTTTTTCCTTGCCTATGCAAAATTTTTTAGTGGTTTACTTTGTCTGATGGTACTTTGTGGGATTATTTTGTACAGGTTCTGATGATGTGATAGTGGCTTGTGTTAGGGAAGTGATTGACCAACTGAATCAAGTAAGCATATCTAGCATGGAAAATGGTGGTATCAATTTAAATCCACACAGCAAAGACAGAATTCCTTTCTGTTCTAAGGAAACATCCTCCTGGTCAACTCAGAGAGGTTGTTGCCATCAGCATGGCAGAGGGGTTGAGTTTGGGATCGCTGTGGTACAATTTTTGCTAGTGTCAAGAGTGTATAGATTGTATACCCAGTACTGTGTTGCTGACTTTTCTTGATTAAGCTACCCAAGGCTTCTTTTACTCGACATTAATTATTTTGCTGTATTTGACCTATGAGTATGAGTTTTGTAATGATTTTAGAATATATTGCTTGGTTTCAAATTAGGTGGTACAAGGAATGGCAATTTACCTTTATAGCTACCTCTTTTTGAAAATGCATGTTATTTGGAGTCTGTCTAGTGTTTGATATTGTAGTTTTTAATTGTATTTCTTTGTTGCTTTGATTCCCATTTAGACACCATTAAAGGGGCCAGTGTCATTGTATGATCCATCGAGACCTAATGACTGGGATTATGGCGGAGGTTATGGAGGTGGTGGTGGTGGTGGACGAGGACGAAGTGGAGGAAGAGGTGGAGGGAGAGATGGAGGTGGCAGAGGCCGTGGTGGACGTGGAGGTCGTGGTGGAAGAGGGGGTGGCAATTTTGGTGGAGGTGATAACATGGGATTTGGAGGAAACTTCTCACAGGATTTTGTAAGTTTTATTCCTTGCTACACTTTCACAAAATTGCAGTTTCCAAAGAATCAAAAGTATAGTGGGCACTGAGTTCTCATTCCAAGAAATTGTCAAGTATCTAATAAATACCACAAAGTGGCTCAAGAGACAAGTAGTTAAACTGTAGGATTCAGGCATTGTTTTCATTTTTAATTTCAGGGTGGCGGTGCAAACATGGGAGGAGATATGGGAGGTAAAAATTGTTTCTCTGGCTTAAAAAATTGTTGCATTTGTGTGCTTATCCTTTTAGTGGATAGTATGGTATCATTCTGGTAGTTTTGGTGAGGAAGAAACCATTAAAACCTAAGATGCATATGCAAATTAGAGAAAACATGGTCAATACAATTTTTTAGTTTGTTTCTTCCTTATTTTTCTGTACGTGATAAACAGACAGTGATTTGTTTTCTGTTGATGGACGATACATTTACTGGTCCATCTTTTGTACCACTGCTGTGTGGTATCTCCTATTAAAGTATCTAAGATCTCAAATTCTGTAATGTAATCTTGCTGGAACTAAGTGGAGTTATAATAATGATAATCCTTGAGTTGTTATGTTTGTTTGACTGTAGGTCAGTGGAATCAGGGGGGAGCTGGGGCAGCACCTGGAGGAGAACAAACTTCAACTCAAGTTACCATCCCCAAAGATGTAAGTAATGTCATTGGACATGGCAGGATTTGGAGTTGGCATTAGACTGTTTGTTTCTTAATTGTTTATTTAACCCGTGAGTTCCTGTAGCAATAAGATTTGGTGTGACTAGGGTTCCTTGGACAGTGAATGGAAACACAGAATTCCAACTGGTGTGACTTTGGTTACTTTTTGACAAGTAGTTTGACAATTTTCTTTTCGACAACTTGAACTACATTTAATGAAACTTTGCAGACCTCATTGCATATAAAAAAAAACACAAATTGAACTCATGATTAAAGTATATGTTTTATTTACAATTGCAGTTGGCAGGATCCATTATTGGAAAAGGAGGTGAAAGAATTCGACAAATAAGGTAAGGCGTTGTTGCACTGCAGTGTTCCCATGCTAATACTTTAGTTGCAGCTCACTTGTTTTATCTTACAGACAACGTAGTGGTGCAAACATCAAGATCGATGATCCTCTTCCAGGCTCTAATGACAGGATCATTACCATCGGGGGCAACCAATCCCAGATTAATTTTGCTCAGTTTCTACTTCAACAAAGGTGAGTGTTGTTCTTCTAAGCTGAACATCTTCTAGAATACCTTGCTTAAGGACCTATGTAATGATACGTACTAAATTACTTTCAAATTGAAGGACACCTCAGAATGATAGTTTTCTAAGATAGGTAACACTGGAGAACTTTTAAGAATGAAAATAAATTAAGTTGGTTATGACTGAGAAAGATTAAGATTGAGTGCAAACAAAATTTGGCATTTGCACAACTTTGTACTTTAAATGAATTAACGTTTTACATTTTAACGTTTTGAATTAATATTGTAGACATAACTTATTTGATCAAATAAGCACCCTATCTCGAACAAGCAGCCCCTCTTTAATTAAGTGCCTCCCTTGAACATAAAATTTGAAGTAAAGCACCTCTCCTCAAATAGGCACGCCTCTTACACCCTCTCCTCCCTGCTAAAAACAGCAAGAATTTATAGGTATGGCTACACTAGGTTTACAAGGTGACTATCATCGACAACGATGAAGATGGAGATGACGAGTACCTTCAACATCAAGACTTTAGTACATGCTACGTCACAGAAAACAAACTGAGTCCTATTGATGTTGTTAAAATTAATAAGCACTGTCCGCCCCTCGATCGAGTGTCCCTTAGAACATACATTTGAAGTAAGCGCCCGGAGTACTTATTAGATCAAGTAAAGTACTGTTACTAAAAGCTGATTTCAAGTTGTATGATAAAAGTGTATCTAAGTAATAATTTGTTTTGTTTTACAGTGTACGACAGTATTCTGGCAAGAATTATTAGAAGCTGAACAGGGGAAATATGTTTGTCTTCACATGCAGTACAATGCACCCAAGACATCACATTATTTACCATCTCTATTAATTACAGCTCTTTTTCATGGGAAATCATGTTTTGTTTTAAGCGTTTTGGAAAGAGAAGACAATAGTTTAAAATTGTTTGTAAAATACTCCTTTTACTAGTTGGAAAGTACTTTTAAGAAAAAAACTACTTAAACTTGTACCTCATTTTATGTACACCAGTAAACGCCTTCACTGTACTCTACAGTACAGGGTAACATTCTTGAATCTTAAAAGTACTGTATCAACTTCAGGCATCAGTAACATTATGTAGAGGACTCTTATAAAAAGTTATAGAAAAAGGGAGATTTTTAACCAGTAGGATTTCCAAATTAATTTTCATTTCAGGACGCCAGATCATTATGTAACATAGTCAAGTGATTATTGAATTTTTGTGTGTTTTTTTTTAGCATTTTTTTTTTTGTCCCTTTTCTTTGTGTTAACGCTGGGCAGTGGCCTCTAAGATGTTACTTTATTGTGTCAAAAACTGGTCGTTTGCAGCAAACTTAATAAAGCTGGTCAGCTTTTAGGCTGTGTGCATTGATTTGTATTCAGTTTTGCTCCAAATGTGTTTGTCTTCACAATGCAGTACAGACACAAACTTGCACTTGAGGGTTGAGATGGCTCATTTAAAGGTCCAGGAAAGAAATATAGTCTAGTAACAACTGAAACAAGTTATCTATGCACTAATTTATAAAATAAAAATTTAAAAGGAGGAGGGTAGGGAGAAATTTTCATATATCCCATGATGCATCACTTCAAACCTCAATCGAACCTCTCCACTCCACCGCGGCCACCTTGGGGACAGGAAAGTGGCCGTTGAACAGAGATGGCCTCTATGGGAAGGAAGGGGTGTAACATGACACCTGTTTTTTGGGGGGTGTGCATCGTTTCTTATTCTTATTGCTTATTTCTTAGATGCTTATTTTCGCATGTTAACACTACGCAACACGATCAAAGTATATCGATAAAACAGAAATGGTAGGTAACGACGCGCGTCACGGATCAAGTTTGGTGTCTTTTTATAAGAAAAACAAGGGGGTTTTGAATACACCGTTCGTCGGTCAAGGTTATTTTGAGACGCGTTTCAGTGGTCGTTGCCGTAGTAGAGAGGTTAAGACCGTAAACTTCAGAAAGTAACGACCCTCGTTACTTTCGGAATTAGTAGCCTTCGGGGCTCGTTACTTTCGGGAGCTCGTTACTTTCGCGGGGAGAGCAAAACACGTTACATAAAGTTGATAGGACAGCTCTTTTTATGAACTAAGAGACGGAAATCCCTAAAAACAGTTCTTCCGTTCCATATTCAATCTGCGTTGGGGTGGGCTCTTCATCACTGTACCGTGTTGTCAGTAGTCAGCAGGAAGGTTTGTCAGATACCATAAACTGTTTGTAGCTATATTAGTCTGCGGTAACAATTTCTCAGTGCGATGGAGGAGTTTTAAATTTAAATGTAAAGAAACGTTCCTTTTAATATCCTGTCGAAAATAATATTAATTTAAATCAAAGTTTGCTATAGTACGTTCCTGTTACAGTGTGTACTAGTACTTCATTAAACTTCGATGGGTGGGTTTTGTTAAAAGTTGTGTTCATAACTGGCATGATCGATCATTCATGTCTTAAGAACTTTCTAGGCGGTTCAAATTTAATACATATTTCACATAGTCACCTGCATTCTTCACCCTCTATGAGTATATTACGAACTAACAAGGTGACCAGCTCCCAGATGGCTTGATAGCCTAGTTGGTAGAGCACTGCACCGGTTTCGCAGAGGTCAGGGGCGGGTTCGAATCCCGTTCAACTCTAATTTTTATTTCATTATCTTCGGGTGTTATTGCGGTGATCATTCATGTCTTAACGTCTTCCTCCGCAGTTCAAATTTAATATATTTCATCAAGAGATGACGGGTAAATTATCACAAAATGCAATTTCGTAAAGAGACAACACTAGCAAAATATGCAGCACTGATGTAGATGGAAAATCTGCTTCAACTCGCTGCAAATACTGTTACTGTCAACATTTGCAGACAACATGTACGATCTCTCTACTCAAGCGAAAGGTTTTCAAAAGAAGAAGGCTCTGTTAATACGCAGGGTTGTTCGTCAATGAAGTTCCATTTTTTGCAGTACTTAAAACTATTCGGGATGCCGGAGGCCAATGGGCCAAAGAGTTAAAATAAACTATAAAGCAGTTTTCGTTAAAACGATAATAAAAAAAAGCATTAGGCCTAAGAAAACAAGGGACGAGAAATCATACCTGTCTATCAATGTATCCGCCAGGGGCGTAGCTAGGCTTTAAGCCATTAAGCACGGGCTTAACAAGAATTTCTGTAAATAATTTTTTTTAGTAAACGTAGCCAAAAGGCCATATTTTCTTTTTCTTACTATTCACTAGGGAATCACCGCTATATGAAGGTTTTATTTTGAAAAACAAAATAATGACTTTCAGTCTTATACATGAAAAAATGCTTTAAGGCAATTAACAAAGCAGAACTTTAAAATAGTTTTGCGCGCGAAAATTTAGTTGATGTACTGTTGTTGTTGTTGTTGTTGTTGTTGTTGTTGTTGTTGTTGTTTTGTTGGACGTTGGCAAAATTTGATATATAATTTCCGCTGTACAATTTGGGCTTAACTGGAAAAAATGACAGGCTCGAGGGCCGAATGAAAATCAATGAGTTTAGGGGAAAAAAGGATAAATACTTTAAAATCTGAAGGAAAAGGAAAAGAAAAAGGAAACAATAAATTCCTGCGTGGCAGCGATAAGACAAGGAGAAACACAAAACACCAAAACAAGCAGTCGTTAACTGAGAACAAGAAAAAAGAAACAATAGTTCTTATTATAAATAAAAAACGGGCTGTATGCGGGATATTCCCCCGTGTCCTGCAGTCCATCGGGGGAAGGGTTATTCGACCCCCAGGCCATTTGAGAATAACCACTATAATAACATATGGTGATTCGAACCCGGACATCCCTGAATCCCATGGGCAGTGAGCAAAATTAGTGAAGTGTATACTATGCTAATCTAGGTATTCTGATTGACAGCTTATACGTACTCTGCTCGTTACATACAGGCTTGAATAACTTCCGCCGGCCCAATTTCCAGAACAAATCCAATTCTTTCGCCAGCAAGAATTCTACCAGCACAAAGTCGAATTGTTTAGCAGACACAGAAGGGAATTTGAGCAGAATTATGAAAGCTAACCGCCTGAGAAAACTAGTGGAACCAAGTTAAGGCTTACATGTAACTGATATAAGCTCTAGCTAACCGTATACAAATGTAGTCCTAACTTGACTCCACTGCTCTCTCTCGAGCGAATGTCCAGAGGTGTTATCTATAGTTTCCTCTGCCTGCGCCAGCGATGAATAATAATGATAATAATAATAATAATAATAATAGCAATAGCAATAGCAATAGCAATAGCAGTAGCAATAGCAATAGCAATAGCAATAGTAATAGTAATAGTAAAAGTAATAGCAATAGTAATAGCAATAGCAATAGCAATAGCAATAGTAATAGCAATAGCAATAGTAATAGCAATAGCAATAGCAATAGCAATAGTAATAGCAATAGCAATAGTAATAGCAATAGCAATAGCAATAGTAATAGTAATAGCAATAGCAATAGCAATAGCAATAGCAATAGTAATAGCAATAGCAATAGCAATAGCAATAGCAATAGTAATAGTAATAGTAATAGTAATAGCAATAGCAATAGCAATAGCAATAGTAATAGTAATAGCAATAGCAATAGCAATAGCAATAGCAATAGTAATAGTAATAGTAATAGTAATAGTAATAGCAATAGTAATAGCAATAGTAATAGTAATAGCAATAGTAATAGCAATAGTAATAGCAATAGCAATAGCAATAGCAATAGTAATAGCAATAGCAATAGTAATAGTAATAGTAATAGTAATAGCAATAGTAATAGCAATAGCAATAGCAATAGTAATAGCAATAGCAATAGTAATAGTAATAGCAATAGTAATAGCAATAGTAATAGCAATAGCAATAGCAATAGTAATAGTAATAGTAATAGTAATAGCAATAGTAATAGCAATAGCAATAGCAATAGCAATAGTAATAGCAATAGCAATAGCAATAGTAATAGCAATAGTAATAGTAATAGTAATAGTAATAGCAATAGCAATAGTAATAGTAATAGTAATAGTAATAGCAATAGTAATAGTAATAGCAATAGCAATAGCTATAGCAATAGCAATAGTAATAGCAATAGCAATAGCAATAGCAATAGTAATAGTAATAGTAATAGCAATAGTAATAGCAATAGCAATAGCAATAGCAATAGCAATAGCAATAGCAATAGTAATAGTAATAGCAATAGTAATAGCAATAGCAATAGCAATAGCAATAGTAATAGTAATAGCAATAGCAATAGCAATAGTAATAGCAATAGCAATAGTAATAGCAATAGCAATAGCAATAGTAATAGTAATAGTAATAGCAATAGTAATAGCAATAGTAATAGTAATAGCAATAGTAATAGCAATAGCAATAGCAATAGCAATAGTAATAGCAATAGCAATAGCAATAGTAATAGCAATAGCAATAGCAATAGTAATAGTAATAGCAATAGTAATAGCAATAGCAATAGTAATAGTAATAGTAATAGCAATAGCAATAGTAATAGCAATAGCAATAGCAATAGCAATAGTAATAGTAATAGTAATAGTAGTAATAGTAATAGTAATAGTAATAATAATAATAATAATAGATTTATATAGCGGTAAAATTATAAAATATTCTAAAGTGCTTTGCAATGTAAGATTAAGATTACAGTAAAAATATAAGAAAAATGTGTCTAAAAATAATACAATTTAAAAAACATATTATAAAACTATGGCATGCTATACGCTAATTTAAAAAAGTAAGTTTTTCACTTCGATTTAAAAACAGCCAGGGTTGGACTTAGTCTTATTTCACGAGGAAGTTTGTTCCAGAGAAAAGGTCCAGAGTGTGCAAAGGCGCGATCACCAAATGTCTTGTGTTTGGTTCTGGGAACAGCGAGAAGGTTATGGGCTTGGGAGCGCAGGCGATAAGTTGTGTTAGTCTTGAACGAGACTAATGATAAGAACTCTTCTACAAATGTCGCCCGCGTATTTTTCATATTTTTTCCATTTTTTAAACTCACCTAAGGTATCATTTATGCATTTGTGAATATATATATATATAAAAAATCGTTACCAGAACTCTCAGGCCAACAAAGGTGTCACAGCGTCAGGAGGATCAGTAAAGATTCCCAGTCCAAACCTCGCAGCATAAACGAACGTAGAAAGTTAAAAAATTGTGAGGACGGACAACTTCTGACGTAAAATATATAGTTTTTAAATTATCATCTGTAAATAAACACCGAGCGGGTATCCAGAGGCTGGACAATAAAAAGCGGTCTTCCATCCATCCTGGACACTTTGCACTATTTTGACCAAAGCGGCCGGGAACAATGAATTATGTAAAAACAGGTGTAACAAAAAAAAAAATGCGTTCTTAGTGAGGGTTACGTTTTGTAGTAAAAAATTAATTCACGGAAAAAGATTCCGGGACTCAAAGGAGGAAAGTTTTCATTGCTTTGTTATATTTCACTTAATCTCCTTTGTCTGGTATCCCTCCATTTCCAGGTAAACTACGAAAAAATACAAAATATATGAAAAAATTTACCACTAGGTGGTTATCATACAGTTGCACCCGCTATTTCAAACTCCAGGGAAAACAACCAATAGTTCGAAATAGCGGGAGTTCGAAATAGCCGATAGTAAATGACTTAAAGGCAAATCCGGAGGAAATGGTTTTCAGTTCGATATAACGGGGAATTCGAAATAACCGAGTTCAAATCAGCGGTGTCCCTACGCCGGAGGAATTTCAAAACGCAGCTTTATTTCTACGGTTAGGCCTACCGTCCACACCAATTCGTCACGAAAACGAAGCTTTTCGAAAACGCTCTTCAAACCGGAGGAGTTTGAAAACGCCCGCCCTTCGAGTCCTTTTCGTATTCGTGTGAACGGAAAACATCCCAAAACATTTTTGGAAAACGGAACTTTAAGTTTCGAAAACGATGGCGTCATGTGATTTCCCTGAACAAGTTTTCCTCAAACACAAATCCAAAATGACCGGTGATTGTTACGTTTTTTAATTTCTCCGGCGTAGTGTGGACGGAAGATATATATTTGATGCGTTTTTGGGGTGAAAGTCGCCGTAGGCGAATTAGCTACGCGGCGCTGACAAATTAGGTACCAGTTTCCCGCGAGAACGCGCCAAAAATTATGTAGCACGTGACCTCACGAATTTCGCCAAAACGCATGTATTGTGTCCTGCATGTCTGGTGCAGCGGCAAAAGTCTTCGTTTCTAATTTCCAGCAAAATTATAGGTAAGTTTGGCTTCTTGTTCGTCGATTTTTAAACAAGAATGGATTGTTCAACGACGAGTTTACGTATTTTTCATGGATCTTGGGTTTTACGGCCGCGAGGCGAAGGAATATTGTTGCATTTTTTCCGTACACCCAGGGTTTATTCCACGCAGGAAACACGTATATGGACCTATCTTTCACCAATTGTTTCACCCTTCCTAGAATATGAAGCTATGAAGTTTATACTGTCGATTTGCTTATGTGCCTTAAACGTGGAAGTCTGTGGGGAGGAGCAAAGAAACGAAAGTTTGCCTACAGTGATCGGCACATGTTCGAGAAAAATGCCAATGCAATGGGACTCATAAGTTGTTCTTTGTGGATGTTTGGGGCGAAATTCCTACTTTAAAGAGTATGGCTACCCCTTTCGTTGAAATGCAAATGCATTTCGGTGAACTGGTCGGTTTGATTGTGTTTTAATCGTCTGGAAAGTCGAAATTTTCGTTCGTGTTTCATCTTGGTAGACTGTGCTCATCTTGTTTGGTAGTCATCACCATTTTGGATTTGTGACTCAATCCTAGTTCGTTGTCATTTTCTGTGGACTACACGCCTTCTCTGTCTTGTTAATTTCGATCCGTTGAAAGTAAAATAATAGCCTTACTTAATCAGGGGAAGCAAAATAAATTTGAGGGACTGCTTTATCGCGAGTAATAAGGTGAACTGTTAAATATGCATTTGACGTATGCGAGCACTTCCGTTCTTTCAAGTTTCGCTAAACGGGCAGAACTTTGGCCGTGTGGCCTTAAAATTAATGTGTAATATGCTGTGAACTTCCTCATTTGATATATCTTTATTTAACTTTATTTTACAGGAAAGTTGTACATACTTTGTATATACTGTACAGATAGGGAACTAGCAAAATGAAAGGAGGAACAGCGGTACAAACATCACAGACCAAACACACAGACAGTATGACTACAAAAAAGGTAACTATTACCTGGTTCTTTAATTCACATGAATTAATCCTGGCTATTTCACTAAGATAGAGTTAATCTATATTGAAATCCATTCTCCATGGTGGTGGCATGTTATTGCATTTATAAGCTTACATTTAAACTTGTAGTTTTATAAATTGAGTTCACTACACTTCACTAATAACTTAAGAGAATATAAATTGATTGTAAGCTATGCAATGCAGAAAAGAAGCCATCAAGGGGTGATTTAAATAAACCTCCATGCTAAGTACGTCAAAGCCCTAAGATTTAGTCCATTAAAGTAAACAAAACAGACAATATCAACCACTTGTCTCATTCTTCCCAGTAATTAAGGATTAATTGATTCAAAATACTGACATTAGGTAGCCAAATACCCTACCTTTTTCTTAAATCAGTTGTGCCAGTCACATCAAGTTCTAAATTTGTACTGAAAAAGATAATCTGACTGCAGGAAAATTCATAATATAATATTTTCTAAAAATATAACATATGTATCTGTACTATATACAGCCTGGCTTAATTCTTGATATCCCTAAGAAGTACCATGGAAAATAGTGTCATGGGTATGTTCAGGGTATGAATGTAATGGTGCTTTGGCATTTTGCAGCCTACTGCGGAACAAATCAGATATGCCCAGCTTTTAAATACAGAGGATGCCAAAGTAATGAGAGAGAAGATCAAGCAGGTAATATTTAATCTGATAGAGATTCGACAAATGTTGCACAATAGTATGTATTCCACAGATAAATGTCAAAAATATAGTTTCTGATGACTGAGTAACTTGGAAATGAATAAGCCAGAAATTAATATTCTGACAGCATTTTCTAGTGTAGAACATGTCCTAATCTGACTCTTTAGACAAAGATTGCAAAATTAATCACCTGCATGTACACCAGCATTAAAACTGCCTATTATAAAACTTTGTGGCAACCCTGATTACCATCAGTATCTGTGTTGTCCATCTGTTCCGTTTAAAACTTTTCTGACCTTGAATGTAAGCCTCGGGCATTTGCAAATATTAAGTCCTTAGGTATTGGAATACATCCGACTGTATAGTGTGTCCTAGATAACTGAGTTAGCCATTCTCAAATTATTGTCTATTGGGTGATTCCAGAAAATATCCATGCCCTTCTACGGGTGGTATGAACATTTTAAACCCCCCTTGCCTTCAGAAATTTCATGATGCTTGACCCTCCCCAGTCTTCCAAATTCCAAAATCGTCAAACCCCTCGCTTCTGGATTTTTTTTTTTACTTCAGCCATCTGCAGTTCCTTGTTTGACTCTCTGCATCTTCCAACGAAAGATATTTTATGCTTTCACATCTTGCCAGAAGTTTTTGCCAACAATTTTCAGTGACACAACTGTCTACAGGGCTCAAAATTACAACCAATATGATCACATGCATTCATGACTTAATGTTTAGGGACTAAAACTTCCTCTATTTCAGTTGCATTTTACAACTAGTCTTCTACTAAACTACTAAGAAATAAAAATTTAATTTGTTTTGTGTGTTAGTTACCATGGAAATTAGATCATGCATGGGCAAATCCTGCCTAACTTATATTCGATATTATGAATGTCATTCATTTGATTGATCAGATGCCATTACATCGGTTTCTTTATGGGCTGTCTTGTTAATTTCGATCTAGGTATTACTGGCACATAGTAAACAAATATGGTGGTTCATCGTAAAAGATCAATCTGACAAGAAATTCATCAACTTGAAGGCTTCTGAAACCCAATGTACAACCTGGATTTTATTGGTTTTTTTTCTGTAAATGAACATGAACACTTGCATGATCAATCGATGCTTGTCTTGTATCTTGCTTTCCACGGTTGTCAGCAGTCTTGTCAGTTCGTTTGTGCTTTCACACTCTTGTACCCTCCCCCCATCATGCCCTTGGAGTTCCAATAATAACTATTGTAAGTACCCCATGCTGTTGGATTTCCAGTTCAAAGAACCCCTTGGAATTCTGAAAAGCCGCCCCTGGTATAGGTATGGATATTTTCTGGAATCATCCTTTTTCACACTGGATGTCTCATGTTGGTATAGTCACACTTGGCTGTTTTTTTTTTTTTTAATATCTGGGTACAAGATGAATTTGACTGTTAACAATATGAGTATAGAGAGCTAACAAGGATCTGCTACTTTGTTTTTAAATGCATACGCAGTTAATGTGTGTTTTGGTGCTTGTATGTGCCATGCAAAAGGAGCTCAGTCTGTTAATTTAGTTGCCTAGTTACTTGAAAAATTTGGTTACATTGTTTAACTTTTAGGTGGCTGATGTGACAGGCTACAATGATGACGTTGTGAGCATTGCTCTACATGATTGTAATTTTGACACTGAAGCCACAATTAATGCTTTATTGGAAGGAAGACAAGACCAGGTTTGATAGTATTTAAAACTTTTGTTTTATTCTTGAACACTTTAACTTCATTAGCTTCTTAGCTTCTTTGTGTATTTTTGTTTATTGACAGTTTGTCTCAGTCCCTTTTTAAGTGCTTATTTATATGACAAACACAGTCTATCTTGTGAATGTGTATGTTGAACTCTGTATGCATAAGTCTCAGATTTTGTGTTAACTGGAAGTCTGAAGCTACATCCTTAGTTACAGCTATTGGAAAACTGTACATTGCTAACAAAAACTGACACATAAATGGATTTTCCCAACGTTAATAGGAGTGTTGGGGTACTTCATAATTTGAAGTGTTGTGTGTTTTCTTTGTAAATTTGTCCAGAATTATACATGTAGATCAGTTATATAAACCTTTGTGTTTAGACACTTCCTGAATTTGGAAACTACAAAAATTTATAGGGGACCATAACTTCATACTTGTATGAACCATTTGCAGAGTGAATGGGTTATGAGAACGACCAAAAAGAAGAAACATCAAACTCCTGTCACTCAAGGCATCGATACAATCATCCCCACATCACAGGCAACACCACCGACAACTACAGCACCTACAGCAGCTAAACCAGGAGGGCCACGACAACCTAGAGGCAAAGGTACAGTTGTCCATTTTCAAACTGTGAAAAAGTTGTATTTACAACTGAATTTTTGTGAAAAGCAACCCATTGACTGTTGTCTTCTTTGCTTGTGAAAGGTAAATTCCTACAAGCAAAAGTGACTTATGTTTTATTGAATTTAGCTATAAGTATAAACTTGCTTGAGGGCAAGTGGGTTTAGTTGATTATCAATATTTTTACAGTTTGTTATCTGTGTTTACTCAGCCTTTTGACTCAGTAGTTAACATTCTTTGTTCTATTTCATTGCTTTATTGTACCCAGGGAGGAATAGACAGTCGGGAGAGCATAACAACAGTTCAGAAAAAGATAACAAGAATGAAGGAACAGTTACCAACAATGACAGAAATGCTGGAGAGAGTGGACGTGGAAGAGGGTCTAGAGAGGACAGATGGAGTGATAGAAAACCTGGTGGCAGAGGTGCAGAACTTTTTGTTGGCATGCTTATAGATGACTATGCTATTGTTCTGTGACTAATCAAATGTTTTTGGGCACATAAAGTATCAGTGATAATTTTGTCTTGCAGCCTATGAATAGCCTCTAAGGGTTATGTGTATAAGAGTACTCTCAACAACATCTAGATTACTACAGTCTGCTTTACTGTCTAGTGTGAAGCACAGACTGAACACCAAACCCTCAGGTACATCCTTTGTATATGTCTAATTATGATGTCATATGAATAAAGTTGCTGTTGTGTTTGTTAAGGTGGCCCACCAAGGAGGGGTGGAAGAGGAGGTGGAAGGCCTGGGTGAGAAATGTTTTGTTTGCTGTTTTCTGATTTTTTTTTTAAGTTTCTTAATTTCTTAATTTTCTGTGGACTGCTTTTCACAGAAGGAAATGAGGCAGAATTTCTTTAGAGCAAGAAAGTATGATGCTGAATGTGATACATTGTATGGAGCATAATCAAGTCATGGACAATCTGCAAGATGCTTATGGGGCCCTTACAATGTTTTATGTTTTAATTTGCTTTTGTTCACAAAATATTAGGAGATCATTCCAATCTCGTGGACGAGATCGACCCAACAGATTTGGTGGAGGAAACAGAAATGCTTCAAACTCCACAGCAGTAAATGGACCAAAAGTGAACGGTAAGGTGCATTGTACCTAGTAAATGCAATTCTTCAACAAATAGATTAATTAAGTTATTTTTTGTGTTGAATAGGGACAGAGATGTGGGGGGATAATGACGATGATGTTTCAAAAGAGAAGGATTCAGAGCGTGAGTAAATGATGAATGGTTTAGAGGCTTTGTAGATACTCAGTGAACAACACCTTGGTGGAATCAATCCTTTTAGGTTTAAAGTTAAAGAAATTCTCTTCACCCTGATTGTTCTTGTTGTGTTCATGGGTATTGCAATCATGAAAAAAAACTATCAGCAACTTAACCCTATTTACCTGGTGGAGAGGAGGGTACAAATTGCCCCTGCCTATTACAACGACAGCATTCAAGCTATAGCTGTAGTGGTCAAACTTTGTGACTTTTCCCAAAAATTAACTGGGGACATTTTGGCGGATGAATTGTTGAGCAAATTTAAACATTATGAAGGAATAAGAGTAGTTTTCATTATTACTGAGTTTTTCAAAACCCAAAACCAAGTTTTGACAGTGGCCAGTTGCAACAAACATTAATCATATACTGAATACTAGAAGCAATGGCAAATATATGTTATCAAGCATGGAAAACACAAGTGACAAAGTCAGGATTGGTTTGTGTTTGTTCCAGATAAGTTGAGTACATTGTTCAAGTTTTTAAATCAGTTACAGAGTATAGTAAAGAAAACCACCAGTTTCAAATCTTACGGGGTTAAAGAGTGATATTTTTAAAGGAATCAGGTTGAAAAAATGTAGAATTTATTTGTGACAAGTTCCCTTTTTGTTTTAATTAATGAACAGACACTGCAGATCTAATTCCACCAACAACGGAAGAGTGGGGAACAGAGGAATGGACTCCAGTAGAACAGGTAAATGAAATTTGAAGCAATTAAACAGCATGTTAAATTAACATTTCACACCTTTGGCTTTTTCTTAGTTGTTTAATCGCATTTATTGTACTGTATCTGAATTATTTCATCGCATTTCATTCAAACTCTCTGATGAATGCTTCTGTGTTAAAGTTTCAATAATTTTGTTCTTTGTTTTCAGAATTATTATAACTAATTTTCCCAGACTGGATACATTTTGATTTGTTGCAAAACTCATTCTCGTTTGACTTAACAATCTTTTACAGTCAGCAACATCAAGCGCCAATGATACATTGTTCAACAATACCGTTTCGTCCTCTCATTCATGGCCGGTAAGTTCTGACAGCTCTATAGTCTCGTGGGATGTGGACACTGAGACAGTCAGTAACTCAACAGCTCCTACAGTGCAGACCACAGACAGTAGACAGAAGGTTCCTGAGAGTAATGCTCCCTTTACACCAGAGAGGTGAGTGACCTTTGGCTTTCATTTTTGTCTGTCGATTTAAAGAAAGTAATCAATCTTGATAAGAAGATGGTCAGCAAGTGTGGACTGAGTCAACAGTTTTTAAGTCCAGGCTTGGGTTTTCATTTTTTAATGGTCAACAATGTAGTGAGTTATCGCTCATGTTACCTGCCTCCTTTACTTCAGTGTTGACATGGCAATTATACATTCCAAACTTGCTTCAAATCAACCCGCAAGTAAAGACCAGTACTCTGCAGTGGAATTTTCCATGCCTCGTATTCCACTCCCTGGTGAGCTGCACAACATACACGACCATCAAGACTCAATCAGTAAGCTCTTGGATAAAGTCAAACTGTCTGCCTCTGTTGGTGTGTCACCTCAGAATTCTTTGACAACAATACAAGCTCAGCCACAAAGACAGCCACGCACTAGCAGAACAAAGAGGTCACAGAAAAGCCAAGTAAGTAACAGTACTAGAAGATGTAAAATCACTTGTTTGTGAAAGGACAAACTTGTGCATTCTAACCAACCTAAACTCAGTGGTATGTAATTTTAATATCAAGTTACATGTAAAAGTCTCTGGATAGTAAGTTAAAGGTAAGCTTTTAATATGGATAGCTCCCTGATATGGACACTTGTGATAATTATGATGGTTGACTTGTTCCTGTGGAGAAAGAAACTAAAATTTCTGTTTTAATTAAATTTTGTAGTACCTCCATTTATGTATGTATGGTTACAAATAATGTTAACCAATTTAATGTGGATAAGCAGATTCCTGTTCAAGCTGTAGAGATGCCTGGATCAATGAATGACAATCTTGATGTACAAGTGAGTGCTATATATACTACAGATACATTTGAACCGTGCTAACATGAGCACCATAAGAACTTGATCATATTAACAGGCTTGGTCCAGGGTACAATATCAGTACTAATTGATTTTAAATGCTATCAGAAATATAATTCTTACACTCCTTGGGCTTCTCTTTGCAGTACAGGGAACACAGCTGATGCCTTTCATTGTAAATGTTTTTTTGTTTTGTAATGTAAAGCAAGTTTACTGGTCTAACTGTGGGGGTTCAGCAAGTTGTTATAGCTGTGAATATAGTAGGGAAATTGAGCAAAGCTGTGTGTCCTGTGTACCACATTGGGGATTGGATCATCTCATTTTAGTGATATTCCTTGATGAAGGTCTTCATTGATGGAAACATCATTTATATTAAACTTTGATTTGTTTGTGACTTTAGTTTGGAAACTTGGAGTTTGGTGGTGATTCTGTCAGTAGCCCACGGAAAAAGGAGGTGAGTTGAAGCTCAAGTGGTCTCTAAGGTGTTGAGTTGTTTGATTTCAACTATCATGAACAAGTACACGTAATTTTAAAGAAAATAGTTTTTTCTCATGGAGCATACATTGACAAAATATTTTCTGCACTTTTCAGGAATTCCCTACATCTGTCCCTGTAGTAGAAGACACAAGGTCTGATGAGCAAAGGTGAATTCTTCTTCAACAACCTTTTGTTGGTAGCAATGTTTCCTTTTTGTAGCTGTTATATTGACTGTGAGTATAAACACTTCTAGTTCAACCAGCAGCAGTGATTCACCAAGTCCACCACTAGAATCACAGCATGTTGTGACAAGTTTACCATCCTCTCCCATCACCACATCCATCCCTATAGCAACTACCGCATCAGCTTCCTCAAGTGTGACAACGTTAGAGGAGAGTTCACCCCGACACTTCCAGCACCCATCTCCTCGCACCCAACAACAGCCACTTGTGTCTCAAGTAACAAAGGTTTGTAGCAAGGTGCTATAGAAGAGATCTTTCCTCCTTGGATTTCAAAGTTTATTTTTGTTAATAAGTAAAACACTCAGCAGAACCCGTGATTGTGTCATTTCTTTTCTTGTAGCAAATCACACCAGAGCCAATTCCACTGCCTTCTCAGCTGGATTCAAGAGAGAACTCCATGCCAGGCAAGCCACCACACAGTAATGACCAACAGAATTCTCCTGCTAGTCTTCAACCATCTGGCATTCCATCGCCATCTCTAAGTGGAACAAATCTTAATCAAACTGGTTCTTCATCCCCATTGAGACCAACTCTGTCTTCCACAATGCAGAAGGATATCACTCTGGACACAAGAGTTTACCAGGTAAAACTGGAGTAGACCTTTTATTCATTCTACTTACCAGTATATTAATATTTGGGTTGAAACATCTTGTATCCAGTTGGATCCATCCTCACAAATGGCATCTTTCATTGGTAACTCGGCATTCATGCAATGTGTATTATGTATACAGTTGAACCTCCTCTAATGGGCACAGCAGAAAGTCCATACATTCACTTTTGTTTTAACCTCTCTACAACAGTCACCTCTCAACAAGGGCAAAAGCCACTAAAACACTTCCCAACTGCCAAAGGAACCTCTTGACAATGGCCAGTTAATCAATATTACTGACAAACGTTGAATACAAAACCACACTTTTTATTGGAAAAGGTCACCAAACTTGGTGTGTATTATGCGTCACTGGTCTCTTTTTTTATTTAGGTTTTGTTTTATTGATATATTTTGATTGTGTTACTTATTTATAGGCTAAAGTAAACCATGTTTTAAAGAAACAAAAGTTATACCCCCGAAAAGAACAGTTGTCATATCACCCCTTTCTCCCCATAGTGGCTATCTCTCTACAATGGCCACTTTCCTCTGTCCCAAGGTGGCTGTTGTATAGAGGTCTGACTGTATATTAAAAATGTGTATTGTTCACAGAAACATCATGTACCCCAGCCAACAGTTCCATCTACAAAAGACAAGCTTGGTACCAACTCACTAAGCAGCTCTGCTGGGTCCACCTCTGTGCCACGGAATGATCTTTCCTCTGTAGAACCACTTCAGCCTCCTCCTGGGGTGTCTGTGCCTCTAACAGTCAACCAAGCTCCTACCTCCACAACATCTGGCTTCACAACAGTGACCATGTCAGGCTCAGGAAAACCAGTCTCACACACAAGTAAGTTGATCTTCCAGAGCTGTCCTTATAGGTTGTTCTTTTTTTGCTTTGTTTTCTCATTTGCATAACTGAAAAAGAAATGATAAATTGATAGGCAGTGGAATTTGGTGATGGGGACAAGTATGTGGTGGATAAGTTAAGTATTAATTAAATGAGATACTTAACTTGCTAAAAATGATCATCAAATTTTCAAATACAAATGTAAGTTATCTAGTAAATAACTTTGGATTGAATTGTTTAAAATCGCTATGCATGTCTTCTTTTAATGTGTATGACAAAAATTATGTTCAAGTCTATATTTTCATTTAATGCGTCTTTATTCCTAAGTCAGCTTTTGTTTTTAGTTAAGGTTTTGATTGTCTGTTTTTTTTTATTTTCAGCCAAACCGTCATTACCTCCAGGAGTGTTACCAATGAACACTCTTTATGGTATGCAGCAAGGCCTCATTCATGCTTATGTAAGTAGCAACACCTTTTCTCTCCTTTCCCACATACTTTTTGTATGGTGGATCAATGTCAACTTACCTGTGTTGTATTCTTTATCCCCCTTGCAGCCCTTGCCATATGGATATGAAGATCTTCAAAGACTACCAATGGTATTATTATCTTCTTTTCCACAATTCAGTTTAGAACTCAGAAGGGATTTGACATTGAAAAAAAGATAACCACGTACCTATATCACAGAAGAGAACTTGTCACACAGATAGGGTTTTGGGAAACAAGAAGCACCCTTTGCTATAATTTAATATCCACCTGATTAATGTACATGTCAGGCGATTGCAAGCCAATCATGAAGTTGGTTAGTATCACTGATATTTTTTCATTTTGCTTTTTTCATGCAGTCTGCATACTATGATATGCCTCCATTTCAAGCTGCTGGTAGAGAGGGCCTGTCTACAACATTTCATGGTAAGAACACATACTTGACTGAATAAGTTCCATTAGACAAGTTGTTCTGACTTGCTGTGTGTAGAACAGATACCCATAAAAGGGTAACAAGCCTTCCTCAGAAATATCCAGAGAAGAGGCTTTTCATCATTTTCATTTTTACATTTCATCTATTGAAATGCAAATATGAAAGGATAAAGACTTCTGTTGGAGAGAGAAGGTGTTGAGTTTTGAAGATCATTTCATGATTTGGTGTCAGGTCTTTTTGATACAGTCGTTTCAGTACAAATGAAAGTTGATTCAATGCAGCATTCAATGCAGCCTCCTCCTCCATGTATTCAGTGGAGAAAATTCCTAGACCTTCTGACTAAGGTCTTTGCCCTCTGGGATGAGTTTAACTCCGGAGCCTACAGTGCAAGAAAACTCCTGAGGGTGTGCCGTTACCTTAATGGCCTAGTAGCTTCCTCAGTTGACTTTAAAATAATGTGTATTGAATTGCCTTGTATTGAAGTGGCTTGTATTGAAACTACGTTGTATGAAAATGACCTGGTTTCTGGAATTTCCATTGTGAACCTTTTGTTGTATGTTGTGTTTGATAGGTGACCAGAAGTTTGGACGCACTGATGCATCTTCTCCAGTTCCAACATCCTTAAACCAGACGGTGACGCTTCCACAGGCACATCTTCAGCAGCAGGCATTCATTAATGCTACAACAATGCCACACCCTTATGGATATGGTGGACTAGCATTTTACCCTGGAGCTGGAATGATGGCCGGGGGTTTCCCAGCATACACTACACCCATGTATCAGGTACTTACACCAGCAGTTGACTTTAAGGTTCATTTTCACTTTGTAGAGAATAGCATACCAAAAGACAATATTTACTAGTATTTAATTTTATTTCACATTTTCTACCACAAGATATCATTACATTTGCACTCACTTACACTTTTTTCCATTAGTTTTTCATTAATGCTAAACCAAAGCAAAATAATTCAATTACAGTTATGAGAGGGAAATGCTAAAAGAGCAGTCTAATTACACAAAAACAACGTAATTAAGTAACATTCAACAAAGGCAAGAGAGTTGTCCATCTTTCTTGGAATTCTGTTTGCTACGGCAGCTGCTTCGTATATGAGCAGTCTTTCTTTCAATAATGCAAAAAGATTAAACAGCACAGAAAAAAACATGAGGGAGTTAGAGTCTGTTTTCTGTCTAGAAAGATGTGAAATTTTGCAATTTTGTGGTGAAGTTGCTTCTCAAAGAAGAGGAAAAGACTACAGTCAAGTAAACAACAGGGCTCGAGACTCTAAAAATTGAGCTGGAAAAAGGAAAAAGTGCTTTACAGCTGGGGACTGACAAACTAGTGGTGCTCCATATGACAAGATAAATAATCATAACAATTACAATTTCCTCAAATGTGATTGGTGCATAAACTGGTGTATTTTGCTCTAATTAATCTACAAAGTTGTAATCGGACAGTGTAATCAGACAGTTGGCTTTAATTGGACACTTGTGATTGGACATTTACATGAGCCAATCATTTTAAGTCCTCTCCACCAAATCCCAGTGTTTCCGCCAGACCACGCCATTGCAGGAATCCTGTGTTGGAATCAGAGATGGCCCCCAGAAAAACGAAAAAAGTGCCAATTTGGCCCTTTCTAAAGATAGGTTCATAGGCTATCTGAATCACCAATGCAACTAACATTTCATCCTTGGCAACCAAAATTTCTGGTTTAGTCCCCACAATGTCAACTACATTTCTCTGTGTTGATGATCAACAATGGTTATTTTGTCACACATAATGTCCCACTAGAAAATCATTGAAAACATTCAACATTCTAAAACATTCAACATAAGAAAAGAAGCCAATCCGTCCTTTTGCTTTGCTGTGCTGTTTGCTGTATTGATTCTTTCACATCGGAAAACTTCCAAATGGCTGACCATGTTACAAAAAAATGCCCTATAATGCATTGCAAACCCTTGGTCATTGACTACGTCATGTACACCTAAGGATTGTTCTTCTGTAATGCACGGATCCTTCATACTGGTATCTAATTCGAAAGAAACTTTATAGAGTAGAAACACTTACTATTAAATTTTATCATAGACCCTAATAAGCTGCTTTATTTTCCTTGGTACCCTGATGCATCTTTTCCTTCTGTAGCTTTCAATTTATTTGCCCCTTTCCTAAAAAATTGGCCCTAAAAAAGATCTTCAGGGGCCAATTTGGCCCTCGTGTAGAATTTTCTGGCTGAAACACTGAAATCCACCAATCGCAACATTGATTACAGTCACTATAGTAACCAATTCAAGAGACTGATTTTGTAAAATTGTGGTTAAGTTTCCGGTGACTGTCTTGAAAGAAACTTAACAGCCATGTTGTAAGCTATTCCCATATTCTTAATTACGATATTTAAAAATGACTATCAAAAGCTATTTTTCAAATTGTGGGAAATTGTAATGGTTATGATTAATTGGTAACAAGACATCATGTCATCCAATTCAGTCTGTAATCACACTCGTGATTAACAAATCAGACTCCCGCTTCGAGGTTGTCCGATTTTCTTAATCACTTGTATGATTACAGGCCGAATTTTTTTTCCCGTTTGTTTTGTTTGTCTTTCCCTAGAAATAACTGCTATGTAGGTTATCACTTACATGATCATGGCAGGAAACTAATTTATTTTTAATTTTATTTCTTATATTACTTTCTTATACAGATGCCAACAAAAACACATGGGAATGCTTCTCAATACCAATCAGCTTATACCTCAGGTCAACATGGAACTCATAATTTTGCATCTGGTAGGTTTACTATGTGGATAATGAACATTACCTGATAATGATCAACGATGAGAATTGTAGTTCCTTACTTGTACCTTTTGTCAGAATTGTTACATTTTGGTTTTCTGTTTCAACAGGATATGATGATCTAAATCAGAGCCATGACTTTGGAAAGTCTGGTTACCATACATCGGTTTCACCATCGCAAAGTAAATCTAATGCAGGTTTGTGACATCTTGTTTCATATGATAGTTATCTACTCAAATGACCACTGTTCAACACTTGTCCCTTTTGGATTGTTATATTGTATGCTTATCATCTTTTATTCAATGCATTTACAGGGGCAGTTGTAAGCAGTGCCTCGGATCTCTCTGGAGCTTCTTATAAGCCTCAGGTTGGAAAGGTAAGTGCTGTTGATGCTCTTTAGCTTGGCAAGTAAACAGTGCCATTTGATCATGTGGGTGGGCTCCTGTGATATTTAATGGTATTCTTTTTTGATCCTTTGTTTAGTTTAATGACAACAAACCATTTATTGGCGGTACACCACCACCAGCATTAAATCTTTCCATGACAGGACAACATGGTCCCTTGGGCAGCTATCCTCACACAGGACACCCATTCATGTCAATGATGACTCCTGTCCAGCAACACCACCCACCATCCCACTACCATCACCACATGCCTCATCATATGGAAACAGGGCAGCCAGGAACCTCCCAGAGGGGGTCTCAAGGACAGGGGCCCAAACAAGGACAAAACAAGGGCCATCAAGCTGGCTACCAAGGATCACCTTTCTGGTCTGGAACAAATTGAATGGCAAAAATGCTTAAATGTAATGCGCTCAAACAGAATTGTTTGCAGTGTAATATTGATGCAGTACTGGTCTGTTCCTCCTAAACTAGTGTGAATTGTGTTCCCCAAGAGTAATGTTATTTCAAAACCTTTTAGGATGTAAATGATGTGTACAGGCCCCCTTACAACAGGCATGTAAATGTGTTTTGCAATAATTTAATGTTTTCTTAGGTAGCCACAGCAAGCATTTTACAGATTGTAATCTTTGAAATAAACACGGATAATTTACTATGAATTTTGCGACATTTTTGTTTGAAACAAACTTAAAACCCATCCCTTCTTTCAAATAGTGGAATGTAAAATGATTGACAAGAAATAGGCAAGCAACATTGAGGCCCTCTTGTTCCTAAAAAGAGTTCCTGGTCGTAGATTAAGTCACTTCTATCTTCTTCAGACTCCAGTACTGGGAAATGAACAAACCAGTTTTACCTTAAGGAGTGTTGAAGGTTCAAAAGTAATACTCGATAGCTTTGATTTGAATGGTCACACCAGTGCTTTCCCTTGTAGACTAAAATGTTAAAACTTCCTTACAGTAGCAGTGGTGTCCTTAATGCTTTCAGCAGGGGGCAACTGGTTTTCACAGGGGGCAAAGTGTTTTAAACTGAATTTATTTATAAGAACTTTCCTCTACATGGTCAAACCAAGCAGGCAAAATTGTCCTCGTAGCTGGTCAATTTGCCCGGTGCTCAGCCCTTAATAAGAAACCTGAGTAGAATTGTTGTAAACCCTAAACAAAAGTAGTTGCCAGTGTTACAGACAAAGCAATGATTTTACAGCTCTCTCTTTCCCTGACATTTACACAGTTGCTATTTATCCAGTAGATGCACCAGCCAAGGGCATGTGGAGAACTTGACGTAATTTATCAAACACAAGACCATTTTACCACATTTCCAAACACCGGTACCAACACCAAGAAGTGGTGGAGGTCACGGTTTCGAATAACGTTGAAGCCCTGATTTTTTCAGGCTTCTTTCCAATTGCTTAAACTGGAAAATTTACTGTGATGATCATTCTTCACTTTCATCTACAACCGCAGTTCAAATATGAATTATTTCATATATACTTCACATCATTTCACTCCTCACAGGAAGATATGAACTCAGTTAATTGACCTCACTCCCAATGTGTGGCTTCATAATAGCTCAGTTGGTAGAACATCGTAGCGGTATTCACGCGGGTCATGGGTTCAAATCCCGTTAAAGTCCTGATTTTTTAAGGCTTCTTTCCAATTGGTTAAATTGGAAAATTTACTGCAATGATCATTCTTCACTTTCATCTACAACTGCAGTTCAAATGAATTATTTCATATATACTTCACATCATTTCACATCATTTCACTCATGGGAAGATATGAACTCAATTAATTGACCTCACTCGGAATGTGTGGCTTCATAGCTCGGTAGAGCATCGCACGGGTATTCGCGGAGGTCACAGGTTTGAATCCTGTTGAAGCTCTGATTTTTTCAGGCTTCTTTCCAATTGTTTAAACTGGAAAATTCACTGCAATGATCATTCTTCACTTTCATCTATAACTGCAATTCAAATATGAATTATTTCATATATACTTCACACTGAGAAGAGAGCTAAAAATAAAATGTAGGTAGGTAGGTAAACTCTGCATGCGAGCCAAGTGGCCCATCAGGCCGGAGCTTGTCCCGGTTTCTGTAGCATGAAGCGACTAGGAGTATTTCTACTTCCCCCTGGATGGGATGCTAGTCCATTGCAGGGTTACCCCCAGCATTAAGTTCACCGGTACCCATTTATACACCTGGGTGGAGAATGGCACTGAGAGTAAAGTGTCTTGCCCAAGAACACAACACAATGTCCCCGGCCAGGGCTTGAACCCAGACCGCTCGATCCGGAGACGAGCACACTAACCATAAGGCCACCGTGCCTCCCACATTGTCGCACAGTTTACCATCAGAAACGCAAACTAGATATCTCACATATCGACTCATTGGTCAGGTGTATTATTTGAATATCGCTGGTCAATCAAATTTTGGTGAAAATTTCAGTCAAACCGACTATCTCCTGTTGGTCAGTAAAAATTGTTGAAGTTTTCTTGTTTTACAGATATTTCATGAAGGACAGTTACTTTACCAAAAAATAAAATGTGCAGCACGGTATTTTTGATGAACTTTGAGGTGTTTAGGAATGCAGTAAGTTAATGTTTGGTATATCTTCTCAATCAAAACTAAAGCTAAAGAGGAAATGGAGGGATAAAATCATAAAAAGTTATGGTAAGCAAGATCAGATATCCAATTACTCATTAAGTTAATTAACCTGACACCACAGTTTTGAAAAGTTCTGCACATTCAAACTTCTACATTCTCAAACACTTTTTTTTCCAATATAGTACAATATATTTTACAATTCTCATGTTTCTAACGTATGCAAGACTAAAATGCTGTAAGCAACCTCTTGACCATTTTTTTAAAATGGACTTTATTTACAATATACAAACTGATCTTGGCAATGTGACTGTACAATAGACAAAATAACAGCTGTTACAAATTTCAATTTTCTTCAGGTCTGTTGGTCAAATTATGACTCTGAAGGCAAGCAGGCTTGAAAATTAAGTGTTATTCCTTGAACTGCCATTCTTGTCTGCACATGGGACACAGCTGTTGATGTAGCTGAGAATTGAGCCACTTGAGAATACAGTGCATGTGGAACACATGGGAACAACGACCCCAAACTGGAAAAGAGAATGCTGACTGTGTTAGTTGTGGTGATTTAATTTTCCTTACCTGTAGATCGGTGCCTTTGAGACACTTAAGAGGGAAAGAGGATGGCCTCCCCTCCTCTTCCTTCCCCCATTTATGACTGAAAAGATTTCAACCTAAACCAGTCAACATTTTGTACCCTGCCTCCATAATCGCAGTAAGAATCATGGGCCCACTTTCACCTGACAACTCCTTTTATTGCATCAATGATCCCATGTTCACTTTTAGTTACTTCCCCACCCTGCTCCCTCTTTTAAACCTTTTTGCTTTGATTCCTAGGAAACAAAAGTACATAGTTCTGGCTTCAGGGGTAAAACATGTTCTTGCCTGGCAAACGAAGTGGGGAACACATGGTCAGATACTGATAAAATGACCATCAACCACAAAAGGAAATTAAAATGTACCAGAAATGAAAAGTTTTGATGACGGAAGTAATAACATTCTAAGCTAGATTCCTGGGGCATATCCAATAGCTACATGACCAGGGTATGCCCAGGAAGGAGGGATGTTGATGTCTCGTTACCTAAGGGACAGTCATCTCCTGGTATTTTACAATCGGGACAGCAGCCATCAAATGCCATACGGCAAATACCACAGTTGTCATCATTAGCCACCCAGCGCCATGTGGCTACTCCAATCCACCTGTGAACACAACAATCACAACATATTAAGTCACGTCAGATGGTTGGGGAATTTGAAAATTCAGGGTTAAATATGCATCAGGCAATTCCAGCATAGCCCACTCTCTTTCCCCCCAGGAAATAGCCTTTGCTCATGTCTTAATCCCAGACGTGGGGCATTGAAAATCTTATTTCTGCTGGGGGCCAGGCATTTGCCTTACCCTGGGACAACCCTGAAGCATTTGGCACCCAGCTTGTAGTTTTGGTCTTGCATTTGGCTGGGAATGCAAGACATGATGTTGTCTCATGTCTGTTTCACCTCCCGTTGATCAAATATAGGAACGGGTGGACTAAAGGAGATGGCATTACTGGAATTGACTGATGAACAAACGAGTGTCACCACCAAAAGGTCATCCTAAAAGCGTAGAGAGAAAGAAATGGCTCAGGAATGCATTTTCCAGGTACATAGTTAAACTAAAAACAGCGAAGTTACATGGAGCTATGTTATGCCAAGTGCAAACAAGCCTAGTAGATTTATCAACGTTTTATACTCACTCTGATATTGAACAGCATAGGGTGGCGATCATGAAAAAAAGAGATTCAAATTAGAAGTAGCATCCAGTAATAAAGAAAATATACAGCCCAGGAAGGCAAGAAAATTGTAACAAATAAAATAACTTACGTTTGATTTTGACTTTCATGCTTTCAAAATGGCCGCGAATGCTACTTTAGAATCCAGGTTCCCGCTGCCAAATGTTTGCGCGCCTGGCTTATTTCGACATTTGAAATAGGAATCTCGCCATGTTCGCTATTCGAACGATATGTCTCCTTAAAAAAGTCGAGTTGAACACCTTTGCATTATGTTCTGCAATTTTGAACAGAAGGAGCTTAATATCCACGACTTCTAAAAGATCGCGTCATTCACTGCTTTCAACAAGGCTAAAGGTAAGGCTTTCAATATATAAAGCTACAACTTTTTGTGGAATTCTCACTTCACGTATTGAAAGCTTATAAATCAAGCTTATGTAAAACTTAACTTACCATTTCAGCTTCACCAGAGTGGAATTACTTTGACAAAGAAATTGTGCACTGCAAGGTATTTCTCTGTCGAGCTACATATGCCTTAATAAATTTTACAAACTTAATTACTTAGGGGTCATCGACATATTCACTTCTTCCCCGCCCATTAATACTATACCTGCCAACTTTTTTCAGTAAAATGCGTGAGATTTTTCGTCTCCACAGAACCTGAATTTCCGAAGATTTACTGACGGCTTTCGAAGATTGCCGAAGATTTCCAAAGACTTCCGAAGATTGCTGAAGATTTCGGACTACTTCCGAAGATTGCCGAAGATTTCGGACAAATCCCGAAGATTGTCGAAGATTTCCCGGCAACTTCCAAAGATAACCGAAGGTGTAGAAAGATTTTTGACAACTTAACCATGACAAAGGAAACCAGAAACTTGTCACGTCACACAATCTAAACACGAGTTGGTGTCGCGAACTCAATGCGCGTAACGGAGTAAGCTTGAAGAGGCTTTTTTGCTGGACTCACCAACTGTTTTTCGCCAAAAAAAGTGAATTTTTATTTAATCAGTTTTTCAGCCGTTACACTCGCTATTGCCAGTTAGGCGTGAGAAATTGGTCTGAATGCGTGAGATCACAATTTTAGATCCGTAGGCGTGAGACTCACGCTTAACACGTGAGAGTTGGCAGGTATATAATACGTCCACTGGATGTTTAGGTCAGAATACTCTTCCCTTCTCCTTAACGTTCAATTGGAATTTTCCTGCCTGAAAAAGTGACTGCATTCAAGTCGCTACAGATGTGAAGAATTGGCTTAATATGCTGTTGAACATGTTGAAATCATGTGTCTTATTTCTGACTACAGTATTCAGAAGCAAGAACCAGAATCGTTAATACCAGGCATTTAAAAGCCATCATGACTTCAAACACTTTCACATAGTAGGCAATGGCATTTCACATCCTACACTAAAATTCTTTTTCAACTGTCAGTTCAACACACACGAAAGTGAAAACCTCCTGTTTTTGTTGTGTGCCACTCTAAACAATGAGTAAACTAAAGTAAAATGGATCATTTTGTTTTTGCTTGCACTAATTATAACATTCAAAAATTAACTCACCTTACTCCTCCTCCCCTTAAACATCCAGTGGACGCCAAGTGGGGAAGAAGCGAATATGTAGATGGTTCCCTAGTATTAGCATAGTACATGTCAACTTTTGTTACCTCATTTGCGCAATTATACAAATATTTTCTTGATTTTTTTTTCAGAACCTTAGATGAGGTGTCATATCACAATACTGCAGATGAGACACTGGATGCCCTAGCAGAGTTATTTGAAGACCTTGGTGAAAGTCCATCAAGTCCCACAGACTATGATGTTCAATTGAGTGTAAGTTAAAAGGTGGTATTGTAGGAGGGAGACTCTCTCCCACAGAGTCTCAAACAAAATTTGGAGAGGGCTTTTTCAACCAAGTGAGGTGTGAGCAGGCACAAGCAACCAGAATAATGCTCCTGCACTCAATTTGTTCGCAAAATTGCCTCCAAACACTTAGTGAGCCTTTCTGGAGGAGGAGGGAGTAGTCAGACTTGTCCTGAGGATTACCCCATGTTTTTGTTGGTTCCACTCTGGAAGATCAAAATTAAATATCCATAGTCATTTATTATGTTATCACAGCACCTTTAGAGTATTTAAAGTGGAGAGAAATAATATTTAAGGTAAGAATTACTCATCATGTGTGTACAAATGAAATGGAGATTTGTTAACTATGGCCGACTAAATGAGTTGTGTCTAAATTGTAGCGAACTGCACTTAAATAACAAAGGCTCTGCTAATCTAGCTACTAACTTCCTCAAAGCATTAAATACAAGTACTGCTAGTAAGCATAATACCAGAGATGCAAGAAGGCCCAAGGATAACTATCAAAATTTTCAGAAGACCAAAGCTTTTCTTGCCTCTTTAATACAGGGCCTTCTTAAATAATTCTTCTGATAATTCATATTCCACTATAAATACCCACACCCAGCTGGATTATAAACGCCAAGTTCATCCAAAAACTCCAAATAATTTACCGAATAACATTTAGATTAGTTCACATGTGCAGCCAAATTTGGGCATTCCATAACTAGAGAATATAAAATAGCTTCTATAAACTTGGCCAGTTTGTATAAGCATATTGACCAGCTTAGGATCTAAATGCAGCCCAAGCTGGTTGATATACTGGCTATTAACGAGACACATTTAGACAGCTCTATTCAAAATGGTGAGACTAGTATCCCTGGATATACCCGTGAAAGGAAAGATAGAAATAGATCTGGTGGGGGTGTAGCTCTCTATATTAATAAATTAATAAGCATCTCAATGACCTCCCTGAGGCTAACATGGAACTAATCAGTATCCACGTGTCGAAATCCAGAGTGAAACCATTTATTGTGTGCGCATGGTATCGGCTTCCTGGGTCCACAATTGACATGATGAATAGATTTGAAGCTGTATTGCAAAAATTGGACTCGTATCAAATGGAAGTAGATGTTGTTGGTGACATAAACTGCAATGTTGATGCAACACCACCAGACTGCAGCACACAAAAATTATTAAATATCTGTGAAAGTTACCAATATAGCCAATTAATTAACCAGCCAACACGCTTAACCCAGCACACATCCTCTATCATTGATTTATTTTTAACTAATAACCCTTTGTACTTCTCGGATATCAGAGTCTCTGATATTGGTATGAGTGATCACTGTCTCATGTATGCAATAAGAAAGATTTGTACCCCTAAATCAAATCCAAAGATAGTAATGAGCAGATGCTTTAAGAACTTTTTTCCCGATAATTTTCGACATGATTTATTAATGGTCCCTTGGAATCTGATTGAACTGGAGGATAACCCTGATATTGCTTGGGATATGTGGTAACAAATGTTCTTAGGGATTGCTGACTATCATGCACCACTAAAGAAGAGGAGAGTGAGATGCATCTCTTCTCCTTGGATTACTTTCCTGAGCTAAACAAGCTAATGTTCCAAAGAGACAAACTTAAAAAAATAACCTCAAGGTTCCCAACAGATAAAAAACAAGGTTAGTTAGGAAATTAAAAATGCTAAAACGAACAATTACAATGCATTTTTTAAGGAAAACTGCAGAAACATAAAGAATACCTGGAGAGGAATAGACTAATTGGTAATGAATCCAAATCTACTAAGATTACTCAGCTGGCAACAGGGGATACTATAACTACTGACCCCATCAAAATCAGTAATATACCTAACACTCACTTTTCACAAATAGGGCCTTCTTTAGCCTCTGAAATTCAAGATACATCTAGTAAATATACTCATTATGTAACTTCAACAGAACAAACTTTTAGCATAGCAGAAATACAGTGTATCAAGCGAGGAGATCTTTGATCTAATTCAAAGTAACAAAGCCACTGGCCTAGATAATATTTCTGCGCATCTTCTACAAGAAGCAGCACCCATGGTTACTGATAGTTTATGTCCTTGAACACAAAATGAATTATGATATGAATTTAATCCAGTCATGGCTGACAGCAAACAAATAACTCTAAATGTCAAGAAAACTAAATACATGCTCATCGGGATAAAATTCAAGTTATCCCAAATACATAATGATTTTACAGTCAAAGTCCATAATACACCACTAGACAGGGTAACCAAACATTAAACTCTTGGAGTTCACATTGACGAATCTCTCAATTGGTGCCCACACATAAATGCTACCTCAAAGAAAATTTCCGCTGGTCTTGCAATCTTAAAGCGTGTGAGCACTACTTATTGTACTATACCATTTGATACTAGAATGAACATGTATAATACACTTGTTATGCCTTATTTCAATTACTGTAGCACTGTATGGGGCAATATCAGCAAGGGGCTATCAGACAAAATTCAAAAACTGCAAAATAGGGCTGCCAGAATTCTCACCTTTTCAAATTGTGAAACTTGCTCAAGTATTTTGTCGGATGAACTTGGCTGGGAGAGTTTGGAAAACAAAAGATTTAAACAACTGGCTATGATTATGTATAGAATCCATCTTTCCCCATCATGGCTGAAGCAGATTTTTATCAACACCTCAGATGTAAAGGCACACAATCTTAGAAACTCTAAGATAAATTGCTATGGTAGTCTGCACAACAGAGGATCTGTTCTGTGGAACAAGAATCCCTTGGATATCCGACACCTGCCTAGTTTAAAACTGTTTAAAAACTCGCTGAATGGGAAAGGTTATTTTTAGTGCACTATAAATTTGAGAAAGTTTTATTGCATAGGTTTTTATTGTAGGCTAGTTGATTAGTTTGTTAGTTAATGTAATGTTAGTTAATGCATTCCTGTCAACATAGTTAATTTATTCATTGTGATTTTTTACACGACTCCTAGCAAGACCATTTTTATGATAAGATTTCATGTTTTGATTAAGGATTGATTGATTGATTGATTGATACCATTTCTCACATCAGCTGCACACCTCTGCTTCCTTGGCAGTTATTGCTTGATAATTCTTGCCAAAAATCAAATATATTGTACCAAATATTTTCTTATCCTTCTTTTTCCTGGTTTACGGAACATTAATATCTGCTTTCTTTGTTTATCTTCCTTTGTAGGATGGAGTACTTACAGTAAATTTGGGAGGTAATTAAGAAAATTCATTTTTTAATTTTGTATTTCATGATACTTGGTAATACTAGATCGTAATTAATCAATATCATAATGGTACAAGGAACTATGAAAAGTCTGTCAAACGTGTTACACAATTTTAAAGCAGTGAGAACAAATTAAAACTAAGAGCTTAACAGCAACCTTATGGTATAAATATGAGTTCATAACACACACAAATATATGCTGAATATGCTGCTCTTTTACACTTTCAGCAGGGCGTGGTACCTATGTGATAAACAAGCAAAGCCCTAACAGGCAAATATGGTTGTCATCTCCTACAAGGTAAACATGACGGCCATATGTAGCATGTGGTTTGTTTACAATGTTCTTCATGTCAAGCATATTCAAGTTACACTCAGTTTGGAAAACAATTAGTATCTTGCCAAAAAATGGTTTATTCTATTCTTATTTCAGTGGCCCAAAGAGATATGATCTGAAAAATGGCTCCTGGATATACACACACGATGGTGCTTGCCTACACAATCTTCTGTCATCAGAGATTTCTCTTGCACTTGGTCATGAAGTAGACTTTACTTTACTACCTCATGGTGGAGCAGATAAAAATGGTTGATGAAAATAAAATTACCAATGAAACAAAGTGATTATCACAACTCAGTATTATATAGACTTAAAATTGCACTTTTTACAGTGCTAGGCTAACCCCCTTATATGGGCTATATAGGTATGTGTGGTCCACACACCCCCATCCAATTTTTCTGGGAGTACCCCTACCCCACCCCAGAATGATAACATAGTAATTGAAAAGTGTTCTCAGCCGGTCAAATTGTTTGCATGCATTGAATTAGCCTTTTTAGCTTGTTTTAAAACACACAACAAATCCTAATAACATATCAAACAATGTTTTCTGAAATTAGGTGAGTGCCACTGATAACTATATTATTACTAGTAGTAATCAAAGATTATGAGAGTGTGTTTGATCAATGTTTTCACTTAAATATCTTGAATGATTTCACTAGCTGACTTTCAGCCTCTTTCTCAGGAAGGCTTATAAGTGGCAGTTTACGGTACATTGTTTGATATTTCTTGTGTTATCCATGGATTTTCTGGTGCTAGTTAGGACAAATACTAAACAATGTAGAGTCGCAGTGTCCATGTGCATTGCTGTCAAATGGTTGGTAACCCTGTATTCTTGCAATTCTAAGAGGTTCAAAGAGTGGAGTTGGAAATTTCTCAGAGTCATACCAGTCATACCAATCCCAACCTATTGAAAAAAAAAAAACAAGGCAGTAAAATTAATCTGAGCCTGTCTGTATTGCTGTATTCCTATTGTTATCATATTCAACATGCTAAACTAAAGGAACTATAAAAGAATGAGTGAGAAGAGGCTTTGAGAACCAGAGAAAAGATCATAGCTTGTGAACAAGTTCCCAAATGGGGCACAGAGCAAAAAATATATTGGTGAGCCAAGCTAGCTAAGTAGAGTCTGGAGCAAGCGGAGTGAGTCTAGCGCAGTCTGGGAGGAAGGTCTCACAATGCAGGGAAGAAATGTTGCTGTCCCCAAGACCAAACTGTGCTCACTTCATGTTCCAAGTGGTTTTGCTTTCAGCTGCATTCTCACCATTTAATCCACTAGGGAGCTTGTTCATAGTGGAGACTTAAGTGATTATCACAGGGACAACAGGTTAGAAAATTGACAGCTGCAATGCTCTGATCATGATATGCCAGATGACAAATTTCTTGTTTTCAAAATTGTCAAAAATAATTATCAACTAAATTGAAAAAATAATTCACAGGAAATGAAGCACATAACTGAAATCAAAAATCAACTGAACTACAACATATCTAACGAATAAATTAAATTTGTTTGTCTTACCGTCACATTTGTCCGGTTCCAAGTTTTCTGGCTCTCTTATGTGGCTGACATCAATCTCACCTTTCATGAATATAGTTATATAATGGTAATCTTCTTTGGGCACAACTGCATTGACAGTGGTCGCAAAAGAAACATTCTTGATCTTAAGTCCAGTTTCCTCCAAAGTTTCTCTTATTGCACATTCAGACCACTGTTCACTGAGTATAAAAGTGAGAAAAACTTTAATTTAAGTTTTACCAAAAAGATATCTTTAGGCTGTGCCAACAAGAAGCAGCAATCTGCCACTGGGATCTATAAGTGAATCATAACCCTTAGTCCCTTACCCTTTGTCAAACCAGATCCATATGTCATCTTATCTCTAGTAAGTCCCCCTTCTAATAATCCTCCAATTGAATGCAAGAGACCATATCCCACCATCTTGGCCATACAAGCCTGGTGATAAAAGGATTTATATGGCATACAGTCAAGGGAACATTTTCCTGTGGGATAAAGTGGGCAAGGTAGCCCTGTCTGGCCCACTCAATTGAGTGGCCAATCACATTGTAGGGTTTGGTTCATCTTGCCTACAGGCAGAGTTAGCCGTATAATAATTATAATGTATTATCTCCCAAGTAGGGGATTATTAATTTTAGGGCTAGCAAAGGGTGGGAAGTGGAATTATTAGAAATGTCTCCAAGTCACTGTGCTGATTTATATTCACTGTCAATGACAACCTCAAATTCACAGTTTTCATTTAAATTCAAGTAGGAAGACAGAAGGAGCTTAATCTCTTTTGGACCTTGGCTGCATCTAAGTCAAGAAACATGCAGAAAAGATCTTGACCAATATCCTGCCCTCTTGACTTCAACCTTGATCAATAACCCATAAAAAGCTTCTATGAAAAGGCAGAACGCACTCCCTCCCTCTCTCTCTCTCCCTACCCCTCTCATCCCCCCACAACTTCCTGCACAGATTTACACGACTATCGTGAAAGTAACTTGTCAACTATCTATTAATGCGCAAAAGGTTCGCTTTCGCTTACTTTTTTCAGATTTTAACTTCTCTGAGACGAGTATCAAGAAAATATTATGTCTTACCCAAATTCCAAATGCCCCCCTGGGAGCGCGTACTGCCCACTTCCAGAAGATCCCTTTCTCTTTCCTAGTATGACACAGTTTGGATGCTCAGGAGAACTTACAAAAACACCAATTCCAACACCGATGTTACGTCGAGCATTCTTGTCCGCCATGTTTGAAGTTGGCGCGAAATAAAGTAAAAATGCGAGAACTGGGAACTACTTGGAAACGCGCCTGGTAGATTTTGTGTTAGAAAGGTGGCTATATGGGTTAATAAACAGCATTTGTCATGTTTATGGTGTTTTAGAAATTAAAAAGGGTTAAGATGCCGATACAAGTGAAGGACTACGTTTGGGAGGAAACGAACGAATCAGTTTTAATTACTGTACCGTTAAAGGGAGTGCCGTCAAATCGAGTAGATATATTTTCCATTGATGAGTACATCAAGGTTAGCATTTCTATCTCTCGTTTGAGCAAGCTTGCATTACCAATTATCGTGATATTGTCGCTTTTATAGTTGATACAGTTAATGGAATATCACTTGTAGGTGAGCTACCCACCATACATTTTTGAAGTGTGCCTGTTTGATGAAGTTGAAGATACCAAGAGCAGGGCAACTTTTGGTAATGGCGTTCTCAAATTTCAACTGGTAAAGAAAAGCTCATTACAATGGAACCAGTTACTGGCCTCAGAATCAGAAGACAAAGAATTCATGAAGACTAAACGGGAAAAAGCTGTTGCTAAAGCACACAAGAGAGCTGAAGAGGAAAAGGAACGAAAAGCAGCTGAGAAAAGAGAGCAAGAGAAATTAGCACTGAGAGAGCAAATGAAGGTTGGTCCTAAAATAAAATAAAAAAGTGTAAAAGAAAGCAAGTGTATAAGCAAACCCAAAAATGCTGTAAGGTGTTATGGGAAGTACAGTTTCACCATTGCTTGATCGTTATTCATGGTGTTTCAGAGGAAAGGTAGGTGAAATAATTTATAATTCACAATTTTTCCTTGATTTTTATCCAACTGAAATACCATTAACTTTGATCGAACAGTGGTGAACTAGCACTACACATAGCATGTTAGGCATTGTTTGTGTACATTTTTATACTTTTTTTGAACAACCTATCTCCAAACAGTTTCATATCCTGGACCCCTGGATACAGACCAATCTCTTGGTCTCCTATATGGGTCACTAAATCTCCCAGATGTGGAGGAAAGTGCTGAAAGTACATTTTTCACTCCTATTTTGGCTTACGTTTGGAATTTTGGAGGGAAATGTGTTAGAGATTTGATGCATATTTATATTTTGGTTCCATCAACAGAATTGTACCTTTAACAAGGTTTTTTGATGGTCAAGAAGGTAGATTGGCAATATCCAGATTTCTATATTTTTATGTTGGTATTTGTGCATTTCATCAATACAATCATTTTCCAAAAAATGTAATTGATGACTCATCCATGAGGCTTTTTTCAGGACCAATGGAAACAAAAGTTGAAACAAATATTTGCAAACAAACGTTCAAGCTTAAAAAGTGACAGAAGGTAAACCAGTTGGCTATTTACAGGTGTGGTAGAGGAGCTGAACTCAGAACTTCTGAGAACACCACCAGCTCAGTAGTCAGAATGGGACTGGAACCCATACCCCGGGGACATCAAGTTTGGCACCCTTACTATTTAACCATGCTTCCTCTTGTTTCATGCAGCCTTCTGTATGCTAGAATTCAAAAGTGACTTTTGATAAATAGTAAACTGTTTTTTCAGACAGCTCTTTTCATCTCCAGACATTAACCCATTGAGAGCTGGAGAGTTTTAGGAAAAACCCATTTTTAGACATTTTTGGCATTTTCAGCCTGGACGTGAACTAAGCTAGCTCCAATCTACTCAAAAAGGCGCAACATGAAAGCATGCCCATCTTTCCACTAGCATCGCATTTTATGACATTTTTGCTTGGGCATGTGCAGAAATCAAAATTTTGGACGAGAAAGTGACCTACATCTTTAGTGTTTTTGTTTTTTAATTTTTTTTTTTTGCCGCCTTTCCTTTTTTTCCTTTTCTTATCTTTTTGTGGCAGTTGCTGGGCTTGCTTCCAGTTTAAGAATTCCCCAGAAAGCACCATTGACACAGGATATTCTTACCACAGAGCAACCAAGTGTAGCTGGGGGAAATTTTCCTTCAAGTTTCTTGCTCAAATTTCTAATTAAGCATTTTCATGCATATTTCACTCTCAGTAATTGAGAGTGAAATATGCAGGTCAGAGAGATTAGGTCAATTATTGACCTTATCACTCTGATCAGGGTATCATTGGAAAGATCTTTTCCTCCCATCTAACTTGAGTATTTAAGTGTTGCCAATTTTGGTCAAAGGTGATGATGTCACAAGTGGGAACAAAGGCCAATGCTGATGTCACGGTTGGTACAGGCATCAATAGGTTAATTTAAAAATAAAAACAGAAAAAACAAAAATAAATCATTAGGTAAATTTTAATAATCTTTATTGGTGCTGAGGGTTTTTTCATTCAGTTAGAACAGGAAGAAAGAGCCAGGATAGATGCTATAAAAGATGAGGAACGCAAGAAAGCCACAGAAGCAATTGAAAGGTGGAAAGAAAATCAAAAAGTACAATCTAGCAGAGAACCAGAAATTTTAAAAGAGGAAATAACTGAGCAATGGAAAGACAACATGTCAGGAACAAAAGTTGATTCAAGCAGTGAAGAAACTCAAGAAGCTCAAAAGACAAGTGAAAAACCAGCTGTAAAGAAACTACAATCTCACAATAAACAACAACAATCACTTGGTATGGTTCTATATTGCCCTCTTTAACACTTTAGTTCCAACCCCAAAACATCAATTCTTTCTGATTCTCAGACACATTTGTAAGAATGTTTGCACACAAAAAAGGTAATTTTGTATAGAAAGGCAATGTCCCCTAGCTGTCATTCTTTATTTGCATCACCTGTTTACTAATACTTGCCAAAAGAATGGAACCACTTATTTCTAATAATTTTTTTTGGTTTGTATTTGCAATTCATAAAGTTTATGTTGTTATGGTGTTACTGGTTGTGAAGATCTACTTTTGTGTGTTCTTGTATGTCTGAGCTTATTTTATTCTTCAAGTTTTTCAGTACATTTCCATACATTTTTTTGTCACACATATTGGTATCCTTTTTCGGGAAGTTAATTTTATTAGTTTGCATTTTCTTGCTGTGAAGACTCTCTAAAATAATCCTCGCTCTAGGCTAATGATATGCTTTACAGTTGTCATTGCATTCCTAAGGTAAAAAGACGGACTTGCTTGAGAAGCCAGTACCTGAGCCCAGGTTGTCAAGTTCCATCTCAGTCTCATTCACTCCAAGAGTTTTCAAAACAGCTGCCAGAGAATCAAAAGCTCCAGAGGAGGAAGAGGTGTGTCTAACATTGTCTGCTATCTACACCACCCTCTCACAAAAACTATTATGATGTCTCCTTTTTTGGTTAAGGGGATGCACAACTATTTTTTAGTGGAATTCGAGAAGTGGAATAAAGTCCTAGGTCATAGGTCTGGAATACATGAAAACAATGTTTGACTTCATGGGATATTACTGTGGCTACAAATTTTAGAGTTTTTCAGACTGTCTTTTCCAAACAAATGGAACACAGGGACATTATGGCTAGGCTCTCAGATCCAATTTTGATTACCGGGGGTAGTATCTGGACATTTTTCTCCTCCCCCCCCCCCCTCCCTTGCCCCTCTTTCATTACTGGAAAAAGACAAGACCCAGTTTCACTTTGCCCTTCTCCCCTTCTCAGAGCAACTCAACTCAACTCAAACTACCACTGGTAATAACCATTTACAGAAAATAACTGGTAGTAACCTTTGGATGAGGAACCTATACCATGAAAAATTTGCATATTTCAGGAAGAGAAAGAACAAGTTATCCACATGTGATTTAATAACAGGGCAATACTGGTGGGGAATGGTAAATTTAGGACTTCAAAATTCATTTTCTTAGCCTTGCACAAGCCAGTTTGAGAAAGTGAGATCCATGAAATTTGGTTAGCATAATTTTTGCAAGATATGCAATGTTTGTGCTTCCCAAGTAATCATAAGCAACCCACATCTTAAACTGACGGTGCTCTTCTTTTTCAATTAGTGGCTTAGAAAGATGGCCAGTGCTGGTCGCAAAACAGATAATGCCAACACTGATGCTGTTGATATGGAAGAAATGAACCCAGTATGGCTGAAAGACAAAGGAATGTAAGTTGGTTTTACTGGCTGGACTGATAAAACATGATAACGGTTCAACATGAGTTGCCATTGAAAGTGAAATCCAGAGTTTTCCCTTAACAACCAGATGGACTTAGGAGTGAATGGGGAGAAGTAAAAGAGGAAGTGAACAAATTTTCAAATGAACAAACGAACAAACAAACAAGAAGGGGAACAAACAAAAAATTTATTACCTTCTAATTCGCTACGCTCAAACGAACGTAAATTATTTTCCTTTAAAAAACATACATAAATAAATACAACAAATTGATGGTTGGATGCTCAGGCAGTCCAACAACTGACGTTTATTCAAGATTCACACCAACAATCATAATACTAAACACCAACCAACCACAAAATCCCTGGAGACACGCCCTAACGGCGTGCTCCAACAAAACACGAAAAACAAACTGCTAACGAACTGTATCAACTTCATACCAGCGGAAAATACATTTTACTAGTACAGAGTCTCCTATTGAAGGAATTCTTATGAAGCCTTAATTTGTAAATATACGAAGGTCAGAATGAAAGAAGGCATTTAATTGAGGTTCAGCAGCAAGTTATTCATGATCATATTGTTATGGCCTGACTTTTTCATGCTGTTAATTCAACAGTGGATTCTTCAAGGCTGGCAACTATGTAGCAGCTATTAACGCATTTACTGCAGCCATTGTTCTGGATGATTCCATTCCATCGTATCCTTTTTCAATCACGCTAAATTATGGAAGAATTAAGTTAACTATGGATATATTGCAGCAAATATAGGTTAATTTGTTTGTAGAAGACGTTTTCTAATGACTACTTACTTCAACTGAAATGAGAATTTTCTAAAACCGGTCTAGATATTAGTTTTCCTGTAAACTAGACAAAAAAGATGTTTAAAAAGTAAGATTTTACGTCAATAAATTATGGAGACATGTGGTTACGTATTACAAGTCTAAAGTGTCGGAAAGTGGAGGGAGAAATCTACGTTGTTTCTACCAGTTTCAGTGAATTAGTGAATGTGATACTTCTCAGAGACATTTCTCCTTGACTTATTAAAGATTATATTCCAACAGGGCAGCGTGCCATCTTCAATTAAAACAATACAAAGAATGCATTCAAGACTGCACAAGTGTAAGGATCTTTTCTTAAAACCAAAATCGTCCACATGTTCAGTTCAATGTTTTATTCCTGTTGTACTTGTTTGTTCACCAGTCATTGGAGCTCCTTGTTCCACCAGTTCAGGCAAACTGTTCATCGAGATGTAAGGCGTATGTTAGAAGAGGAACAGCGTACATGCAAATACATGAATATGTGTTAGGTAGGTGAACAAAGTTACATTGACAAGTACACGTACAGACACTTGATGACTTCTCAGTTGAGCAAAACACCTGTTTGAATTCATAGACACCACAGATATACATTTGTTAATTACGAACGAGGACTCCTCTTTGACGTCTATTCGTCTATCAGAGCGGAAAGATAAATTTTACTTCATTTCTTCAGAGTTTTGTAAAGGAACTTTTCCGCAGGCCAAGGCGCAGAGCTTATCCCGGTTTTGTAGCAAAAAGAAACTGCATTGGGTGTAATTTAATGCCCCCGCCCCTCTAGATGGGATTATCGCAGCCCCCAGAAACACTACCAGGTCGTCCATTAGCCCACTCCCCCCGCCCCCCTCCCTCCCTCCACCTCCAACTTAGAAATACAAAGATCAATCGCTTCGATTTGCCTTAAGACTACCAAACATCACCTATCTAAGCTGCATTCACTCATTCAACATCCAGTTGATACAGCTAGATATCATGTCTAGTATGTTTTTTTTTTTCGTTTCAGCTCTTCAGGACTACGAGTCAGCTCTAAAACTGGACCCTCATAACACGGACCTTCAGAGAGACTCGGAAAGAATAAGGAAAATAATTCAAGGCTCCACATAGTAGCTTGTGTAGATGGCGATTTTTGTTAAATCAGCACTCTACTCCCGTCAGCTTCATATGTGTGTTACTGTGATGCGACAGCTGATGTAACTTCCGCCTCCTGGAATCATCACAGCAACTTACGCAGCTGAGAGCGATCAACAGAATGTCTGTATATAACATGAAAATTGTGCTATTCACACATCGGGAAATCAACTGCTAAAGGACTAAGTGCACAAGTGACTGCTTTTCGCGCTTTTAACACTGAAAAGATGGCGGCACATTTTTCAAACTAACTCTAGTGTCTGAAGGAACATAGCTGGGGCATGGGAATCAAAAAGACGAGATGACATTAATTTGTAAATTGTCATCGTTGTTATATGCAGGTATATTTATAAGTTGAATTGATATATAAGTGAACCGGGACCGAATACTATTTATCAACAGAAAAACTTGTTGACTATTGTTACTGTTCTTTTTTCACTAATAGTTAGATAATTACTAACTTCCGTCAGAAGCCTTGCCCGAAACAAACAACCTGGCATCAAACTCTTCTTTTGGGTCAACAGGACTGGAAGTTTTGACTGTGATAGCTGTATAGACCACGACATCACAACGTCTCGTGCATCCTTTTCAAGATTGCGGGACAGGTCACCGCCCACATACCCTCCGCCCCTACCCCAACGTCTGCCTCTCTAGACCTCTGGCAAGTTCAAGAAGTCCTCGATCCTCGGACTTCCAATTCTTATCCCCAGAGCCTCCGTTTCTTTTGGTCACGTGGTTGGCGAAACGTCAGCGGCATTTTAAGACGAGTAGCACTGGAGACGAGAATGCGGACTTCCCGTCAAATCCAATCTCGTTCCCAGAGTCCTTCGTTTCCCATTCCGCTAGCCGTGGATAACGTGGACTCTGGGAACGAGATAGCATCAAATCATTCTCGTCCCCAGAGGCCGCTCTCCTTTTAGTCACCAAAAATAGCGCCGCCTCTGGGGACGAAAATGGCGTCAAATCAGACAAAAATACTAACAGAAGACACTGCACGTGCTCAAAAATCGGATCCAATTTTTCTTTTTTTTTTTTTTTTTTTTAAATACGAGAGAAAGCTATCAAAGAAGCCGGTGGATTTGAAACTTAATCTGAATGCAGAATTTATGAAGCAAAAACCCGTCAAGGTTATCCTTGATTCCACCTCTCTCCTGCGACAGCATCCGGGATTTCTCGGCTCTTGCTTCACGCGCCGAGGAAAAACCGTTTGCGAAACCAAGCGACGAGAACGATTTCTGTGACGCGAGTGCGGAAGCCACTGTAGACTTACAAGTGACCTCTGAAAAACACTCTACAGTACAGTCAAACGGTTCCACTCTACGGTGAATTTGTTGGTCATAAACAAAGCAAAAGTTTTGATTTCACGGAAATCGATCTCTCGCCCTCTCTCGTTCGGTCTTTCTCGGCGCGGGAATTACAGAGAGGCGAAAAACCGGATGCTCCAAACTCTGGTTGGGATTAGTACTTTATGTAAGACTACGTATAATGTCCCGAGAATATGCCTGTAGCTCTAGTATACCCCTGTAAACCCTTATATACCAGCAACCGCCCGCGCGGAATCTGGGTTCAAAACTTGTTTGTTAGTACCCAGTCTTCACACGGTAATCATGAAAGCAAAATGGAGGAACGTTCGAAACGATATAAGAAGATTGACTTTTTAGGCGAAGGACAGGTATAGAGCGTGTGAGACCCTGTTTTTTTCTTTGGGCAAGCAGCTTGATATTCTAACAGTGATCATTTTTTGGCGGTAGTTTGCGACAGTTTACAAAGCTGAAGATCAGGAAACGCACACTATTGTAGCAGTGAAGAAGGTATTAAAGTCCTCGTTCACCGGTACACAAGAAGTAATTCGAAAGACCAAGCAAAGCAATTAGAGGAAAACAGATCACTCCAACACCAGATGACTCCTAAGTTTAATAAACCTAAATGTTGTCTGAAAAAGATCATGAATTGGTCAGACAGAGTACATGTTACCTAAGCATGGAAATCGATGATGGAAAAAGCAATCGATCAGTCGGTAATATTATTTAATATTTGTATGGATTGCTGTTGGCCAATCAGTGATCATTCATTCAGTCTGGTGATTCTTAAAGTAAGAGAGAGTACTAAGGTGTAGGGGTACTGGTAGAAACATTTCTGCAAGCCAGCAAAACATTTTGGCCGGAATGAATGATTGAGCCCATTGTATCAGCGGTTTGTCTCTTTGGAGTGTACCTTAGAGTATCATCTGAGGGAAAAAACTTTTAAAGATATTCTGCAGTTTGAGTAGACTGCGAGCAGTCTCCCTTTTTCTTGAAAATCTGTGGGGAAGAATGCAAAACAAGTGAGCGTGCAAGCATGACTGTGAGAGTGACATAGGAGTGACAATGCTGCAAGCAGTTAGTAGCATGGGCATTGGAAGACGAGCCAAAAGACAGACTGTTATTGTTTCATACAACATTTTGGATGCGGAGTTATTCTATTGGTCGATCTTCTAAGTTATGATGCACATCTGTCAGTAACCTTTAGAAGTGTTACGCAGCACATGCCAAACTCTGTTGTGATGGTTTGTCTCCTATGGTGCAACTCTTACAGTTCATGCCACTCTATTTTGAATTTCAATCTTGCACCCTTTTTATTGGTTTTATGCTTCACTCTTGTTTTTGAAGGACTGTGGTATTAGGAGGACTTATAAGTAGAGTAGAGCCATTTGAATGAGCAGTATTGAAATTTTTGAGTGGTCATAAGCCAGGTCATGTTGCAGCACTAGTAAGGTCTCACATGAATGGCTTGAAACCCTTTGAGGAGACAATAGAACAAACAACAGAAACAATGCCCGAAACCCCAAAACAATAGCATCTGCTGCAATGATGACAAATAGATTTACAAGCTTACGAGAACTGCTACACTACTGCATAGGTCTGGTTTTAACTCCCATCTGTCGAACCATTCATCACATCTTACCAGATATAGCTTTGATCAATTTGGATAAAAATTAGACACTGGGGAGTGTCATACAGTCGAACCTCCCATAAGCTACCACCCAAAATGTCAAGCCTATGTAGTTGCTTACGAGAGCTAAGATCATAGTGTGTCAAAATCTTGCCTCATTAGCATTATGGTAACTGCAGAGACCTACCCAATGTTTTAAATGCTTCAGTCATATGAAAAGTCAATTTCAGGAAAAGATACCGTAATGACACTTCTCATTGAGAAATGCCCTTCTCTCCACTATCCAGCAATGCCATAATGTTACAACACCTTATTATGCATTTCTGCTCTAGATATTATCATCATCATGTGGTCGCTTATGGGAGGTTAAAAACAAAAGAAAATTTCAAAGTTTTAGCTCTGAAAGTGTTTGCAATCACTTACGAGATATGGTCGCTTACAGGAGGTTCCAAATATAATGATTTGACTTGAAAACTTTTGGTATTTTGGAAAACTGGTTGCTGAGGAGAGGTGGTCACTTATGAGAGATAGTCGCAAGCGGAGGTTCGACTGTATTCAAAAAGGGACGGAGGTGTCATTGATGCCACCTGTGTATAAAACCATTCCAGTCTCTCTTTTCACTCCTCTTCCGACATCCTCAGTACTAGCGCCTCCCAGCATCACCACTTGCCACTTGCATGTCACGCTCACATGCTTACAAGTTTGTTTTGCATTCTTACCCACAGATTTTTGAGGGAAAGAGAGACTGCTTGCAGTCTAAAGTTTGAGGGATAAATATAGCAACTGAAGTAGCCAAAAACATATTTATTTAATTATTTCTCAACGAGGCTTAAATTTTCTTATGACTTGAATATATAATAATATTCTATTACAGATCAAACTAGGACAGAGGAGTGAAGCAAAAGATGGTTAGTGATTGGCAAGTTTAAATCAGAATTTTCAACATTGTGTGATTTACATGTGACTTCATATTAATGTACACTATAATAAATTTCTCTTTATAATTGTATGAGCTTTGCTATGTGATGAGTAAAGTAGTTATTCTACAACAATATATGAACAATGATAGGTATGAAAAAGCAATACTTGAATGTTTTCATTACAGGAATCAACAGAACTGCATTGCGTGAAATCAAGCTTTTGCAGGAATTGAAACATCCTAATATTATAGGGGTAAGTATGAAGGATCCATCTGTGTATTCTTTGTACAAGTGACAGAGGTTTTGAAATTCCAAATCTTTTTCTTATCTCTATGTGTTATACATTATGTTGGTAAGTTCCCTACACAGCCTGTATTTGGCTCATCATACCATGCTTCTCCCACACTAATACCATCACTAACAGGGGAGGATGATTGTGTGATGAACCAAATAATTACTGTCTATTAGACTACATGTTGATGTGTACTATTGACAAAATATTGAATGATCTGTACAATTTCAGTTAGCTCTATATTAGTGGGTTTTTTTCCTGTCTTGCATATGAATTTGATGAATCTTTTGCAGTGACACACCTGTTTTGTCTGTTTCTTTCTCTCAGCTTCTTGATGTGTTTGGCCACAAATCCAACATTAGTCTTGTGTTTGACTTTATGGAGACAGATCTTGAGGTAACATCTAGATCTACCAGTCAAAAATGCCAAGCATTTTGTGTAAATGATCGGATATATGTATAACTTTAATAAATGTTTAAATTTGATTATTTTGGTATCCCTATATTAGGTTATAATAAAGGACACAAGTCTTGTGTTAAGTCCAGCAAACATAAAAAGTTATATCATTATGACATTACAAGGTCTGGAATATCTTCACATGAATTGGATCCTTCACAGAGTAAGTAGACAGACTAAGTAATATCTAATGATATGTACTCTTGACTCACCTAACCTGCTGAGACAATATGCAAAAACACAGGTGTGCTACACTTAAAATGTCATTAAGGTTGTCAGAAGTAGCTGGCACAAACAAATATCACCATTTCCTTCATGATCACAGCCAGCTATGCTGCTTGACTATTTGTCTGAATCATTAGGAAAAGATGAAAAAATAAGCTGATTATTTCAGCAATAAAGCTGGCTACATTAAAAGCTTGTGACAACCTTATGTTATAACCATGAATAAAACTGGAGAACTGGACCCAAAAAGAGGGTATAAATAGCCATACAATTATCATAATTCAATACTTTTAATATTATCTTAGACCCAAAGTGTGTGCTTCTAGGGGTGACTATATACAGCTATGTAATACTCCACATTCAGCATTGTGCCTTCTGCATATAGATATATATATGTATTACTGAGATTAAATCTGGCAAGTGGCAAGTAGGTCGGTAACCTTCAGATGGATAACAGTTCCAGTGTTTTTTTCATAGCCAAAGTTACAGTTGCTAGAAGAACTGTCTATAGTGACAGGGTTTGTACAGGTCATGGAAAACCTGGAAAGTCATGGAATTTTATAAATATTCCATTTTCCAGGCCTGGAAAGTTGAAATTGATGTGTGGGTCATGGAAAGTCTTGGAAAAGCAATGACTTTCTGAGAACAAAAAGGCTAAAAGATCAAAAGTTGAAAAAATAACAGGCGAGTCAGAAAACTGGTTTTAATTCCAGTGAAAAATAAACACTAGCACAAATTTTATGCATCATGGGAAAATACCTTAAATAATAGATTGATTTCACAATACTTTGAGAACAACAGCTTAACATAGGTCATGGTAAAGGTCATAGAAAGTAATGGAATTTTATAAGCTCAAAAGAGTATGAACCTTGAGTGAGTTAAGCTTTGTGAGATGAAAGAATGGTTGGTTAGTTGTTAAATAATAAATGTAATATTGTTCTTGTAGGATTTGAAACCGAACAACTTGTTGATTGATGATAAAGGAGTATTGAAGATTGGTGATTTTGGGCTTGCTAGATCTTTTGGAAGTCCAACAAAGGTTTATACACATCAAGTGGTGACAAGGTCAGAATGCTGAATTATTGCTAGTAACAATTTTACACCTTTTTGAAGTTGGCTTGATAGATCAAAACTAAAAACATAACCATTCAATAAATAACGTCAAGAATCAGCAATATGATAGATAATTGATTTATAAACGACCTTGCCAAGAATTAGGTCTCTGCTGTTTTTCATTCATGGAGATGGAGGCACAGTGGCTTCACAGTTAGTGCACTTGCTTCTGTATTGAGTGGTCTTGGATCGAGCCCTGGCCAGGGTCACTGTGTTGACACTTTACTCTCACAGTGCGTCTCTCCAACCAGGTTCATAAATTGATACTGGTAAATTTAATGCCAGGGGTAACCCTGTGATGGACTAGCAGCATCCCATCCGGGGAGCGGGGGGGAGGGGGGGGGGTAGAAATACTCCTAGTTTCTTGATGTTACAGAAACCGGATATAAGCGTCAGCCTGATGTGCCACCTACATGACAGCCTTCTTGGGCTGCCATTTTAATCTCACACAATGCAAAAGCTTAAAATTCAAATGTGCTCTGTTACAAAACAAAGAACCCTGTCAAGCTAAAAGATTGTAAGATGTCAAGTTCCTATAGAGTCTTTTATCTGATGAAATTAAACCTCAGAAGGAAACTCAAGGTAATTTTTAATTTTGTAATATGACTACGTCACATGAAAACCAGCAACTGGTAGAACACTGCACCTGGTCCAGTATCACAAAGGTCATGGGTGCAAGCCTGAATTCTTTTTAGCGGTTATTTTCACAACTGCTTAAGTTGTGTACATGGCTGCGAGGATCATTCATGTCTTTACAATAACATTTACACCTGTGTTAAAAGAAGTTAAGTACTGATGATGGAGTGGGTTTGCAGAGTATTACTTGACAAATGAGGCATAGTGACACTATGATTATATTAAATTGACTTTGGGTGTGGCCAACACTGTTCAGTATTCCATCTAGGCAGAGAAGCAATATTATTACTTGCTTTGTCACAAAAAGAAAACTTGCCTGTTGGCAACTTGCTGTTTGCTGTTAAAACCAAGTAGAACTGACAGAAATCCATATTCATGTTAAACTACTTTTATAAACAGACTAGAAAGCTCCGCTCAGAATGCTTTGAATTTTATTAACATTGTTAGTAACTTCTTTATGAAATTGCTGTCTTATGTTGTTAAAATTATATCATTATATATGTGGTCTATAATTTCGCTCTGTACCTCAGAGGGTTCTTTAAATAAAAAGAAACTTATCTTGTGACCTCTCTTGTGTAGGTGGTACCGTTCACCAGAGCTGTTATTTGGAGCAAGGATCTATGGTACAGGCGTTGACATGTGGGCTGTTGGCTGTATACTTGCTGAACTGCTTCTCAGGGTGGGTGACTTCTATCAATCAATTAATCAATCTTTATTTGCACTCACTCTTGCTCAAAATAAGAAATTACAACAATGAAAATATTGAAAGTAGTAGCTGCCTAGAATAACCCTAGGGGCTAGTGGAGCCAGACAGCCAGTTAACATCAGCATTAAAAAGAAATAAAATACAGGTCAGCACTTCTGTTAAATTGTGGCAGTTTTTTCATGTTTGGTTCTCTGTGTAAGTTGAGTTATCACAGTTGATGATATCTTTGTGATGTCTCTGTTCTCCAAAGGTTCCTTTCTTGCCTGGAAGTTCTGACTTGGATCAACTGACCAAAATATTTGAAACCCTTGGTACACCATCTGAAGATTCCTGGCCAGTGAGTAATGCTTATGTACCCATTAGAATGCTCAACAGTAAACAATATTACCATTATTACTCTTATTATTGGAATTATACAGCCAGTAGGATGAATTTGTTTCTGGAATCTTTTTCCTTGTTGATGGTAGATTTTTAAGTTTCTTACATTTCTTCCCATTTATATTGTAGAATTTAAATTTTCACTTGTCATTTCCCTAACCTGTAAGTCCTAAACTGGCTTTAAAAAAAACTATTTCTTTGTAGCCAAACAAATTAAAAGTTTTCATTTGAACTTTCCATCTGAAATTCTAATAATGTTGTCCGTGTCTACTATAGGGTGTGACATCTTTGCCAGACTATGTGGAGTTTCGTAAATTTCCAGGGATTCCTCTTAAGGACATATTTTCTGCAGCTGGTGATGATCTTTTAGATATGCTTGATAGATTGTTGGACTGTGATCCTTCTGGCAGAGTAAATGCAACTCAGGTACAGTATAACTCATTAAGAATCAGAGCATCTTCAGTTGATGGTACTGACACAGGTTGTGAGTTGTGGTTGTGTAATGGTTTGGTTAGCAGCTCTGGCTTGAGTGATCCAAGTTGAAGCCCCGGCCAGGGTCTTTTGTTGTGTTCTTGGACAAGACACTTTACTCTCACAGTACCTTTCTCTCTCTCCTCATGATTGCCAGCAAATTAAATGCTGGGGGCAGGGGGTAACCCTGCAATGCAATAACATCCCATTTACAGGGTACAAGAAATACTAGTCACTTAATGCTTCTCCATCTGGGATAAGCTGTGATTGTATGAGACACTTTACCCAGGGCAAATTTTACCTCATGATTACTTTGCCACTTGGATGAGTCATTGGTTTAAATCAATAGAAACCTTTCTTTTGACATTTTATTTCCAGGCTCTCAAGATGCCATACTGTTCTAACAAGCCTGTACCCACTCCTGGACACTTACTGCCACGCCCTAAAATACCAGGGCCTACGGCAAGTATGAAAGAGGAGGAAACTTCACTGAAAAGGAAGATATTTGATTCAGTCTCTGATACAGGTGATGGTAATATGATAACAATTTGGTTTTGATGATAAGAAATTTTTCAGAGTATTGGCAAATATGTTGCCCAAGGACCGGACAAGAGAAGAGTTGAGAGGCAATCATACATCAAACTTGAATGATTTTGTCTAGATTTTTGACATGCACCATTAGTGTCACATTAACAGTCTTGTCGTAAGATTAATACTTGTAAACAGAGCTGTTGATAGAGTCCAGGACAATACATTTGTACCAAGTCAAGCACACAATGTAAATATTTGTAAAGTGCTGTACTCAAACTGATAATGGTAGTTGTAATTTACAACGTTCTACATGTAGTAATTTGGTCTGTCCTCTTTTCTTTGCAGGAATAAGAGCGAAAAAACTGGTTTTTTAACCAAAGTACAAAATAAAGTGCAAAGTTGTCAACACATTAGTAACAAACACTAAGGACCAGCAGTTTATTCAGCAAACACTCGGTTAAAGACTCTCGTTCCATGGCGACCAATTGCTCTGTGTTAGCTTGAGGAGACGATTCTATTAAGCCAGTGATGTAGACTGTGAATGACTTCCCCGGGACACGATGGATGAAAATCGTGAAAGAAGTTGCTGACAATGCCATCCGTTCAGCCAAAACTTCGATAATTTTGAATGCGTTAGACGCTATGAACACAAACTAAGAGTACTGGGCTCAAGCTCTTGGTTCTACTATCTATGGACGTTTAAACTCGAAGCTAATAACATACACATATCTGAATAAGTGAAAAAGAGATAAGATTGAAACAACAACTGCCCTTGTCTGTCGTCCTAGGCGTTCCCGTTGAACTTCATTGACTTTTCAGTTCTTTTATCGTTGCAGCCGATTGTTAAGACCTGTTATAAACTTCCGCCTTTTCCTGTATGTTTGGTGGCGTATGTTGATGTATAGATAGGTATACGTATTTAATAAAAGAAAAAATACATTGCACATTTAAAATGCCGACCAAAGTCATTTTTTAATTGCAGGGCAGAGACGTTGTAGGTTGTCAAAAAATAAATACCTTATAAAAGTTTTTTAATGATCGTTTAATTAGTCGACCCAGCGCTGCGCAATGTGTTACTTCAATTTAACCATATACACTGACTCAGCAAGGATTGTCCTGTTTAAGTAGCAGCGCGCATTCCTTCGCTGCTCTAGCGACAGTAATCGGTGCTTTCCGAGGACCCTGACTTGTAAATGATGACTTACTCGGAGACTTGAAAGGAGCTATGTCGTGGCATTTTGAGTTCTTTTGGCCACGTACAAAATTACCTTTAAATTGAAGGAAACCTGAGAATGGTAATTTGCTAATATAGAAAAGCACCAAAGAGAAAATATCCAACCATAAAAGAACAAGAATGCTTAAGGATGGAGAAGATTAACACGGATTACAAACGCCCAACTTGATAAAGTTAGGCTAAACTTTTCAAGATGCGCAAAGTATGACGTAGCTCCTTCAAAGAACACTTATTCTCCGTAACGCCTTCCGAGTAATCTTTTTCGCCTCTACTTGGCGCTATCCATGTCTTGGCCGGGAGATTCAAACCTAAGTCTATTTCAACAGATTAATTTGAAAGGCTCTTGTCCGAAATATTTTGTGGAAGAATGGTGCTTAATTGGAATAATCAGTATTATTTAAAACTAGATCATGAGATAATGTTTTTCAAGAGTTTTCATTGGCTTAGCCTTCATGGTATATGAGCCATTACATCATGCTCTACACTGGTAAGCGTAAGCGTAATTTTTTGGGGGGCATTTCTATTTTATTATAGTTTCCTATATTTTGGGGGCGTTTTCAATAAAACAATTATTCCGCTCGTGCTTGATATAAGATGATTATAGTCAATTCATATTCAACACGCGCTCATGTAATAATCGTTAATGAGATCGACTGAGATCAAAACACTATACGTATGTTTTACGTATGATTACGCCAACTGCTAAAAATTCAACATCAAAAAATCACAAGACCTCAATGAACTCTAAACATGAGCCAGCGATATGGTCAAGTGATACTGGTAAGCGGATACCTTATTTTGACAGGTGTCAATTGAACATAACATGGATGCCCAACATCAAGCAATGATGTACGCTGTAAACCCGCCCCTCCTAATTTCTAGGGGAACGTCCTTGGGAACTGAGGTCGTTGCAGAGCGACATTTCACATTGATTTACATGAAGGAGGCGCAAGGATGTACGGATTGACTATCACGTGACAACTCAATTTTTTAAATCGATAGGTTACCAAATTTTCTAAACAATGGGGCTCCGCTGATGCGCATTCGGCAAATTATAAGAGGCTCCATTTGACGTGACAATATGCTAGCATATATTCGCCCCAAATGGAGGCTATGATATCACGTAAAATGATGACGAAAATTTTGTGCGGAAACTTTGAAAAACGTTTTCTCGAATGAGAAGTGACTCGTGCAATTTCAGCTTTTTGAAAAACTCACTCGTGCAGATTAATTCCAAATTGAACACGAAACCGTACGATTACCTATACAAATGTTTTTCACAACACGGGTAGTTTTGAAAATTGAAGAATATCACTCGGATATTCCCCAGTTTTATTCAGTCACGTACCGTTTATTCCGTCAGAGTTAATTAATTAATTAGTTGACTGCATAAATTCTTTTTGAAGCATGAATCAATACAAGTATAACAAATATAGTTCAGGTGAGTGACTATCTCGCTAATCAGCAACCCAAGAACGATTGGTTCTCGGAAGTCTATTGTCATTTGCGTTTCATTGCAATTTTGAAAAACATTGGTCTTAGGTTCTTTTTTTGTGTTTTGTGCTTTTTCAGTGTTTTACCAGATATGGCGGCTGCAGAAAAATCTTCAGCGCACTCAACTCGAAATTCTCCATCCGGAAAGCGTCTTGTGCCTGCTTCGCAAAGGAAGATGTCTCTGACTAAACAGGAAAATGAACTCAGACATCTAAACAATCGCTTTGCGTCTTACATAGTCGGAGTCAGGAAGTTGGAAGAGGAGAATAGAAAACTCATGTAAATACGCAATACTTACATTTTCCACGACGTTTCCTTGTGTTACTAGTTAGAAAAGACTCTTTTAACTTATATTACTTTGACTCTACAGAGAGAACTTTCAAATTAGGAAGTATCGCACAGAGAATGCAATTGGCGTGGCTTCGGTCGTGACAGAATGGATGATGTTTTTTTGCAATGCAGTTTGATGCTAAAACAAGGATACATTTTCTGTGAAGCAGTCAAAAAGAAGATAAAGAAAATTTGCGTATAGCTCTCTTATTGCCTTTTCATAGTATAGTAGGATACATGGTTCTAGTGCGCGCCAGATCAGAATTAACTACCATATAAATAAATCACTGAGAAAAGTAACCTGTGAACCGCTTCAGAAAACCCGAAAAACCAAAACCGGCTGAGTGCCAGACTGAGATTTTGTGGGATATTGTGTCACTAGAATTGAAAAAAAAAATAGCTCAGGCGTAACCAAGCCAATAGCAATTGCATCAGCAACCATCCCGATAGTGTGCATTTTTGGATAAAATATGAAAAATCGAATTCGTGACTTTGCTGAGAAAAGCCACGCCTCAATTTTAACCAATCATTTATTTGCTTTGAAAGACCATTTGAAAAAACGCACTTTTTCATTGGCCAATTAACATCACGTGTTAACAGAGAACCGCCAAAACTTGAGAAGGTTTGAACGCATTTTCTAGAAGTTCTACTACAACTCGAACTTTGTTTTGCTTTGCTTTGAGTTTAGCTTGCTTTCCAAAATGTCTGCAACTGTCGCTTCACCTCGTACTCCAGCGTCTTCAGAGAGACTTGGGGCAGCTTCACCGACCAAGATGACTCGACTGCAAGAAAAAGAAGAACTTCAGCATTTGAACGATCGCTTGTGCGTGTACATCGACCGAGTCAAATCTTTGGAGGAGTCCAACAGCAAGCTGACAGCAGAAATTACTATGACTAGGACTCGTACTCAGACGGAGGTAGATAACGTAAGGAGTTTGTTCGAATCGGAGCTTGCAGATGCAAGACGACTCCTCGACGACACCGCTAAGGAGAAAGCACGCGAGCAGATCGAGAATCGGAAGAACGCAGCTTTGGCTGATGAATACAAGAAGAAGTGAGTTAATTGACCTACATCTATTGCTCTCCTGGAATTGCTTTCAAAAAAATGTCGCTTTTTAAAACTACTGCTTTCTAAAGTTCTTTGATCTTTGAGATCGTTTTTTCATGGGTCGTGCTAGGGTATAAGTATTACATTAAACTGTATATTCTATCAGGCGAATAGCACGTGTGCAAAGCCAGTGAAGTTCTTCGCTTTCTTGTTTCGGTTGATCAGTCACTCGTAGTTTGCTTTAAAACTCTAATTCAAATATAAGCAAAACTTGATGTTGATTTCTTACTACCAGCTTGTCGATTTCATCAGGTAATTTACCAGCCTTCGATTCCGAAAATATTGTAGCGCTCGTTGGAAAACGTTCCGTGACTCCTGTCGAGCTGTGTGCCGCTGTATGTACAGGAAACTGATAAAAGAAGATAATTGTGTTGAGATGGGTGGTTCCCGCGTCCCTGAAAACTGAATACTAAAATACTCAACATCTTTAGCATTTCAAATGTAAACAGCCAGTACAGATCGCATTCCACAAATCATACCTCAATCGAGCAAAGCCAAGTGAGGGTTCCGAAGGAATCCGAAAATGTTTAAGTGGAACTCAAGAAGCGTTGCTTGAAAGAAAATTTCGTTAACAGAAAATTTGTTTACCATGTCAGAGCTTAGTTTGTTCTTTACATATTATTTTCTTTTGTGTAACTTGTGTTAAGTTTACCGTTTGTGAAATCGCCACAAAGTCTGAAATAAATCAGGTTAATGTTGTGTGATGATCAATTTTTTAAAAACTGTTTTATAGCCAAATACGTAATTGTGTTTAATCATCTCCCAATAACTCAAAAAGTTTGCTACCCTGTCTATAAAGTTTGGTCCTGATCTGAAATGGTTTTTTTATTCACCTAACAATGAAATGTAAAGCACAACATTTTATCACCATCAGTTTTATGAAAATGAAGTAAGTTCAGTGCCAGACTATTAACATTCAATCTAGACTAGACAGACTGTCATTTTTTTATCTACATACATGGAACTTATTGGACTGTGGATTAACTGCGTATTATAATATATGATAATGTTTCCAAATGAATATAATGGGCTAATAATTGTAGAGTGGTTTTCAATTGAATGTCATTAGACCAAAACCAAAGTCATAACTCTATCCAACCACAATGGACACAGACAATACAGAGAACCAATCTCCTGTGCTTTGCCTCCTCAGCAAAGCACAGGAAAAATGTGCAAGCCAGTCACAATTGGTTTTGGTTTTCTGTTTAGATGAAAATGTAGTGCACGTTTTTTAAGCCAATTTTGTAACATATTAATGCCAAATCAGTTACTTTCTACACTCAAGTGAAAACCAACCCAAATGTCAATAACCTAATTGAAGGACCATCATAAGGATGTACAAATACATTTATTGTTGATTTCTCTTTTGCATAACATGTAGAATTGCTTTGATATTATTAACAAATGTATACTATTTTTTTTCTTTTATGTTTTGGAGGCTTAATTGGTTTTGTTTAAAAAAGATGAGCATGTAAGTTGGCATCAACAATTTCTTATTTTGCAATTTACATTTAAGGCTTGATAAAGAGGTTACAGCTCACAAGAAAACTGAAGATGCCTTGAAAGCAGCTCAGAGGAAACTCTCTGACAGAGAAGGGCAACTAGCTACAGTAAATCAAGAAGCCAAGAACTTGGAAGGTGTGATACAAGAACTTAGGAAAGAGTGCCAAGAACTGAAGGAAGCTCTAGAGTCAGCAAAATATGCCCTTGAACAAGAGACCCTCTCCAGGGTGGACCTTGAAAACAAACTACAGTCCAAGGAAGAGGAACTCAATTTTAAGAAGGAAATGTACAACAAGGTACAATAATTTTAACATTTTGTAAATAATGTGATTCTAGAAAATATAAATTTCACAAACCCAACCCACACGTGGGATTCTGAAGGGGGTCTCAAAGGGTAAGGATAATGGATTTTTTGAAGTTTAACTGAAATTTCCAGAGGAGTATGTTCAAACCAAACCAAACCCTTCATGAGTACAGGTATTTTCTGGAGTATTAGATTGATTGGTTGATTGATTTATTGACTGACTGACTGACTGACTGACTGACTGACTGACTGACTGACTGACTGACTGACTGACTGACTGACTGACTGACTGACTGACTGATTGATTGATTGATTGATTGATTGATTGAAATGCTGCTTCAACCAATCAACCAAAGTTATTTTTACACTGCTATTTTATATTTTTAACATGTATTGCAGAGCGTGCCGATATGTAAATTCTAGAATATATGACTACAAGGAACAGCTTTCTTTGGCTGGGGTGTTAGTCAAATTTGTATGAAAATTTATCATGCGTTAGAAAATCAGCATGTTCTACAAGTGAAATGAACAGGAATTGTTTTTGGTGGTCATTTTCCAGTATTATAGTTGTTACTTGATGAAGAAACTAGATTACAGTATCTTATTTTCTCTAGGAAATACTTGAGATCCGCTCTCAATTACAAAGTGTGGAGTCGCAACACTTTAAAATTGAATCTGATACCAAGTCACGCTATGAAGGAATTCTGTCAGAAAAGCTTCAAGAACTGAGGGAATTGTACGATACAGAAGCCAAACAGTACAAGGATGAAACTGACAACCTTTACAGTTCTAAGGTGGGACATAATTAAGATAACAGTAATAATGAAAGTAACAATGCGCAGTAAGATTATACAACTTTCTTCTATTTAGAAATAAATTCTTTTTATTTTGCCTTTGTCCCCATGTGATTGATGAAATCTATAGGTAAACAACAATTTCATTATATAGTACTTTTATCTTAAAAGCATGACTTGTACAGTATTAAAATGCAATTGCTGTCTACCAATAGATTTGATCACTATTTGCTGTTGGGTCACTCTCAACATGTGGCTTCATACATGTTGTTCACTTTGAGGTAGTGCAGCACTGCACCAGTAACACGGAGGTCATGGGTATAAAATGTTGAAACCCAACAGGCTTCTTTGCAATTGTCTAAATTGCAAACTCATTATTGCCACAATGGTCATTTCTTTTCCTCATAAATGTACTGTTACTTTGTTTTAGTATGACGAGCTTCAGAAGTTGTCTGCAAAAGATGTAGAAGAGTTGTCGATCATCAGAGAAGAGAAACGAACTTTGTCCATGACAGTTGAAAATGTCAAATCTGAGTTGAGCCAGTTGCAGTCCAGGGTATTCAAGAATGTCTTTTTTTATTGCCAGTGATAAGTTGCATGTAGCTGTAGATGTTTTTCTGTTTTCCATCTTTTTAGGCAGGGCTCAAAGTAATTTAATCACCATAGCAAGTGGAAAATCATAATTTTAGTGTCTAAAATCATCATGAAGGTTGCTGATTTGGCTAGCTGTTTTTGATACTGAAAATATTCAAAGCTAAACAATATACCTGCAAAATTATTTATGCTCAGTTTTTTTTTTTCGTAATTTGCTCTTTTGTCGAAGCCTGAAGAATCCCGATGTTACATTCTGATTATGATCATAGAGTGCCATGTTGATTTTGTTTCAACTGCTGACCAAGTAAAAGAAGGATTCTGGGTACAAGTATAAACTGCACATGTTAGGAGCCCCAAATGCAAGGCAAAAATTGTCATTGTATGCCAGCTGATCACATTGATATTGGAGCAGAAGCAATTACGAAGCACTAT